>NC_092147.1:90293555-90661055 GCF_045791955.1 Oncorhynchus clarkii lewisi | reverse complement strand
TTGGTTCCAGACTTGGTGCATCGGTACTGCTTGCCTTGGTGCATCGGTACTGCTTGCCTTGGGGCTAGGTACTGCTTGCCTTGGGGCTAGGTACTGCTTGCCTTGGGGCTAGGTACTGCTTGCCTTGGGGCTAGGTACTGCTTGCCTTGGGGATAGGTACTGCTTGCCTTGGTGCATCGGTACTGCTTGCCTTGGTGCTAGGTACTGCTTGCCTTGGGGCTAGGTACTGCTTGCCTTGGGGCTAGGTACTGCTTGCCTTGGGGCTAGGTACTGCTTGCCTTGGCGCTAGGTACTGATTGCCTTGGTGCATCGGTACTGCTTGCCTTGGGGCTAGGTACTGCTTGCCTTGGCGCTAGGTACTGCTTGCCTTGGGGCTAGGTACTGCTTGCCTTGGGGCTAGGTACTGCTTGCCTTGGGGCTAGGTACTGCTTGCCTTGGCGCTAGGTACTGCTTGCCTTGGGGCTAGGTACTGCTTGCCTTGGGGCTAGGTACTGCTTGCCTTGGGGCTAGGTACTGCTGGCCTTGGGGCTAGGTACTGCTTGCCTTGGGGCTAGGTACTGCTTGCCTTGGGGCTAGGTACTGCTTGCCTTGGGGCTAGGTACTGCTGGCCTTGGGGCTAGGTACTGCTTGCCTTAGGGCTAGGTAGGATGACCACATGTCCTGGATTGTGTTCGACATCCCGCATTTACGGCATTTACGGAAAAATAGGATCAAATCAACTGGTTTTTTTTCTTCAAAATTAGTGGTGTTTGAATTTGTTGCTAAAATGCAGGACAAAGAGACAAAATTATCTTTGTCCCGCATTTTAGCAACAAATTCAAACACCACTAATTTTGAAGAAAAAAAACCAGTTGATTTGATCCTATTTTTCCGTCAGACATTCCGACCTGTCTCTCGCAGTCACATTGCGCTTATGAAAAGATACTGTATATCATAAGGATGTGGTAGCCTAACGTCTCGATCACACCGACAGCGTCGTTGCATTTTGGTACACCAGAAGTGCGTTGATTTCCAATGGAACGCTGCGTTTGTCTTGCAGCGTTGCAGAGGCAGTTGAAGTGCGTTCTCCGTGGTGCCTACGTTGGATCTATCATACGTTTGCTTCAAACTGTTTGGCTGGACGGCTTCACAGAAACGGGAGCAGAAGGTGAATGTTGAACTTTTTGTTGCCGACGTATCCACATGATGCTGTGTACCATTTTGTGCAACGACGCTGTAGGTGTGATCGAGGCATATAGCCGAGGTGCGTTTGGTTCGGTGCAGCAGGAGCAGGGGTGTAGTGCTGCCTATATATACATATAGCCGAGGTGCGTTTGGTTCGGTGCAGCAGGAGCAGGGCTGTAGTGCTGCCTATATATACATATAGCCGAGGTGCGTTTGGTTCGGTGCAGCAGGAGCAGGGGTGTAGTGCTGCCTATATATACATATAGCCGAGGTGCGTTTGGTTCGGTGCAGCAGGAGCAGGGGTGTAGTGCTGCCTATATATACATATAGCCGAGGTGCGTTTGGTTCGGTGCAGCAGGAGCAGGGCTGTAGTGCTGCCTATATATACATATAGCCGAGGTGTGTTTGGTTCGGTGCAGCAGGAGCAGGGGTGTAGTGCTGCCTATATATACATATAGCCGAGGTGCGTTTGGTTCGGTGCAGCAGGAGCAGGGGTGTACTGCTGCCTATATATACATATTGCCGAGGTGCGTTTGGTTCGGTGCAGCAGTAGCAGGGATGTGGTGCTGCCTATATATACATATAGCCGAGGTGCGTTTGGTTCGGTGCAGCAGGAGCAGGGGTGTAGTGCTGCCTATATATACATATAGCCGAGGTGCGTTTGGTTCGGTGCAGCAGGAGCAGGGCTGTAGTGCTGCCTATATATACATATAGCCGAGGTGCGTTTGGTTCGGTGCAGCAGGAGCAGGGCTGTAGTGCTGCCTATATATACATATAGCCGAGGTGCGTTTGGTTCGGTGCAGCAGGAGCAGGGCTGTAGTGCTGCCTATATATACATATAGCCGAGGTGCGTTTGGTTCGGTGCAGCAGGAGCAGGGATGTAGTGCTGCCTATATATACATATAGCCGAGGTGCGTTTGGTTCGGTGCAGCAGGAGCAGTGATGTAGTGCTGCCTATATATACATATACCCGAGGTGCGTTTGGTTCGGTGCAGCAGGAGCAGGGATGTAGTGCTGCCTATATATACATATAGCCGAGGTGCGTTTGGTTCGGTGCAGCAGGAGCAGTGATGTAGTGCTGCCTATATATACATATAGCCGAGGTGCGTTTGGTTCGGTGCAGCAGGAGCAGGGATGTAGTGCTGCCTATATATACATATAGCCGAGGTGCGTTTGGTTCGGTGCAGCAGGAGCAGGGCTGTAGTGCTGCCTATATATACATATAGCCGAGGTGCGTTTGGTTCGGTGCAGCAGGAGCAGGGCTGTAGTGCTGCCTATATATACATATAGCCGAGGTGCGTTTGGTTCGGTGCAGCAGGAGCAGGGCTGTAGTGCTGCCTATATATACATATAGCCGAGGTGCGTTTGGTTCGGTGCAGCAGGAGCAGGGATGTAGTGCTGCCTATATATACATATAGCCGAGGTGCGTTTGGTTCGGTGCAGCAGGAGCAGGGCTGTAGTGCTGCCTATATATACATATAGCCGAGGTGTGTTTGGTTCAGTGCAGCAGGAGCAGGGGTGTAGTGCTGCCTATATATACATATAGCCGAGGTGCGTTTGGTTCGGTGCAGCAGGAGCAGGGCTGTAGTGCTGCCTATATATACATATAGCCGAGGTGTGTTTGGTTCAGTGCAGCAGGAGCAGGGGTGTAGTGCTGCCTATATATACATATTGCCGAGGTGCGTTTGGTTCGGTGCAGCAGTAGCAGGGATGTAGTGCTGCCTATATGTACATATAGCCGAGGTGCGTTTGGTTCGGTGCAGCAGTAGCAGGGATGTAGTGCTGCCTATATATACATATAGCCGAGGTGCGTTTGGTTCGGTGCAGCAGTAGCAGGGGTGTAGTGCTGCCTATATATAGACACATATAGCCGAGGTGCGCTTGGTTCGGTGCAGCAGGAGCAGGGGTGTAGTGCTGCCTCAGCATCACTCTGACACTTGGTGCTGGTTTAGTAAAGTTAGATCAAAGCTAAATTAATGTCTTGGAAGATCACAAAATGAACGATTCATTAGTATTCTAAATAACAGAACCAAATATGATAGTTTAATGTTACTGTTAAATCAAAACACACCACATAATTTCTTACATTTTAGGATGGTTAGCTGTTCCTCTGTCCAGTGTCTGTGTTCTTTGCCCATCTAAATCTTTTCTTTTTATTGGCCAGTCTGAGATATGGCTTTTTCTTTGAAACTCTGCCTAGAAGGCCAGCATCCCGGAGTCGCCTCTTCACTGTTGACATTGAGACTGGTGTTTTGCAGGTACTATTTAATGAAGCTGCCAGTTGAGGTCCTTGCGAGGCGTCTGTTTCTCAAACTAGACACTCTAATGTATTTGCCCTCTTGCTCAGTTGTGCACCGGGGCCTCCAACTCCTCTTTCTATTCTGGTAAGGGCCAGTTTGCGCTGTTCTGTGAAGGGAGCAGTACACAGCGTTGTACAAGATCTTCAGTTTCTTGGCCTCAAGACGGGTCACTCAACACGATTCTGTTCTCCTCTGTGTCACAGAGGATCTTCTGGACCCTAACCAGTCAGGCTTCAAGACGGGTCACTCAACCAAGACTGCTCTCCTCTTACACTATGACCCATCAGATCCTCCTCTCCACCCTCTCAGGGCTGGGCATCTTGGGCTATGTACAGTGCCTTGCGAAAGTATTCGGCCCCCTTAAACTTTGCGACCTTTTGCCACATTTCAGGCTTCAAACATAAAGATATAAAACTGTATTTTTTTGTGAAGAATCAACAACAAGTGGGACACAATCATGAAGTGGAACGACATTTATTGGATATTTCAAACTTTTTTAACAAATCAAAAACTGAAAAATTGGGCGTGCAAAATTATTCAGCCCCTTTACTTTCAGTGCAGCAAACTCTCTCCAGAAGTTCAGTGAGGATCTCTGAATGATCCAATGTTGACCTAAATGACTAATGATGATAAATACAATCCACCTGTGTGTAATCAAGTCTCCGTATAAATGCACCTGCACTGTGATAGTCTCAGAGGTCCGTTAAAAGCGCAGAGAGCATCATGAAGAACAAGGAACACACCAGGCAGGTCCGAGATACTGTTGTGAAGAAGTTTAAAGCATGATTTGGATACAAAAAGATTTCCCAAGCTTTAAACATCCCAAGGAGCACTGTGCAAGCGATAATATTGAAATGGAAGGAGTATCAGACCACTGCAAATCTACCAAGACCTGGCCGTCCCTCTAAACTTTCAGCTCATACAAGGAGAAGACTGATCAGAGATGCAGCCAAGAGGCCCATGATCACTCTGGATGAACTGCAGAGATCTACAGCTGAGGTGGGAGACTCTGTCCATAGGACAACAATCAGTCGTATATTGCACAAATCTGGCCTTTATGGAAGAGTGGCAAGAAGAAAGCCATTTCTTAAAGATATCCATAAAAAGTGTTGTTTAAAGTTTGCCACAAGCCACCTGGGAGACACACCAAACATGTGGAAGAAGGTGCTCTGGTCAGATGAAACCAAAATTGAACTTTTTGGCAACAATGCAAAACGTTATGTTTGGCGTAAAAGCAACACAGCTGAACACACCATCCCCACTGTCAAACATGGTGGTGGCAGCATCATGGTTTGGGCCTGCTTTTCTTCAGCAGGGACAGGGAAGATGGTTAAAATTGATGGGAAGATGGATGGAGCCAAATACAGGACCATTCTGGAAGAAAACCTGATGGAGTCTGCAAAAGACCTGAGACTGGGACGGAGATTTGTCTTCCAACAAGACAATGATCCAAAACATAAAGCAAAATCTACAATGGAATGGTTCAAAAATAAACATATCCAGGTGTTGGAATGGCCAAGTCAAAGTCCAGACCTGAATCCAATCGAGAATCTGTGGAAAGAACTGAAAACTGCTGTTCACAAATGCTCTCCATCCAACCTCACTGAGCTCGAGCTGTTTTGCAAGGAGGAATGGGAAAAATTTCAGTCTCTCGATGTGCAAAACTGATAGAGACATACCCCAAGCGACTTACAGCTGTAATCGCAGCAAAAAGTGGCGCTACAAAGTATTAACTTAAGGGGGCTGAATAATTTTGCACGCCCAATTTTTCAGTTTTTGATTTGTTAAAAAAGTTTGAAATATCCAATAAATGTCGTTCCACTTCATGATTGTGTCCCACTTGTTGTTGATTCTTCACAAAAAAATACAGTTTTATATCTTTATGTTTGAAGCCTGAAATGTGGCAAAAGGTCGCAAAGTTCAAGGGGGCCGAATACTTTCGCAAGGCACTGTACACTCTTGGATTTCATCCTACCTCGCAGGCCGTTCATACCACGTGACAAGGAGAGGATCTGTGTCTGAACAACTCTTACTACTGGTGTCCCCCAGGGCTCGGTTCTAGGCTCTTCTCTCTATACACCAAGTCACTTGGGTTCGTTATATCCTCACATGGTCTCTCTTATCACTGCTATGAGGATGACACATAACTACTTTTCTCCTTCCCCCTTCTGACGCCCAGGTGGCGACACGCATCTCTGCGTGCCTAGCAGATATCTCAGCTTGGATGTCGGCCCATCACTTCAAGCCTACCTCGGCCTGCCCGCTCCAAGCCTTCTCCATCACGGGTTGACAACTCCACGGTGTCCCCCTCCCAGAGTGCAAAGAACCTTGGTTTGACCCTGGACAACACCCTGTCGTTCTCTGCAAACATCAAAGCAGTGACATGCTCCTGCAGGTGCAGCTGCTCTACAACCGTAGTGTACGACCTTACATCACACAGGAAGTGGAACATCTGTAGAGTACGACCCTACCTCACACAGGAAGTGGAACATCTGTAGAGTACGACCTTACCTCACACAGGAAGTGGAACATCTGTAGAGTACGACCCTACCTCACACAGGAAGTGGAACATCTGTAGAGGACGACCCTACCTCACACAGGAAGTGGTGCAGGTCCTAATCCAGGCACTTGTCATCTCCCGTCTGGACTACTGCAATCAGCTGTTGGCTGAGCTCACTACTTGTGCTATCAAACCCCTGCAACTTATCTAGCATGCTTGCAGCCCACATGGTGTTCAACCTTCCCAAGTCCTCCCATATCACCCCGCTCCTCCACACACTCCACTACAAGAACATGGTACTTGAATACAGAGCAGTAAGAGGAACTGCCCCTCTCTGTTACCTTCTGTCACCTCTGGTCTCCTGGCCCTCCCACCCCTACAGGAGGCAGCTCCCGCTAGCACTAACTTTTCTGATAAATACTTTATTAAGGAGGGGTAGAGGGCTTGAGGGGTAGAGGGCTGAAGGGGTGGAACAAAGTTTAACGGAGTTCAAGTGCAGGCCAGATGACTGAGAGAGAGGTGAAGAGGACAGCAGGCCCTAGGCTACTTCAGGGGCATTCAAGCCCTCTGCTCTGGGGGACTTGAGCCCCCTGCTCTGGGGGACTGGAGCCCTCTGTTCTGGGGGACGGGAGCCTAGGCTATTTCAGGGGGACTGGAGCCCTCTGTTCTGGGGGACTGGAGCCTAGGCTATTTCAGGGGGATTGTAGCCTAGGCTACTTCAGGGGGATTGTAGCCTAGGCTACTTCAGGGGGATTGTAGCCTAGGCTACTTCAGGGGGATTGGAGCCTAGGCTACTTCAGGGAGATTGGAGCCTAGGCTACTTCAGGGGGATTGGAGCCTAGGCTACTTCAGGGGGATTGGAGCCTAGGCTACTTCAGGGGGATTGGAGCCTAGGCTACTTCAGGGGGATTGGAACCTAGGCTACTTCAGGGGGATTGGAGCCTAGGCTACTTCAGGGGGATTGGAGCCTAGGCTACTTCAGGGGGACTGGAACCTAGGCTACTTCATAGGGATTGTAGCCTAGGCTACTTCAGGGGGATTGGAACCTAGGCTACTTCAGGGGGATTGGAGCCTAGGCTACTTCAGGGGGACTGGAGCCTAGGCTACTTCAGGGGGATTGGAGCCTAGGCTACTTCAGGGGGATTGGAGCCTAGGCTAGCCAGGCAGTTTCAGCCAGAGATGGTCGTATAAAATTGATACAGGCTTTGGATCAGCATCCTCTGAAGGTGAAAACTACTGCATGTTTAGTTGCAGTGTTATGAGTTTATTATTTTTCCTATGTCCTTCTGAGTTGATTAGTGGGGGGTGCTGAATATTCAATATATAAACTAGCTTTATTAATAGTACAATACATGTAGTATCATGGCATTTCATACCTCCTAATGATGAATGTGGAGGTATCAACCACAAACTGTTTAATAACTTGGCTTGACTGACCAAACGCCTCCCTGCCATCCCAGATCTCCTCTGGTTTACTGTGTTGGTGTGTTTTACTAGTCTGTTAACAGCTCCTGATGGAGGTTTTAAACAACACTGGTCCCTTTCATGGTTAGGGTAACGCTAGCTAGCTCCTTCCTGTCTTGGCAAGACAATGGAATTGTTATTGGGCCAGTCGGTCAGGAGCCGGTCAGAACCATTAAACTATTATTGGGTCGGTCAAGAGCCGGTCAGAACAATATGCTTCAAAAGACCTCTTCTCTTTCACCAAGGTGTCAGGGACGTGTTATATCCTCTCACCTCAGCCACCCAGCCCCTGAGCCACCCAGCCCCCCACCCACCGAGCCCCCTAGCCCCCAGCCACCCAGCCACCCGGCCACCCTAGCTGCTTGATACAACATTTTAAACAGCAATGCAATGGTTCATTGGATCAGTCTAAAACTTTGCACATACATTGCTGCCTTTTCAAAGATGATGGTACAAAAACAAAACAATAGAACGGTTGTTGTTTTCTCTGTATTGTGTTTTACCAGATCTATTGTGTTATGTTCTCCTACGTTCCTTTCACATTTCCACAAACTTCAAAGTATTTCCTTTCAAATGGTACCAAGAATATGCATATCCTTGCTTCAGGTCCTGCAGGGTGTGAAGAGAGACAGGAGTGGAACTGGATCGGGGTGGGGCCTTCCCATCAGGGTGACTGTGAAGAGAGACAGGAGTGGAACTGTATCGGGGTGAGGCCTTCCCATCAGGGTGACTGTGAAGAGAGACAGGAGTGGAACTGTATCGGGGTGGGGCCTTCCCATCAGGGTGACTGTGAAGAGAGACAGGAGTGGAACTGTATCGGGGTGGGGCCTTCCCATCAGGGTGACTGTGAAGGGAGACAGGAGTGGAACTGTATCGGGGTGAGGCCTTCCCATCAGGGTGACTGTGAAGAGAGACAGGAGTGGAACTGTATCGGGGTGAGGCCTTCCCATCAGGGTGACTGTGAAGAGAGACAGGAGTGGAACTGTATCGGGGTGGGGCCTTCCCATCAGGGTGACTGTGAAGAGAGACAGGAGTGGAACTGTATCGGGGTGAGGCCTTCCCATCAGGGTGACTGTGAAGAGAGACAGGAGTGGAACTGTATCGGGGTGGGGCCTTCCCATCAGGGTGACTGTGAAGAGAGACAGGAGTGGAACTGTATCGGGGTGAGGCCTTCCCATCAGGGTGACTGTGAAGAGAGACAGGAGTGGAACTGTATCGGGGTGAGGCCTTCCCATCAGGGTGACTCCTCAAGCTTATTTATTGTCCAAATACAGCAGAATACATAAAGGACAATGACTATATTCAATATGATGAACAAAGACACTTTCATTTGCTCCAGTATCTACTTCAATACATTTCCGTTTCCAAGGTATTCTACACTTTACCAGAGTATGTTGCGATGAACTCAGACATTCTGGAATATACCAGTCATCTCTCTCATTCAGAACCATTATCAGCTGTATATAGAGTCATTGTCATATCAACTGTGGTGGAGTTTGGAAGCTAATATGATGTTTAGTGACGTCGACATCTCGGGCTCCAGCGTCACTCTCTACTTCCATCCCTAAGCCTGACCCGCTAGCTGCTACTGTAAATCCTTTTCCTACTCAACAAAATGCCTTCTTTCTGTTTTGCATTCGGTCTTTTTATACAGTATCATATGGTTCAAATACAGCGTCATTCAGTATGATGTCACAAAGTGATGCTCGTTCAAACAGCAACAGAATATGTTCAATTCTAGCTGCTTCCTGTCTCTTTAAGGCGGCCTGCTTCCTGTCTCTTTAAGGCGGCCTGCTTCCTGTCTCTTTAAGGCGGCCTGTTTCCTGTCTCTTTAAAGCGGCCTGCTTCCTGTCTCTTTAAGGCGGCCTGTTTCCTGTCTCTTTAAGGCGGCCTGCTTCCTATCTCTTTAAAGCAGTCAAGCCTGCTTCCTGTCTCTTTAAGGCGGCCTGCTTCCTGTCTCTTTAAAGCAGTCAAGCCTGCTTCCTGTCTCTTTAAGGCGGCCTGCTTCCTGTCTCTTTAAAGCAGTCAAGCCTGCTTCCTGTCTCTTTAAGGCAGTCAAGCCTGCTTCCCCAGATCACTGAACTCTGTGTGACCTGTTGGGACCAGAGAAAAGCCTCTCTGATTATGAATAACAGCAAAGGGCTGCCAATGGGCCATCCCAATGAGAGCTGGGGCGCTGAGATGATTGGCTGGGGGGGGGGAGTCTGATATCAAATCTAATCTAGTCGCTGAATACCTTACTGTGAAATGCTTACAACCCTTAGCCAACAATGCAGATCTTTTTTTTAAGTAAGTAAAAAAAAATCAATGCTAAATGAATAAATGCTAAATTAAATAAATTAAAGTAACACAATAAAATAACAATAACGAGGCTATATACAGGAGGTACTGGTACAGAGTCAGTGTGCAGGGGTAAAGGTTAGTCAAGGTAATTTGTACATGTAGGTAGGGGTGACGTGACTATGCATAGATAATAAACTGAGAGTGGCAGGAATGTAAAAAAGGAGGTCAATGCAAATAGTCTGGGTGGCCATTTGATGAACTGTTTAGCAGTCTAATGGCTTGGGGGTAGAAGCTGTTCAGCAGTCTAATGGCTTGGGGGTAGAAGCTGTTCAGCAGTCTAATGGCTTGGGGGGTAGAAGCTGTTCAGCAGTCGAATGGCTTGGGGGTAGAAGCTGTTCATCAGTCTAATAGCTTGGGGGTAGAAGCTGTTCAGCAGTCTAATGGCTTGGGGGTAGAAGCTGTTCATCACTCTAATGGCTTGGAGGTAGAAGCTGTTCACCACTCTAATGGCTTGGGGGTAGAAGCTGTTCACCAGTCTAATAGCTTGGGGGTAGAAGCTGTTCAGCAGTCTAATGGCTTGGGGGTAGAAGCTGTTTAGCAGTCTAATGGCTTGGGGGTAGAAGCTGTTCATCAGTCGAATGGCTTGGGGGTAGAAGCTGTTCACCAGTCTAATAGCTTGGGGGTAGAAGCTGTTCATCAGTCGAATGGCTTGGGGATTGAAGCTGTTCAGCAGTCTAATGGCTTGGGGGTAGAAGCTGTTCAGCAGTCTGATGGCTTGGGGGTAGAAGCTGTTCATCAGTCTAATGGCTTGGGGGTAGAAGCTGTTCATCAGTCTAATGGCTTGGGGGTAGAAGCTGTTCATCAGTCTAATGGCTTGGGGGTAGAAGCTGTTCATCAGTCTAATGGCTTGGGGGTAGAAGCTGTTCATCAGTCTAATGGCTTGGGGGTAGAAGCTGTTCATCAGTCTAATAGCTTGGGGGTAGAAGCTGTTCATCAGTCTAATAGCTTGGGGGTCGAAGCTGTTCATCAGTCTAATAGCTTGGGGGTAGAAGCTGTTCATCAGTCTAATAGCTTGGGGGTCGAAGCTGTTCATCAGTCTAATGGCTTGGGGGTAGAAGCTGTTCATCAGTCTAATAGCTTGGGGGTAGAAGCTGTTCAGCATTCTGATGGCTTGGGGCTAGAAGCTGTTTGTCAGTCTAATAGCTTGGGGGTAGAAGCTGTTCATCAGTCTAATAGCTTGGGGGTAGAAGCTGTACATCAGTCTAATGGCTTGGGGGTAGAAGCTGTTCATCAGTCTAATGGCTTGGAGGTAGAAGCTGTTCATCAGTCTAATGGCTTGGGGGTAGAAGCTGTTCATCAGTCTAATGGCTTGGGGGTAGAAGCTGTTCATCACTCTAATGGCTTGGGGGTAGAAGCTGTTCATCAGTCTAATGGCTTGGGGGTAGAAGCTGTTCATCAGTCTAATGGCTTTGGGGTAGAAGCTGTTCATCAGTCTAATGGCTTGGGGGTAGAAGCCGTTAAGGAGCCTTTTGGTCCGTCCTTGACTTGGTGCTCCGGTATCGCTTACCGTGCGGTAGCAGAGTCTATTACTAGGGTGACTGGAGTCTTTAATGATTTAATGGACCTTCCTCTGATACCACCTAGTATAGAGGTCCTGGATGGCAGGAAGCTTGGCCCCAGTGATGTACTGGGCCGTACCCTCTGTAGTGCCTTGTGGTCGGATGCCGAGCAGTTGCCATACCAAGCGGTGATGCAACCAGTCAGGATGGTGCAGCTGTAGAACTTTTTGAGGATCTGAGGACCCATGACAAATGGCCAGGGGATTAAAAGTCTGATGTGATTGGCCAGGGGGTTAATGCACGACCGGTGGGTCCCCCGCAGGACGTTTGAACTAACGTAGGCTAATGCGATTAGCATGAGGTTGAACTAACGTAGGCTAATGCGATTAGCTTGAGGTTGAACTAACGTAGGCTAATGCGATTAGCATGAGGTTGAACTAACGTAGGCTAATGCGATTAGCATGAGGTTGAACTAACGTAGGCTAATGCGATTAGCATGAGGTTGAACTAACGTAGGCTAATGCGATTAGCATGAGGTTGAACTAACGTAGGCTAATGCGATTAGCATGAGGTTGAACTAACGTAGGCTAATGCGATTAGCATGAGGTTGAACTAACGTAGGCTAATGCGATTAGCATGAGGTTGTAAGTAACAAGAACATTTCCCAGGACATAGACATATCTGATATTGGCAGAAAGATTAAATTCTTGTTAATCTAACTGCACTGTCTAATTTACAGTAGCTATTACAGTGAACTAATACCATGCTATTGTTTGAGGAAGGTGCACAGTTATGTACTTGAAAATGTATTAGTAAACCAATTAGGCACATTTGGGAAGTCTTGATACAACATTTTAAACAGAAATGCAATGGTTCATTGGATCAGTCTTTGCAAATCAAATGTATTTATATAGCCCTTATTACATCAGCTGATATATCAACATGGCCAAGATGTTCAAATGTTCATAAATGACCAGCATGGTCAAATAATAATAATCACAGTAGTTGTCGAGGGTGCAACAAGTCAGCACCTCAGGAGTAAATGTCAGTTGGCTTTTCATAGCCGATCATTGAGAGTATCTCTACCGCTCCTGCCGTCTCTAGAGAGTTGAAAACAGCAGGCCTGGGACAGGTAGCACGTCCTGTGAACAGGTCAGGGTTCCATAGCCACAGGCAGAACAGTTAAAACTGGAGCAGCAGCACGGCCAGGTGGGCTGGGGACAGCAATGAGTCATCATGCCAGGTAGTCCTGAGGCATGGTCCTAGGGCTCAGGTCCTCCGAGAGAGAGAAAGAAAAAGAGAATTAGAGAGAGCACACTTAAATTCACACAGGACACCGAATAGGACAGGAGAAGTACTCCAGATATAACAGACTGACCCTATCCCCCCGACACATAAACTACTGCAGCATAAATACTGGAGGCTGAGACAGGAGGAGTCAGGAGACACCGTAGCCCCATCCGATGACACCCCCCGGACAGGGCCAAACAGGAAGGATATAACCCCACCCACTTTGCCAAAGCACAGCCCCCACACCACTTTTGGGATATCTTCAACCACCAATTTACCATCCTGAGACAAGGCCGAGTATAGCCCACAAAGATCTCCGCCACGGCACAACCCAAGGGGGTCTTGCCAACCCAGACAGGAAGACCACGTCAGCGACTCAACCCACTCAAGTGACGCACCCCTCCTAGGGACGACATGAAAGAGCACCAGTAAGCCAGTGACTCAGCCCCTGTAATAGGGTTAGAGGCAGAGAATCCCAGTGGAGAGAGGGGAACCGGCCAGGCAGAGACAGCAAGTTCGGTTCGTTGCTCCAGAGCCTTTCCGTTCACCTTCACACCCCTGGGCCAGACTACACTCAATCATATGACCCACTGAAGAGATGAGTCTTCAGTAAAGATTTAAAGGTTGAGACCGAGTCACACTGATACCATCTAGTGGCCAAAATCTATATTGCGCCTGGCTGGATTAATACATTATGGCCTTTCTCTTGCATTTCAGAGATGATGGTACAAGAAAAAAATAAATGTTTTTTTTCTTTGTATTATCTTTCACCAGATCTAATGTGTTATATTATCCTACATTCATTTCCACAATCTTCAAAGTGTTTCCTTTCAATTGGTACCAAGAACATGCATATACAGTGCATTGCGAAAGTATTCGGCCCCCTTGAACTTTGCGACCTTTTGCCACATTTCAGGCTTCAAACATAAAGATATAAAACTGTATTTTTTTTTGTGGAGAATCAACAACAAGTGGGACACAATCATGAAGTGGAACGACATTTATTGGATATTTCAAACTTTTTTAACAAATCAAAAACTGAAAAATTGGGCGTGCAAAATTATTCAGCCCCTTTACTTTCAGTGCAGCAAACTCTCTCCAGAAGTTCAGTGAGGATCTCTGAATGTTGACCTAAATGACTAATGATGATAAATACAATCCACCTGCCAAGGAGCACTGTGCAAGCGATAATATTGAAATGGAAGGAGTATCAGACCAAGACCTGGCCGTCCCTCTAAACTTTCAGCTCATACAAGGAGAAGACTGATCAGAGATGCAGCCAAGAGGCCCATGATCACTCTGGATGAACTGCAGAGATCTACAGCTGAGGTGGGAGACTCTGTCCATAGGACAACAACCAGTCGTATATTGCACAAATTTGGCCTTAATGGAAGAGTGGCAAGAAGAAAGCCATTTCTTAAAGATATCCATAAAAAGTGTCGTTTAAAGTTTGCCACAAGCCACCTGGGAGACACACCAAACATGTGGAAGAAGGTGCTCTGGTCAGATGAAACCAAAATTGAACTTTTTGGCAACAATGCATGACGTTATGTTTGGCGTAAAAGCAACATCACCCTGGACACACCCCACTGTCAAACATGGTGGTGGCAGCATCATGGTTTGGGCCTACTTTTCTTCAGCAGGGACAAGGAAGATGGTTAAAATTGATGGGAAGATGGATGGAGCCAAATACAGGACCATTCTGGAAGAAAACCTGATGGAGTCTGCAAAAGACCTGAGACTGGGACGGAGATTTGTCTTCCAACAAGACAATGATCCAAAACATAAAGCAAAATCTACAATGGAATGGTTCAAAAATAAACATATCCAGGTGTTAGAATGGCCAAGTCAAAGTCCAGACCTGAATCCAATCGAGAATCTGTGGAAAGAACTGAAAACTGCTGTTCACAAATGCTCTCCATCCAACCTCACTGAGCTCGAGCTGTTTTGCAAGGAGGAATGGGAAAAAATTTCAGTCTCTCGATGTGCAAAACTGATAGAGACATACCCCAAGCGACTTACAGCTGTAATCGCAGCAAAAGGTGGCGCTACAAAGTATTAACTGAATCATTTTGCACGCCCAATTTTTCAGTTTTTGATTTGTTAAAAAAGTTTGAAATATCCAATAAATGTCGTTCCACTTCATGATTGTGTCCCACTTGTTGTTGATTCTTCACAAAAAAAATACAGTTTTATATCTTTATGTTTGAAGCCTGAAATGTGGCAAAAGGTCGCAAAGTTCAAGGGGGCCAAATACTTTCGCAAGGCACTGTACTTGCTTCAGGTCCTGAGCTTCAGGCAGTTAGATTTGGGTATGTCATTTTAGGTGAAAATTTAAAAAAGGGGTCCGGTTTAAAGAGGGCCCCAGACAGGTACATACAGATAGGAACAGTCATGAAATATCAAGTCCTCACCAGTAACAGGGTGACATAGTGGTCAAATGCCCCCCTACATAGGCCCCCTGTTATTATACAGGTCTATTGGTCTTACTGACCGTGAGCCTGTAGGTCTCCTGACTCTGACTAGACAGTCTACTGACCGTGAGGGAAAGTGGAAACGTCGAGGATATGTTGGTTTAGATTTAGTCTGAAATTGTGACGCAACGTGTTCGCAATACCAGGTCTAAATGTCATGGAAGTAAAAAACATGTTTTTATTAAATAAAACCCAGACAACATGCAATATAAATAATGAAAAGCTATATAACAAATGTACAGACACCTTAATGGAATGAGAGAGTCGTTTGTTTCTATAAAACATAAAATATACACAACTATGTATTTTCACACATCAAGTATGAATCATTTAATCTAAAACTCATTACAATATTTTATATTTACAATTTCATAGCTTTAATATGGAGGTGTGTTTTATTGTCACTAGGTACGGCTGTAACTGCTGAACACAGTTGGCAGGTTGTCAACGGGGTAGACCGTAGGGCCGGTCTTCATGGTGGGGGGGCCGTTTGACAGAGTCCAGTCACACTGCAGTGTCAGCTCTACCAGGAATATCTTCAGGAGAACCTTGGCAAACTCTTTCCCGACACACATCCTGGAGCCGCCTCCGAACGGGATGTAGTTGAAGCGCGAGGAGTCCTCAGAGGATCTGTCCATGAACCGCTCCGGGTTGAACTCCTCTTTGTTGGGGAACACGTCGGCCACGTCGTGGGTGTCACAGATACTGTAGATCACGGTCCAGCCTTTGGGGATCTGGTAACCCTGGAAACATAGAACAGCCCTGTTAGACAACTGGTCTGGAGTTTCAGTCACTATCCCGTCAAATTGACAGATTAGTATTGTATTCAAATCATCTGTAAAAAAAAAGGAGGACTTACATTGAGCTGGAATGTCTTCAGTACCACTCTGAAGCCTCCAGGTACAGGGGGGTTTATCCTCAAGGTCTCTTTGATGACACAGCCTGTATACTTTAACTGTTCCAACACCTCAATGTTCACATTCTGCCCCAGCAGATCCACACCTAGTTCCTCCTGACAGAGACACACAGAGAGAGAGACACGCAGAGAGAGAGCGGAGAGAGAGCGAGACACACAGAAAGCGATAGAGCGGAGACAGAGTATTATTTCACAATCATTCCATAAGCCAATGAGATCTAAAAGGACGTTATCAATGTCCTAGTAAATGACTGGATGAATATGGATTGACTGAATTGATGATTCCCGGCTATAAATAACGGGTTCTTACCTGCTGGTGCAGTTCTTGTCTGAGTTTGTTGAGCGTGTCGGGGTTGAGTCCCAGGAACATGACCAGTGAGGTGGCTGTACTGGCAGTGGTCTCATGGCCTCCAAATAAAAGCTCTGTGGCCGACTCCTTAATTGCCTTCAGATAGAGAGAATTATTTTGTTTTACTCACCGAGCAAAGATTCTTATAACACCACAGCTGGTTCAAAATGTACATCTATCATCTGTTTATTTATGCATGAAGAATAACTTGATAAATGTGTTTTACTTAACCTTTATTTATCTAGGCAAGTCAGTTAAGAACAAATTCTTATTTGGTTACTGGCCCAACGCTCTAACCACTAGGCCACCTGCCCTCCCCCAACGCTCTAACCACTAGGCTACCTGCTGGTTACTGGCCCAACGCTCTGGCCACTAGGCTACGTGCCGCCCCCACGCTCTAACCACTAGGCTACCTGCTGGTTACTGGCCCTACGCTCTGGCCACTAGGCCACCCGCCCGACCCCTACACTCTAGCCACTAGGCCACCCATACGCTCTAGCCACTAGGCCACCCATACGCTCTAGCCACTAGGCCACCCGCCCGGCCCCTACGCTCTAACCACTAGGTTACCTGTCGCCCCTCCGCTCTAACCACTAGACTACCCGCCGCCCCTACGCTCTAACCACTAGGCTACCTGCCGCCCCTACACTCTAACCACTAGGCTACCTGCCGCCCCTCCACTCTAACCACTAGGCTACCTGCCGCCCCCAGCGTCTCTGTTGTTGAAGATGGGGATACATGTATAGAGTATTACCTGCATGCTGAACGGCTCGTCACTGTTCCTACTGATGTCTATCAGCTGTTGTAGCGCGTCTCTGTGTTTCACCTCTTTACCACTGTCCATTTTTTTCTGGATATTCTCCTCGATTTTGGAGTGGATTAAATTTCGGGCTTTCAATCCCTGTAGATAAAATATGTATTTTTTTTAAACATTAATTTAGGCCCTGACAATATTCTGAATAGATTGTTTAAAAATGTCATAGAATTAGAATTGAGTGCACCGCTACTTACCCGGTACAAGCCGCTGAAGGGGACATCGACCGGAAGGGAGAAAAGGTTCTTGATCATCTCTTCGAACGCCTCCACCAGCTCCTGCTCGTCGGTCTTGATCTGGTCCGGGTCGAAGCCCAGGAGGATCCTCATGGCGATGCGGAACATGAGGCGCTTCATCTCCGGGTAGACTAGAACGTAGGAGTCCTTCTCGAGCCATTCCCTCACGGCGCTCCTCACCTCCTCCTGGATCACCGGGATGTAGTGTTCCAAGGCATCCCGGGAAAACGCTCTCATTATAGCCTAAAATACAGGAGCAACGTTCCGTTAAGACGGGAGGGACATTCAAATAAAACTTAAAATAAGTGCAGATTTTAGCCAAATATCTTTAAGTAAAATCCTACATTTTATTTGCCATTTTAAAAATTGTATTAATGAAAAAAATAAAAAATAAAAATCTACGCAATCTACGCACCTTCTTCTTGTTTTTATGCTGGGTCCCGTGCATATTGGAGAGCGTGTCCGATCCCAAAATAGTTCTGACGGAAGCGGGCCACTGCACCGCGACAAGTTTGTGTTCACCCAGCAGAATCTGTCTGACGTTGTTCGCTCCCATGACGCGCACCGTGGGGTTGCCAAAGAGATGCGTTCTGTAAATGCATCCATACTTCTGCCGTTTCATCCGCAGGAACTTTCTCCTCTGCAATAAAATGAATAAATAAAAAATGCTTTGTTTATTATCAACGGAAACCATATACACCAACAGGTTAATATTATACAATATTACTATTATTAAGTTTGAAAAAAAGTGTTATAATTACCTGGAGGAGGAGTTGGAGCGTCTCGCCAATGAAAGGTAAGCCCATGGACCCAGGAGGGAGAGGGGCTCGACAGCTGGGATCCCGACCACGGATCAAATAAACCTCCCATAACTTCACCGCGACTAAAAAGAGAAAGATTGGAAGCACAATCGTGCACAAAAGGGTCGCCACCAACGTGTTCAAAGCCATTGTACTAGTGCGCGTAACGAGTCGCGTAACCAAACCAACTATAAACGTGTGAGGACTTTTAGGTGGAGCAAGAGTTTGTTTGCTACTGAAAGTCTGGGTGTTTTCTACGGCCTTTTTATACCCTTTCCCCCAGGTCTCGGCCTTCTGTTACCTTGGCTTGGCGACAGAAATTAGTTCACACAAAGTTCATCTTTAATTGTTGTGTCATCTCGCTCCGCCCACGGAGTAGCAGCTTCTCCAAAACCCCATTTGTTACAGGCGCATTTTAATACCACCTCCTGTTGGAGACGCACAATCAGGGATTTAACTCTGAAAAGGTGCTAAGTCCCTCTAACAATAGGAACCATCCAAGGTTCTTTGTTGCAAATATTCCGCAGTTTAGCCTCATTACATGTGATGAGTTCTGCATGTAATGCCCGGGGCGGGTCTTAATTGAACTGCTTTCAACACATTTCAATTAGCGCTGTTGGTTCCGAATTTAAATAATTTCCTTAATCCCCCTTTAAATTCCCCTTTAAATTCCAACACACGTCTTTGCTTTGTTCGACCCATGCATTAAAGCATTAAACAATCGTCTAAAAGATATAATCCAGCATTTAGTTGGAATAACCAAGTTGTTTATATTGTATTTTATTAGGCTATACGAATTAATGACAGTTGTTTGGAGGCTAAACTGACAAGTTTTTCTTTTGAGAGTTGGAGATGTTCAGTGACGTAGTGCGCACCCTGGTTAAACTTGTCTAATCTAGAATGAGACTTTAACCTGTTGTCTGTCTTGACTACCGTTTCCCTCTGCAGTCGGTGACGCTGCTCTGTCTGTATCTGTGGAAGGGCCTCTGTTATAAAAAATGATATCTTGCATGCAGTGGGTTCAAACTTGGGTCAGTTGGTGGGAAATAAAACAAAATGTGTCTTAGTGTTAACAAGGTTACTGGGAGGCTAAACATGTTTATGACAGCTATAACATGGAGCGGACAGGCGACTCAGCCAGTCAAACAGGAGACGGCGTGGCTCCACATTTTACAGCGACACGTTCTACATTTCCCGTCCCCCCATTCTCTCTCTCTCTCTCTGTGTCGGGTCGCACCGATGTGCTGAAGCGTTGCCCTGCAGTTCACCTCCTCACTATGTATGGAGTAATCCATGCTAATAGCTTGAGGAGAAATAGCCCATAAATATCCGGATATTCTCAGGCGTTTAAATTCACATTTACTGATTAAGAATTCAACCACATAGCCTATCCAAGACACCGAAGGACGTGTATTATGACATTACCTTACTGCACGTTTGAGGGCATATATGTTATTTCAAACAAAGCTGCCCCCCAGTGAATAAGAACATTGTGTGAAATAGTTCCGTGATATGATGTCCTTACTCTAGTCCACACTGGTGTCAGCTGGAGTTCAAGAGTACATCACTCACTGTATATTCAGTCCATACGGACACATCATTTAACTATTTTATCCAGGTGGTCTTTAATACGTGCCTTTTTAATAGCCTATAAAACCACCATCTGACCCGTGACGAATCATATATTTCCTTTAGATAGACCAGGACATTGACTTAAATGGCCACCGGTGATGTTTTTCGTGCTTCCCGTCCCACAAAATGCATAGCTATTACGCGCGCGCCTCTCTGTCGGCGTGTGAGAGAGAAACAGAGAAAGAGATTGAGAGAGATGAGGTCTGTGTCGGGGGGCGCATCGTCAGCGATTAGCTGGAGGCCGGAGAGGCTCTGCAACGCCGGGAGGGGGATCTCTCCTCATTCCCAAGCGCTGACGCTGACCTGCCAGTGCCCTACACCACGGACCCTGACATCTCGGTGAACTCCCGCGCACCAACCTCGCCAAGTTCACTGTCCATCAAATAACGAGATAGGGGACCGGGACCGGGCATGAACGAACACCAAGCAGCAATTACAGAGGAACAGTTATTATCTCCCGCTGTCGGTCAATCACACAAATCAAATAAAGCGGTAACAGTCTAATTGGGTCAAGAGATAAAATGGCTTCCCACTTGTTGGAATAAAACATTTTAATTGGATCCTTCTGCTTAATATTATCACCAGTAGCCTGTGACCTACTAGGATAATGTAATATATTATCACTAGTAGCCTGTAATCTACTAGAATAATTTAATATATTATCACTAGTAGCCTGTAACCTACTAGGATAATGTAATATATTATCACTAGTAGACCATGTAACCTACTAGGATAATGTAATATATTATCACTAGTAGCCTGTAACCTACTAGGATAATGTAATATATTATCACTAGTAGCCTGTAACCTACTAGGATAATGTAATATATTATCACTAGTAGCCTGTAACCTACTAGGATAATGTAATATATTATCACTATTAGCCTGTAACCTACTAGGATAATGTAATATATTATCACTAGTAGACCATGTAACCTACTAGGATAATGTAATATATTATCACTAGTAGCCTGTAACCTACTTGGATAATGTAATATATTATCACTAGTAGCCTGTAACCTACTAGGATAATGTAATATATTTTCACTAGTAGCCTGTAACCTACTAGGATAATGTAATATATTATCACTAGTAGCCTGTAACCTACTAGGATAATGTAATATATTATCACTAGTAGCCTGTAACCTACTAGGATAATGTAATATATTATCACTAGTAGCCTGTAACCTACTAGGATAATGTAATATATTATCACTAGTAGCCTGTAACCTACTAGGATAATGTAATATATTATCACTAGTAGCCTGTAACCTACTAGGATAATGTAATATATTATCACTAGTAGCCTGTAACCTACTAGGATAATGTAATATATTATCACTAGTAGACCATGTAACCTACTAGGATCATGTAATATATTATCACTAGTAGCCTGTAACCTACTAGGATAATGTAATATATTATCACTAGTAGCCTGTAACCTACTAGGATAATGTAATATATTATCACTAGTAGCCTGTAACCTACTAGGATAATGTAATATATTATCACTAGTAGCCTGTAACCTACTAGGATAATGTAATATATTATCACTAGTAGCCTGTAACCTACTAGGATAATGTAATATATTATCACTAGTAGCCTATGTAACCTACCCACTAGGATAATGTCATATATTATCACTAGAACCTGTAACCTACTAGGATAATGTAATATATTATCACTAGTAGCCTATGTAACCTACTAGGATAATGTAATATATTATCACTAGTAGCCTATGTAACCTACCCACTAGGATAATTTAAGACAGATCAAAGATTTTTCAGCATCGTTCATTCAGTTTCTTTTTTAATGACCACACATCTTCCATTAAAACCTTGATGTGTCTCTCTCATGCGCTGCGTAAAGGGCTCCTCTGTCCAATTATAGAGGGAGGAGATTTGATTTGTAGGTTTGCATGACTTATGTGCAGTTGGAGGTGCTGTCACAACAGGAGAGGGTGGGGGTGTGGGGAGTCAGGAGAGGGTGGGGGTGTGGGGAGTCAGGAGAGGGTGGGGGTGTGGGGAGTCAGGAGAGGCTCAGCGGTTCACCCTGAGGTCAGTCCCTCCACCGACCCAGCGGCTGGAGGTACAGCCATTCCCCCTGTCAGGTCTAATGTCTCTGGGCTTGTTTAAGGGAGGGAGGCTCGGTAGGTGGAGTTATACCCTCAACACCCTCAAGTGTTGTTTTTTTAGTTGAATGGGAAACAATGGGCCATTTATTATGTCAGATTTGTATTGAACGGAAAAGGTGTGATAGGAGAGAAAAGTGGATCAGGATTTAGAATGGGATTCATGTGTAAACAGGTTGGGCCAACCACTGATTTAGAATGGGTTTAATGTGTAAACAGGTTGGGCCAACCACTGATTTAGAATGGGATTCATGTGTAAACAGGTTGGGCCAACCACTGATTTAGAATGGGTTTAATGTGTAAACAGGTTGGGCCAACCACTGATTTAGAATGGGTTTAATGTGTAAACAGGTTGGGCCAACCACTGATTTAGAATGGGATTCATGTGTAAACAGGTTGGGCCAACCACTGATTTAGAATGGGATTCATGTGTAAACAGGTTGGGCCAACCACTGATTTAGAATGGGTTTAATGTGTAAACAGGTTGGGCCAACCACTGATTTAGAATGGGATTCATGTGTAAACAGGTTGGGCCAACCACTGATTTAGAATGGGTTTAATGTGTAAACAGGTTGGGCCAACCACTGATTTAGAATGGGTTTAATGTGTAAACAGGTTGGGCCAACCACTGATTTAGAATGGGATTCATGTGTAAACAGGTTGGGCCAACCACTGATCTTTGATACCAGCTCGTTATTACCACATAACACATCGCAGGGCGCACGGAAAGGAAGCCAGACACGTCCCAAAAAGCACTCTATTCCCTATATAGTGCACTACTTTACACCAGCCCTCCCATAGTGCCCTACCTGGTCAAATGTAGTGCACTAAAAAGGGGATAGCATGTAATTTGGAACTGAGACAAAGGTTCTTGGTCTGTTTCTGTCTTCTTCACTGACAGGGAAAGATCCTTCTTATTTAAAGTATAGGTACAATGGGAAAGTATTCAATTTGATTAACTTTGTCAAATTGACCAATTAAAAAAACCCAACTGGGACAAAAGGAATATTTCAGGATGGTAAACTCTATTACATAATTCCCTCATCACCTGGTCATTATATAAACATCATGTATATAAATGCTCTATAAATAACACTTTACATCCTGTATATAAATGCTCTATAAATAAGACTTTTCATCCTCTATATAAATGCTCTATAAATAACACTTTACATCCTGTATATAAATGCTCTATAAATAAATAACATATAAATGCTTTACATCCTGTATATAAATGCTCTATAAATAACAGACTTTACATCCTGTATATAAATGCTCTATAAATAACACTAGACTTTACATCCTCTATATAAATGCTCTATAAATAAGACTTTGCATCCTGTATATAAATGCTCTATAAATAACAGACTTTACATCCTCTATATAAATGCTCTATAAATAACAGACTTTACATCCTGTATATAAATGCTCTATAATTAACATTAGACTTTACATCCTCTATATAAATGCTCTATAAATAACACTTTACATCCTGTATATAAATGCTCTATAAATAACACTTTACATCCTGTATATAAATGCTCTATAAATAACACTTTACATCCTGTATATAAATGCTCTATAAATAACACTTTACATCCTGTATATACTTTACATCCTCTATATAAATGCTCTATAAATAACACTTTACATCCTGTATATAAATGCTCTATAAATAACACTTTACATCCTCTATATAAATGCTATAAATAAATTTACATCCTGTATATACTGCTCTATAAATAACACTTTACATCCTCTATATAAATGCTCTATAAATAACTTTACATCCTGTATATAAATGCTCTATAAATAACAGACTTTACATCCTGTATATAAATGCTCTATAAATAACACTTTACATCCTGTATATAAATGCTCTATAAATAACATTAGACTTTACATCCTCTATATAAATGCTCTATAAATAACATTAGACTTTACATCCTCTATATAAATGCTCTATAAATAAGACTTTGCATCCTGTATATAAATGCTCTATAAATAAAATACTTTACATCCTGTATATAAATGCTCTATAAATAACACTTTACATCCTGTATATAAATGCTCTATAAATAAGACTTTACATCCTGTATATAAATGCTCTATAAATAACACTTTACATCCTGTATATAAATGCTCTATAAATAAGACTTTACATCCTGTATATAAATGCTCTATAAATAAGACTTTACATCCTGTATATAAATGCTCTATAAATAAGACTTTGCATCCTGTATATAAATGCTCTATAAATAACACTTTACATCCTGTAAATAAATGCTCTATAAATAACAGACTTTACATCCTGTATATAAATGCTCTATAATTAACATTAGACTTTACATCCTCTCTATAAATGCTCTATAAATAACACTTTACATCCTGTATATAAATGCTCTACAAATAACACTTTACATCCTCTATATAAATGCTCTATAAATAACATTACAATTTACATCCTGTATATAAATGCTCTATAAATAACATTAGACTTTACATCCTGTATATAAATGCTCTATAAATAACAGACTTTACATCCTGTATATAAATGCTCTATAAATAACACTCTACATCCTGTATATAAATGCTCTATAAATAACATTAGACTTTACATCCTCTATATACAAATGCTCTATAAATAACATTAGACTTTACATCCTGAATATAAATTCTCTATAAATAACATTAGACTTTACATCCTCTATATAAATGCTCTATAAATAAGACTTTACATCCTGTATATAAATGCTCTATAAATAAGACTTTGCATCCTGTATATAAATGCTCTATAAATAACAGACTTTACATCCTCTATATAAATGCTCTATAAATAACACTTTACATCCTGTATATAAATGCTCTATAAATAACAGACTTTACATCCTGTATATAAATGCTCTATAATTAACATTAGACTTTACATCCTCTCTATAAATGCTCTATAAATAACACTTTACATCCTGTATATAAATGCTCTATAAATAACACTTTACATCCTGTATATAAATGCTCTATAAATAACACTTTACATCCTCTATATAAATGCTCTATAAATAACACTTTACATCCTGTATATAAATGCTCTACAAATAACACTTTACATCCTCTATGTAAATGATCTATAAATAACATTACAATTTACATCCTGTATATAAATGCTCTATAAATAACATTAGACTTTACATCCTGTATATAAATGCTCTATAAATAACAGACTTTACATCCTGTATATAAATGCTCTATAAATAACACTTTACATCCTGTATATAAATGCTCTATAAATAACATTAGACTTTACATCCTCTATATAAATGCTCTATAAATAACATTAGACTTTACATCCTGTATATAAATACTCTATAAATAACATTAGACTTTACATCCTCTATATAAATGCTCTATAAATAATACTTTACATCCTCTATATAAATGCTCTATAAATAACATTATACTTTACATCCTGTATATAAATGCTCTATAAATAACACTTTACATCCTGTATATAAATGCTCTATAAATAACACTTTACACCCTGTATATAAATGCTCTATAAATAACACTTTACATCCTGTATATAAATGCTCTATAAATAACATTAGACTTTACATCCTGTATATAAATGCTCTATAAATAACATTAGACTTTACATCCTGTATATAAATGCTCTATAAATAACATTAGACTTTACATCCTGTATATAAATGCTCTATAAATAACTTTAGAATGTACATCCTGTATATAAATGCTCTATAAATAACATTAGACTTTATATCCTGTATATAAATGCTCTATAAATAACACTTTACATCCTGTATATAAATGGTCTATAAATAACACTTTACATCCTGTATATAAATGCTCTATAAATAACATTAGACTTTACATCCTCTCTATAAATGCTCTATAAATAACACTTTACATCCTCTCTATAAATGCTCTATAAATAACATTAGACTTTACATCCTCTCTATAAATGCTCTATAAATAACACTTTACATCCTCTCTATAAATGCTCTATAAATAACACTTTACATCCTCTCTATAAATGCTCTATAAATAACACTTTACATCCTGTATATAAATGCTCTATAAATAACACTTTACATCCTCTCTATAAATGCTCTATAAATAACACTTTACATCCTGTATATAAATGCTCTATAAATAACACTTTACATCCTGTATATAAAAGCAATACAAACAATATATTAGAGAGACAATAGCTACATCAATCTGCAAGCGGACATCCAACAACCTCAATGGTAATGCTCCCATATAGTCCAGGAAGAGTTGACATATTTATTAACAAAGTAGTTTAATTTATTTCTTAAATCATAGGTCATCTTCTCCATAGGAATACACGTATTCATTTCAGAGAGACGTCTTGGTAATTGGTTGAAGGGGAATCTGATTTCTATGTCAATGCAACACATTTTCTTGCAGTGGTAAACGGGGCGATATTCTGTACGTTTGATGTTGAAGTTATTCCTCAAATTCACATGTTGTGAAGTTACCCAGAATGCATATTTCAGGGACAAGTGGGAACGGGACCTCCGTAATAAAAGCTCCCTCCCTGGAGCTCGAGGGCGCCGGGATGCCCTGCATTACGCACACCTGCTTCCCTCGTTACGCGCATCAGCGATTCATTACACTCACCTGGACTCAATCACTCGTGTTATTACCTCCCCTATATCTGTCTGTTCCTCAGTTCTATTCCCCGCTTCTGGATTAATGTTGGTTTGTCGTTGGTTCCCGGTTCTGTTCCTGTCCTGTTCCATGTCTGTGTAAATTAAATGTTCAACTCTCTGTACCTGCTTCTCATCTCCAACGTCAGTTCTTATAAAGTCTATCTAGAGTGGATGGTCCCTGACACACTATCTTGTCATTGGTCCGACCACAGCCCCTCATCAATTATACTATTCAAATCAGAAGCTCTCTTGACTTATGCACATCTGGTTTTTGGCCATTGATGCATTAGCGACTCTGGATATAAATCTACATCAAAACTATGAAATAACACATATGGAATCACGTAGTAACCAAAAAAGTGTTGAACAAATCAAAATATCTGGAATTGATTTCTTTCTTAATGCATTTGAGCCAATAACTTGTGTTGTGACAAAGTGGGGGTGGTATACAGAAGACAGCCCTATTTGGTAAAAGACCAAGTCCATATTATGGCAAGCTCAAGTAAGCAAAGAGAAACGACAGTCCATCATTACTTTAAGACATGAAGGTCAGTCAATACGGAACATTTCAAGAACTTTGAAAGCTTCTTCTAGAGCAGTCGCAAAAACCATCAAGCGCTATGATGAAACTGGCTCTCATGAGGACCGCCACAGGAAAGGAAGACCCAGAGTTACCTCTGCTGCAGAGGATAAGTTCATTAGAGTTACCAGCCTCAGAAATTGCAGCCCAAATAAATGCTTCATAGAGTCCAAGTAACAGACACATCTCAACATCAACTGTTCAGAGGAGACTGCGTGAATCAGGCCTTCATTGTTGAATTGCTGCAAAGAAACCACTACTAAAGGACACCAATAATAAGAAGAGACTTGCTTGGGCCAAGAAACACGAGCAATGGACGTTAGACCGGTGGAAATCTGTCCTCTGATCTGATGAGTCCAAATTTGAGATTTTTGGTTCCAACCGCCGTGTCCTTGTGGAGGTGTGAGTGTTGCTTTGCTGCTGACACTGTCCCTGATTTCTTTAGAAATCAAGGCACACTTAACCAGCATGTCTACCACAGCATTCTGTAGCAATACGCCATCCCATCTGGTTTGTGCTTAGTGGGACTATCATTTGTTTTTATATCCAACACACCTCCAGGCTGTGTAAGGGCTATTTGACCAAGAAGGAGAGTGATGGAGTGCTGCATTAGATGACCTGGCCTCCACAATCACCCAACCTCAACCCAATTGAAATGGTTTAGGATGAGTTGGACCGAAGAGTGAAGGAAAAGCAGCCAACAGCCAACATCTCAGCATATGTGGGAACTCCTTCAAGACTGTTGGAAAAACATTCCAGGTGAAGCTGGTTGAGAGAATGCCAAGAGTTTGCAAAGTTGACATTAAGGCAAATGGTGGCTACTTTAAAGAATCTCAAATATAAAATATATTTTGATTTGTTTAACACTTTTTGGGTTACGACATGATTCCATGTGTATTATTTCATAGTTTTCTGATGGCAACGCCACCATCCTTATGATGGTGGACACGTTTTCCAAAGCTGCCTATTTCATTCCGCTCCCCGAGCTGCCCTCAGCCAAGGAGATGGCCCAGCTCATGGTGCTGCACGTCTTCCGGATCCATGGACTCCCGGTGGACAGGGTCTCCGACTGTGGCCATCAGTTCTTGTCCCGGTTCTGGAAGATGTTCTGCACACTCATTGGATCGTCGGTCAGCCTGTCCTCCGGGTTTCGCCCCCAGTCTAACGGCCAGTCGGAGCGAGCCAATCAGGACCTGGAGACGACTCTTCGTTGCCTCATCTTCGCCAACCCCATCACCTGGAGTCAGCAACTTGTGTAGTTGAATACGCCCGCAACACCTTCCCCTGCTCAGCCACTGGTCTCTCGCCTTTCCTCATCAGCCCCTGCTATTCCCTGAGCAAGAGGTCACTTCACTGACGAAGAGGTCAGCATACCCTGCTATTCCCTTAGCAAGAGGAAGAGGTCACTTCACTGACGAAGACGACTGACCCTGCCTGCCCTGACCCTGCCTTCCCTAGTAAGGTCCTCTAATACAGGACTAGTACAGGACTAGTAAAGGTCATCTAATACAGGACTAGTAAAGGTCTGTTAATACAGGACTAGTAAAGGTCTTCTAATACAGGACTAGTAAAGGTCATCTAATACAGGACTAGTAAAGGTCCTCTAATACAGGACTAGTAAAGGTCCTCTAATACAGGACTAGTATAGGTAAATTTGTATTTATTTTATTTTACCTTTATTTAACTAGCCAAGTCAGTTAAGAACAATGTCTTATTTTCAATGACGGCCCAGCTCGGGGGTTTGAACATGCAACCTTCCGGTTACTAGTCCAACGCTCTAACCACTAGGCTACCCTGCCTACCCTTAATACAGGACAAGTAAAGGTCCTTTAATACAGGACTAGTAAGGGTTGATCAATTATAGGTGAGTGCTACGTGTTCAGCAATGGAGGACCTGTACCTATGGAGGACCAGGTCCTAAGGAGGACCAGTACCTAAGGAGGACCAGGTCCTAAGGAGGACCAGGACCTAAGGAGGACCAGGACCTAAGGAGGACCAGGTCCTAAGGAGGACCAGGACCTAAGGAGGACCAGCACCTAAGGAGGACCAGTACCTAAGGAGGACCAGCACCTAAGGAGGACCAGCACCTAAGGAGGACCAGTACCTAGGAGGACCAGTACCTAAGGAGGACCAGGTCCTAAGGAGGACCAGTACCTAAGGAGGATCAGGACCTAAGGAGGACCAGAGCCTAAGGAGGACCAGTACCTAAGGAGGACCATTACCTAAGGAGGATCAGGACCTAAGGAGGACCAGCACCTAAGGAGGACCAGTACCAAAGGAGGACCAGTACCAAAGGAGGACCAGCACCTAAGGAGGACCAGGTCCTAAGGAGGACCAGGTCCTAAGGAGGACTAGTACCTAAGGAGGATCAGAACCTAAGGAGGACCAGTACCTAAGGAGGACCAGGTCCTAAGGAGGACCAGTACCTAAGGAAAAAAGCGCCCTGTGGTTGATGCTCCTAGCTAGCCCTGATGGCCAGTTGGGTCCGTTGCTCTCTAAAGCGTCCTGTGGTTGATGCTCCTAGCTAGCCCTGATGGCCAGTTGGGTCCGTTTCTCTCTAAAGCGTCCTGTGATTGATGCTCCTAGCTAGCCAGTTGTGTCCGTTGTTCTCTAAAGCGTCCTGTGGTTGATGCTCCTAGCTAGCCCTGATGGCCAGTTGGGTCCGTTGTTCTCTAAAGCGTCCTGTGGTTGATGCTCCTAGCTAGCCCTGATGGCGAGTTGGGTCCGTTGCTCTCTAAGGCGTCCTGTGGTTGATGCTCCTAGCTAGCCCTGATGGCCAGTTGGGTCGGTTCCTCTCTAAAGCGTCCTGTGATTGATGCTCCTAGCTAGCCCTGATGGCCAGTTGGGTCCGTTTCTCTCTAAAGCGTCCTGTGATTGATGCTCCTAGCTAGCCAGTTGTGTCCGTTGTTCTCTAAAGCGTCCTGTGGTTGATGCTCCTAGCTAGCCCTGATGGCCAGTTGGGTCCGTTCCTCTCTAAAGCGTCCTGTGATTGATGCTCCTAGCTAGCCCTGATGGCCAGTTGGGTCTGTTGCTCTCTAAAGCGTCCTGTGATTGATGCTCCTAGCTAGCCAGTTGTGTCCGTTGTTCTCTAAAGTGTCCTGTGGTTGATGCTCCTAGCTAGCCCTGATGCCCAGTTGGGTCCGTTGCTCTCTAAAGCGTCCTGTGATTGATGCTCCTAGCTAGCCCTGATGGCCAGTAGCCCTGATGGTCCGTTCTCTCGTCCTGTGGTTGAAAGCGTCCTGTGATTGATGCTCCTAGCTAGCCCTGATGGCCAGTTGGGTCTGTTGCGTCTGTGGTTGATGCTAAAGCGTCCTGTGATTGATGCTCCTAGCTAGCCAGTTGTGTCCGTTGTTCTCTAAAGTGTCCTGTGGTTGATGCTCCTAGCTAGCCAGTTGGGTCCGTTGCTCTCTAAAGCGTCCTGTGGTTGATGCTCCTAGCTAGCCAGTTGGGTCCGTTGCTCTCTAAAGCGTCCTGTGGTTGATGCTCCTAGCTAGCCCTGATGGCCAGTTGGGTCCGTTTCTCTCGTCCTGTGGTTGAAAGCGTCCTGTGATTGATGCTCCTAGCTAGCCAGTTGTGTCCGTTGTTCTCTAAAGCGTCCTGTGGTTGATGCTCCTAGCTAGCCCTGATGGCCAGTTGGGTCCGTTGTTCTCTAAAGCGTCCTGTGGTTGATGATGGCTCCTAACTAGCCCTGATGGCCAGTTGGGTCCGTTGCCTCTCGTCCTGTGGTTGATGCTCCTAAAGCGTCCTGTGGTTGATGCTCCTAGCTAGCCCTGATGGCCAGTTGGGTCCGTTGCTCTCTAAAGCGTCCTGTGGTTGATGCTCCTAGCTAGCCCTGATGGCCAGTTGGGTCCGTTGCTCTCTAAAGCGTCCTGTGGTTGATGCTCCTAAGCGTCCTGTGATTGATGCTCCTAGCTAGCCCTGATGGCCAGTTGGGTCTGTTGCTCTCTAAAGCGTCCTGTGATTGATGCTCCTAGCTAGCCAGTTGTGTCCGTTGTTCTCTAAAGCGTCCTGTGGTTGATGCTCCTAGCTAGCCCTGATGCCCAGTTGGGTCCGTTGCTCTCTAAAGCGTCCTGTGATTGATGCTCCTAGCTAGCCCTGATGGCCAGTAAGGTCCGTTCCTCTCTAAAGCGTCCTGTGATTGATGCTCCTAGCTAGCCCTGATGGCCAGTTGGGTCTGTTGCTCTCTAAAGCGTCCTGTGATTGATGCTCCTAGCTAGCCAGTTGTGTCCGTTGTTCTCTAAAGTGTCCTGTGGTTGATGCTCCTAGCTAGCCAGTTGGGTCCGTTGCTCTCTAAAGCGTCCTGTGGTTGATGCTCCTAGCTAGCCAGTTGGGTCCGTTGCTCTCTAAAGCGTCCTGTGGTTGATGCTCCTAGCTAGCCCTGATGGCCAGTTGTGTCCGTTGTTCTCTAAAGCGTCCTGTGGTTGATGCTCCTAGCTAGCCCTGATGGCCAGTTGGGTCCGTTGCTCTCTAAGGCGTCCTGTGGTTGATGCTCCTAGCTAGCCCTGATCGCCAGTTGGGTCCATTGCTCTCTAAAGCGTCCTGTTGTTGATGCTCCTAGCTAGCCCTGATGGCCAGTTGGGTCCGTTGTTCTCTAAAGCGTCCTGTGGTTGATGCTCCTAGCTAGCCCTGATGGCCAGTTGGGTCCGTTGCTCTCTAAAGCGTCCTGTGGTTGATGCTCCTAGCTAGCCCTGATGGCCAGTTGGGTCCGTTGCTCTCTAAAGCGTCCTGTGGTTGATGCTCCTAGCTAGCCCTGATGGCCAGTTGTGTCGTTGCTCTCTAAAGCGTCCTGTGGTTGATGCTCCTAGCTAGCCCTGATGGCCAGTTGGGTCCGTTTCTCTCTAAAGCGTCCTGTGATTGATGCTCCTAGCTAGCCCTGATGGCCAGTTGGGTCCGTTGCTCTCTAAGGCGTCCTGTGGTTGATGCTCCTAGCTAGCCCTGATGGCCAGTTGGGTCCGTTGCTCTCTCAAGCGTCCTGTGGTTGATGCTCCTAGCTAGCCCTGATGGCCAGTTGGGTCCGTTGCTCTCTCAAGCGTAGACGTATCTGCTGGCCTGAACAGTGTTTTTTTTCCAGTCTGAGGACGTGGGTGGACATGTGTTGATGGGGTGCGTTAACATCCCCGTGTTCATCTTCCTCAGTGGGTTTAAATAAGTGTGTTAACTCCTGGGCTGCTTTATTCCCGTCTAACCGGGGGCGGAGTCAGTGGGTCAGAAACCAATCAAATACGTAGAGCTGGGCAGCTCTCATTCAAGTGTTAGCTATTCAACGGAGTCTAAATATTCTAAATGACATAGCAAGTGTATCACATGTAGAATGTGCCATTGAAGCTAGAAAATAAACTTTTTGTAAAGTAACAGAATATGCTTCTCTGCACCTGTGCTAAAATCTGGGTAAAAGGAGTTTAGGAGTTCCATTTAGGCCTGTTATAATGGACTAGTCCATTTAGGCCTGTTATAATGGACTAGTCCATTTAGGTGCCTGCCCCGAGTCTTAGTCAATACATTTAGTAACTACCAACCTGCCAGATTGATTTGACCAATCAAAATGTATTTATAAAGGCCTTTTTTAACACCAGCAGATGTCACAAAGTGCACATACATAAACCCAGCCATCTGATGACCAAAGTATGTAAGAGAAAGGTGGCCTAAATGGACTAGTCCATTATAACAGGCCTAAATGGACTAGTATATTATAGCAGGCCTAAATGGACTAGTCCATTATAACAGGCCTAAATGGACTAGTCCATTATAACAGGCATTGAGCTGCATTGACAAAACTTCAATGTCATCAATTCTTGAGTTGCTAGAAGAAATTTTTTTATTTAAGTCTTCCAATTAATTAGGACATTTTGCTGCAGGTAAAGCAGCAATACCAGTACAACCTATTCAGTTTACCCAAATGAAGGTGTTGCCCCAAGGCTAATTTATCTACTGTCAACTACTAACATTAAGGTGTTGCCCAAGGCTAACTTATCTACTGTCAACTACTAACATTAAGGTGTTGCTCCAAGGCTAATTTATCTACTGTCAACTACTAACATGATCTAATTCAGTTTCAGTCAGGTAGCCCAAACCCCTTTACCTCTCTGGCAGGGAGATGTTGACTAAATGAAATGGACTGGGGTAGTAGTGTGGATATCCTGTCAGGACGGCTGAGAGCAGGTTGTTCAGCCAGCCGGCTGAGAGCAGGTTGTTCAGCCAGCCGGCTGAGAGCAGGTTGTTCAGCCAGCCGGCTGAGAGCAGGTTGTTCAGCCAGACGGCTGAGAGCAGGTTGTTCAGCCAGACGGCTGAGAGCAGGTTGTTCACCCAGACGGCTGAGAGCCAGTTGTTCAGCCAGACGGCTGAGAGCAGGTTGTTCAGCCGTTTCGTGACGCCAGGGAAACCTTCACAGTGTTTCTGCCTGCTGGCTGAGAGCTGGGTCCTTCACAGTGTTTCTGCCTGCTGGCTGAGAGCTGGGTCCTTCACAGTGTTTCTGCCTGCTGGCTGAGAGCTGGGTCCTTCACAGTGTTTCTGCCTGCTGGCTGGGTCCTTCAGAGCTGGGTCCCTTCACAGTGTTTCTGCCTGCTGGCTGAGAGCTGGGTCCTTCACAGTGTTTCTGCCTGCTGGCTGAGAGCTGGGTCCTTCACAGTGTTTCTGCCAGCTGGCTGAGAGCTGGGTCCTTCAGTGTTTCTGCCTGCTGGCTGAGAGCTGGGTCCTTCACAGTGTTTCTGTCTACTGGCTGAGAGAGCACGACAGATCCCTCTGCACCGGTCTTGTACTCTGCAGGGGGATCTAGGACTGCGTACGTTCGTCTGCCTGGCTGGGCGGAGGACGGTGTTATCCCTTCCCATCTCCAGTGATCTAGGACTGCATACGTTCGTCTGCCTGGCTGGGCGGAGGACGGTGTTATCCCTTCCCATCTCCAGTGATCGTCTGCCTGCCTGGGCGGAGGACGGTGTTATCCCTTCCCATCTCCAGTGATCTAGGACTGCGTACGTTCGTCTGCCTGCCTGGGCGGAGGACGGTGTTATCCCTTCCCATCTCCAGTGATCGCGCCCTCCTCCTCTAGGCCGGCTTTTTGGTTTCACAGAGATAAGATAGCTACTAGCTTCCCATAAAGACGTAAATCAGTAATATCTCATGTTATCAACTTCATGTGATGTCAACAACACAACCATTTCTGTCAAGATTTACAATTTAAAATGCCTTGATATATATATATATACACCAGTCTGCATTTGATTGAGTGAACACATGTTTATTACTTCACACAAATAAAAACAAATAGAATTGTGTTACAGGGGGGCGTATTCCCTTTCCCACCCCTCCATCCTTACCAACACTCAGTTCATTTCCCTTTCCCACCCCTCCATCCTTACCAACACTCAGTTCATTTCCCTTTCCCACCCCTCCATCCTTACCAACACTCAGTTCATTTCCCTTTCCCACCCCTCCATCCTTACCAACACTCAGTTCATTTCCCTTTCCCACCCCTCCATCCTTACCAACACTCAGTTCATTTCCCTTTCCCACCCCTCCATCCTTACCAACACTCAGTTCATTTCCCTTTCCCTCCCCTCCATCCTTACCAACACTCAGTTAATTTCCCTTTCCCACCCCTCCATCCTTACCAACACTCAGTTCATTTCCCTTTCCCGCCCCTCCATCCTTACCAACACTCAGTTCATTTCCCTTTCCCACCCCTCCATCCTTACCAACACTCAGTTCATTTTACCCACTCAGTTCATTTCCCTTTCCCACCCCTCCATCCTTACCAACACTCAGTTCATTTCCCTTTCCCTCCCACCCCAACACTCAGTTCATTTCCCTTACCCCTCCAACAACACTCAGTTCATTTCCCTTTCCCACCCCTCCATCCTTACCAACACTCAGTTCATTTCCCTTTCCCACCCCACCATCCTTACCAACACTCAGTTCATTTCCCTTTCCCACCCCTCCATCCTTACCAACACTCAGTTCATTTCCCTTTCCCTCCCCTCCATCCTTACCAACACTCAGTTAATTTCCCTTTCCCACCCCTCCATCCTTACCAACACTCAGTTCATTTCCCTTTCCCGCCCCTCCATCCTTACCAACACTCAGTTCATTTCCCTTTCCCACCCCTCCATCCTTACCAACACTCAGTTCATTTCCCTTTCCCACCCCTCCATCCTTACCAACACTCAGTTCATTTCCCTTTCCCACCCCTCCATCCTTACCAACACTCAGTTCATTTCCCTTTCCCACCCCTCCATCCTTACCAACACTCAGTTCATTTCCCTTTCCCCCCCCTCCATCCTTACCAACACTCAGTTCATTTCCCTTTCCCACCCCTCCATCCTTACCAACACTCAGTTCATTTCCCTTTGGAATGTTGAGCGGGTTATTCAACAGGGATTTCTGTTTTGACTCTGACACTAGAAACCAAAAAAAATGGAGAAAAATGACATTTCTCACCAGGTGATGTATTGACTAATAGCAGTTATAATTTAATTCATTTGAAAGACTAATTAAATGTGTCCATATTTTAGATTTAAGAGATGCATCTCAGAACAACAAACTCCTTTTATTCGTAACAGAAGTAAACCGCATTCTTACTTTCTTCACAACATATGCAGTATGTACAAGGACATTTACAAGCAACTATTTAAAATAAAACAAAAAGACTAACTGAAATCATAGCTATTCAGGGCAAAATGCCTGTTAAAAAGGAGATTTAAAAACCATAACTCCAACTATGAAATGTGATTTCAGATTTGAGACAGAAGTCGTTCTTTAAGCAGAACCTGCAGGTGGACGAGATCATTATTGCTTTTTGAAATGTCTTAGCGGTAGAATCTAAAGCATTTGAAACCAAAAGCGTTCATTTACCCTGAGGAACAAAAACAAGTCGCATTTTGGATGCAAGAAATTGATTTAGCTAATAATGGCTGATACAAAAAAAAAAACATGATTTTGGGTGTATTTCTTGTCAAAAGATAATATTTAGAGTGTAAATTAACAAAGCTCTCTGTCCTGTACTGGGTTTAAACATTGGACCCATGTTCATGCAGGTCATTTTGAGAGACAGGGAGAGACAGGGAGAGAGCTGAATGACAGGCAGAGACAGGGAGAGACAGGGAGAGAGCTGAATGCCTGGCAGAGACAGGGAGAGACAGGGAGAGAGCTGAATGCCTGGCAGAGACAGGGAGAGACAGGGAGAGACAGGGAGAGACAGGGAGAGAGCTGAATGACTGGCAGAGACAGGGAGAGAGCTGAATGCCTGGCAGAGACAGGGAGAGAGCTGAATGCCTGGCAGAGACAGGGAGAGACTGAATGCCTGGCAGAGACAGGGAGAGACAGGGAGAGAGCTGAATGCCTGGCAGAGACAGGGAGAGACAGGGAGAGACAGGGAGAGAGCTGAATGCCTGGCAGAGACAGGGAGAGAGCTGAATGCCTGGCAGAGACAGGGAGAGACAGGGAGAGAGCTGAATGCCTGGCAGAGACAGGGAGAGACAGGGAGAGACAGGGAGAGAGCTGAATGCCTGGCAGAGACAGGGAGAGAGCTGAATGCCTGGCAGAGACAGGGAGAGACAGGGAGAGAGCTGAATGACTGGCAGAGACAGGCAGAGAGCTGAATGACTGACAGAGACAGGGAGAGACAGGGAGAGTGCTGAATGACTGTCAGAGACAGGGAGAGAGCTGAATGACTGACAGAGACAGGCAGAGAGCTGAATGACTGACAGAGACAGGGAGAGACAGGGAGAGAGCTGAATGACTGTCAGAGACAGGGAGAGAGCTGAATGACTGACAGAGACAGGGAGAGACAGGGAGAGAGCTGAATGACAGAGACAGGGAGAGAGCTGAATGACAGAGACAGGGAGAGAGCTGAATGACTGACAGAGACAGGGAGAGAGCTGAATGACAGAGACAGGGAGAGAGCTGAATGACTGGCAGAGAGCTGAATGACTGGCAGAGACAGGGAGAGAGCTGAATGCCTGGCAGAGACAGGGAGAGAGAGAGTGCATCCCTGGCATTGACCAGAGCCCTGTGGAAATAGGACGACATTTGTGACCCAACCAGCGTGATTCTCTGTAGTGTTAAATATTCTCCAATATATTTACAGTAGAAACTAACTCCACCCAGTACTACATTACGGAGCGATGTAGAGATCTTCCAGGACGTGTCCCAAATCACACCCTATTCCCTATATAGGGCACTACTTTAGACCAGGGCCCTATTCCCTATATAATGCACTACTTTAGAGCAGGACCCTATTCCCTATATAGTGCACTACTTTAGACCAGGGCCCTATTTCCTATATAGTGCACTACTTTAGACCAGGGCCCTATTCCCTATATAGTGCACTACTTTAGACCAGGGCCCTATTCTCTATATAGTGCACTACTTTAGACCAGGGCCCTATTCCCTATATAGCGCACTACTTTAGACCAGGGCCCTATTCCCTATATAGAGCACTACTTTAGACCAGGGCCCTATTCCCTATATAGAGCACTACTTTAGACCAGGGCCCTATTCCCTATATAGTGCACTACTTTAGACCAGGGCCCTATTCCCTATATAGTGCACTACTTAAGAGCAGGGCCCTATTCCCTATATAGTGCACTACTTTAGACCAGGGCCCTATTCCCTATATAGTGCACTACTTTAGACCAGGGCCCTATTCCCTATATAGTGCACCACTTCAGAGCAGGGCGGAGAGGGTCCATAAGGCTCGGGGGATTGGAGCCTATACTTCATGGCTCAGTCCCCTTGCTGGGCCACTTCACCCAGTGAACATCAGTTTCCTGTCCAGTCTTCATCTGAGATGCCATCTTTACATTCCTTACATCACCGTGGTGATACAAATCACTGCACTCTCACTATTTACAAAACATAGTATTCTGAGCCTTTAAAAAATAAATTTCAAACATTTCACTCTTTTTCTCATTCCTGACAGAGAAACTGTTTTAGCTTGATGTCTCGTGTGTGTGTGTGTGTGTGTGTGTTGTCTTCCTTTATTTACACTATGTATGGAATCTGGTGAAACTGAAAGGTGATGGCTGGTTGGTGTGTGTATCTCTGTCTGTGTGTGTTTCTGTCTGTGTGTCTCTGTCTGTCTGTGTGTCCATCTGTGTGTGTGTTCTAGGAGTGTTGAGACATCCCATTGACCAGGCTCCTCAGCTGTTTCACCACCGTCTCAATCAGCTTCTGTTTGTCTCGGTCATTCTTCCTGAACTGAGAAAATATGGTGTTCTTCTTACTGGTGTCCTTCATTCTGGAGGAGAGAGAGAGCAAGGGAGATAAAGAGAGATGGAGGGGGGAAGAGAGGGAGGGGGGAAGAGAGGGGGAAGAGAGGGGGAAGAGAGGGGGGAAGAGAGAGAGAAGAGAGGGAGATACATCAAACCACAGACTGTTGGATGGAGGAGCTGCAGGGTTTTAGCTTATTGCCACTTAAAGAATAGAGACTTATTTTATTTGATAAATGACCCTTAACCCATACGGTGTAAATGACCCTTAACCCATACGCTGTAAATTACCCTAACCCATATGGTGTAAATGACCCTAACCCATACGGTGTAAATGACCCTAACCCATACGCTGTAAATGACCCTAACCCATATGGTGTAAATTACCCTTAACCCATATGGTGTAAATTACCCTAACCCATACGCTGTAAATGACCCTTAACCCATATGGTGTAAATGACCCTAACCCATACGCTGTAAATGACCCTAACCCATATGGTGTAAATTACCCTTAACCCATATGGTGTAAATGACCCTTAACCCATATGGTGTAAATGACCCTAACCCATACGCTGTAAATGACCCTAACCCATACGGTGTAAATGATCCTAACCCATACGGTGTAAATGACCCTAACCCATACGCTGTAAATGACCCTAACCCATACGCTGTAAATGACCCTAACCCATACGGTGTAAATGACCCTAACCCATACGGTGACCCTAACCCATGACCCTAATGACCCTAAATGACCCTAACCCATACGGTGTAAATGACCCTAACCCATACGCTGTAAATGACCCTAACCCATACGCTGTAAATGACCCTAACCCATACGGTGTAAATGACCCTAACCCATACGGTGTAAATGACCCTAACCCATACGGTGTAAATGACCCTAACCCATACGGTGTAAATGACCCTAACCCATACGGTGTAAATGACCCTAACCCATATGGTGTAAATGACCCTTAACCCATACGCTGTAAATGACCCTAACCCATAAGCTGTAAATGACCCTAACCCATACGGTGTAAATGATCCTAACCCATATGGTGTAAATGACCCTAACCCATACGCTGTAAATGACCCTAACCCATACGCTGTAAATGACCCTAACCCATACGCTGTAAATGACCCTAACCCATACGGTGTAAATGACCCTAACCCATACGGTGTAAATGACCCTAACCCACAAGGTGTAAATGACCCTTGCCCCATACGGTGTAAATTACCCTAACCCATGCGGTATAAATTACCCCTAACCCACAAGGTGTAAATGACCCTTGACCCATACGGTATAAATGACCCTTGACCCATACGGTATAAATGACCCTAACCCATACGGTGTAAATGACCCTAACCCATACGGTGTAAATGACCCTTAACCCATACGGTGTAAATGACCCTAACCCATACGGTGTAAATGACCCTAACCCATACGGTGTAAATGACCTTTAACCCACAAGGTGTAAATGACCCTTGACCCATACGGTATAAATGACCCTTGACCCATACGGTGTAAATGACCCTAACCCATACGGTATAAATGACCCTTGACCCATACGGTATGAATGACCCTTGACCCATACGGTGTAAATGATCCTAACCCATACGGTGTAAATGACTTTCAATGGACACCAGACTATGGGAAGAAACAAATAAGCCAAAACGTGTAACATACCCCCTGTAGACTCTGCATGGTAGAGGTTCAAAGATCAAGTAGACAAGAGAAAAGAACAAGAAGTGAACATGTAGATTACAGATACAGACTAAGAGGTCTAGTAGTGAATATGTAGATAACAGATACAGACTAAGAGGTCTAGTAGTGAATATGTAGATATGTAGATAACAGATACAGACTAAGAGGTCTAGTAGTGAATATGTAGATAACAGATACAGACTAAGAGGTCTAGTAGTGAATATGTAGATAACAGATACAGACTAAGAGGTCTAGTAGTGAATATGTAGATTACAGATACAGACTAAGAGGTCTAGTAGTGAATATGTAGATAACAGATACAGACTAAGAGGTCTAGTAGTGAATATGTAGATAACAGATACAGACTAAGAGGTCTAGTAGTGAATATGTAGATAACAGATACAGACTAAGAGGTCTAGTAGTGAATATGTAGATAACAGATACAGACTAAGAGGTCTAGTAGTGAATATGTAGATAACAGATACAGACTAAGAGGTCTAGTAGTGAATATGTAAATAACAGATACAGACTAAGAGGTCTAGTAGTGAATATGTAGATAACAGATACAGACTAAGAGGTCTAGTAATGAATATGTAGATAACAGATACAGACTAAGAGGTCTAGTAGTGAATATGTAGATGTGGAGATAACATATACAGACTAAGAGGTCTAGTAGTGAATATGTAGATAACAGATACAGACTAAGAGGTCTAGTAGTGAATATGTAGATTACAGATACAGACTAAGAGGTCTAGTAGTGAATATGTAGATAACAGATACAGACTAAGAGGTCAGAGTGAATATGTAGATGTGGAGATAACAGACTAAGAGGTCTAGTAGTGAATATGTAAGATAACAGATACAGATACTAAGAGGTCTAGTAGTGAATATGAAGATTACAGTGAATATGTAGATAACAAATACAGACTAAGAGGTCTAGTAGTGAATATGTAGATAACAGATACAGACTAAGAGGTCTAGTAGTGAATATGTAGATAACAGATACAGACTAAGAGGTCTAGTAGTGAATATGTAGATATGTAGATAACAGATACAGACTAAGAGGTCTAGTAGTGAATATGAAGATAACAGATACAGACTAAGAGGTCTAGTAGTGAATATGTAGATTACAGATACAGACTAAGAGGTCTAGTAGTGAATATGTAGATAACAGATACAGACTAAGAGGTCTAGTAGTGAATATGTAGATATGTAGATAACAGATACAGACTAAGAGGTCTAGTAGTGAATATGTAGATATGTAGGTAACAGATACAGACTAAGAGGTCTAGTAGTGAATATGTAGATAACAGATACAGACTAAGAGGTCAATTAGTGAATATGTAGATATGTAGATAACAGATACAGACTAAGAGGTCTAGTAGTGAATATGTAGATAACAGATACAGACTAAGAGGTCTAGTAGTGAATATGAAGATAACAGATACAGACTAAGAGGTCTAGTAGTGAAAATGTAGATATGTAGATAACAGATATAGACTAAGAGGTCTAGTAGTGAATATGTAGATAACAGATACAGACTCAGAGGTCTAGTAGTGAATATGTAGATAACAGATACAGACTAAGAGGTCTAGTAGTGAATATGTAGATATGTAGATAACAGATACAGACTAAGAGGTCTAGTAGTGAATATGTAGATAACAGATACAGACTAAGAGGTCTAGTAGTGAATATGAAGATAACAGATACAGACTAAGAGGTCTAGTAGTGAAAATGTAGATATGTAGATAACAGATACAGACTAAGAGGTCTAGTAGTGAATATGTAGATAACAGATACAGACTAAGAGGTCTAGTAGTGAATATGTAGATTACAGATACAGACTAAGAGGTCTAGTAGTGAATATGTAGATAACAAATACAGACTAAGAGATCTAGTAGTGAATATGTAGATATGTAGATAACAGATACAGACTAAGAGGTCTAGTAGTGAATATGAAGATAACAGATACAGACTAAGAGGTCTAGTAGTGAAAATGAAGATATGTAGATAACAGATACAGACTAAGAGGTCTAGTAGTGAATATGAAGATATGTAGATAACAGATACAGACTAAGAGGTCTAGTAGTGAATATGAAGATAACAGATGTAGATAAGTGAATATGAAGATATGTAGATAACAGATACAGACTAAGAGGTCTAGTAGTGAATATGTAGATAACAGATACAGACTAAGAGGTCTAGTAGTGAATATGTAGATAACAGATACAGACTCAGAGGTCTAGTAGTGAATATGTAGATAACAGATACAGACTAAGAGGTCTAGTAGTGAATATGTAGATATGTAGATAACAGATACAGACTAAGAGGTCTAGTAGTGAATATGTAGATAACAGATACAGACTAAGAGGTCTAGTAGTGAATATGAAGATAACAGATACAGACTAAGAGGTCTAGTAGTGAAAATGTAGATATGTAGATAACAGATACAGACTAAGAGGTCTAGTAGTGAATATGTAGATAACAGATACAGCCTAAGAGGTCTAGTAGTGAATATGTAGATTACAGATACAGACTAAGAGGTCTAGTAGTGAATATGTAGATAACAAATACAGACTAAGAGATCTAGTAGTGAATATGTAGATATGTAGATAACAGATACAGACTAAGAGGTCTAGTAGTGAATATGAAGATAACAGATACAGACTAAGAGGTCTAGTAGTGAAAATGAAGATATGTAGATAACAGATAAAGACTAAGAGGTCTAGTAGTGAATATGAAGATATGTAGATAACAGATACAGACTAAGAGGTCTAGTAGTGAATATGAAGATAACAGATACAGACTAAGAGGTCTAGTAGTGAATATGAAGATATGTAGATAACAGATACAGGCTAAGAGGTCTAGTAGTGAATATGTAGATAACAGATACAGACTAAGAGGTCTAGTAGTGAATATGTAGATATGGAGATAACAGATACAGACTAAGAGGTCTAGTAGTGAATATGTAGATAACAGATACAGACTAAGAGGTCTAGTAGTGAATATGTAGATAACAGATACAGACTAAGAGGTCTAGTAGTGAATATGAAGATAACAGATACAGACTAAGAGGTCTAGTAGTGAATATGTAGATAACAGATACAGACTAAGAGGTCTAGCAGTGAATATGTAGATAACAGATACAGACTAAGAGGTCTAGTAGTGAATATGTAGATAACAGATACAGACTAAGAGGTCTAGTAGTGAATATGTAGATAACAAATACAGACTAAGAGATCTAGTAGTGAATATGTAGATATGTAGATAACAGATACAGACTAAGAGGTCTAGTAGTGAATATGAAGATAACAGATACAGACTAAGAGGTCTAGTAGTGAAAATGAAGATATGTAGATAACAGATACAGACTAAGAGGTCTAGTAGTGAATATGAAGATATGTAGATAACAGATACAGACTAAGAGGTCTAGTAGTGAATATGAAGATATGTAGATAACAGATACAGACTAAGAGGTCTAGTAGTGAATATGTAGATAACAGATACAGACTAAGAGGTCTAGTAGTGAATATGTAGATAACAGATACAGACTCAGAGGTCTAGTAGTGAATATGTAGATAACAGATACAGACTAAGAGGTCTAGTAGTGAATATGTAGATATGTAGATAACAGATACAGACTAAGAGGTCTAGTAGTGAATATGTAGATAACAGATACAGACTAAGAGGTCTAGTAGTGAATATGAAGATAACAGATACAGACTAAGAGGTCTAGTAGTGAAAATGTAGATATGTAGATAACAGATACAGACTAAGAGGTCTAGTAGTGAATATGTAGATAACAGATACAGCCTAAGAGGTCTAGTAGTGAATATGTAGATTACAGATACAGACTAAGAGGTCTAGTAGTGAATATGTAGATAACAAATACAGACTAAGAGATCTAGTAGTGAATATGTAGATATGTAGATAACAGATACAGACTAAGAGGTCTAGTAGTGAATATGAAGATAACAGATACAGACTAAGAGGTCTAGTAGTGAAAATGAAGATATGTAGATAACAGATAAAGACTAAGAGGTCTAGTAGTGAATATGAAGATATGTAGATAACAGATACAGACTAAGAGGTCTAGTAGTGAATATGAAGATAACAGATACAGACTAAGAGGTCTAGTAGTGAATATGAAGATATGTAGATAACAGATACAGGCTAAGAGGTCTAGTAGTGAATATGTAGATAACAGATACAGACTAAGAGGTCTAGTAGTGAATATGTAGATATGGAGATAACAGATACAGACTAAGAGGTCTAGTAGTGAATATGTAGATAACAGATACAGACTAAGAGGTCTAGTAGTGAATATGTAGATAACAGATACAGACTAAGAGGTCTAGTAGTGAATATGAAGATAACAGATACAGACTAAGAGGTCTAGTAGTGAATATGTAGATAACAGATACAGACTAAGAGGTCTAGCAGTGAATATGTAGATAACAGATACAGACTAAGAGGTCTAGTAGTGAATATGTAGATAACAGATACAGACTAAGAGGTCTAGTAGTGAATATGTAGATAACAGATACAGACTAAGAGGTCTAGTAGTGAATATGTAGATATGTAGAGATATGTAGATAACAGATACAGACTAAGAGGTCTAGTAGTGAATATGAAGATAACAGATACAGACTAAGAGGTCTAGTAGTGAATATGTAGATTACAGATACAGACTAAGAGGTCTAGTAGTGAATATGTAGATACCAGATACAGACTAAGAGGTCTAGCAGTGAATATGTAGATAACAGATACAGACTAAGAGGTCTAGTAGTGAATATGAAGATAACAGATACAGACTAAGAGGTCTAGTAGTGAATATGTAGATATGGAGATAACAGATACAGACTAAGAGGTCTAGTAGTGAATATGTAGATAACAGATACAGACTAAGAGGTCTAGTAGTGAATATGTAGATTACAGATACAGACTAAGAGGTCTAGTAGTGAATATGAAGATAACAGATACAGACTAAGAGGTCTAGTAGTGAATATGTAGATATGTAGATAACAGATACAGACTAAGAGGTCTAGTAGTGAATATGTAGATAACAGATACAGACTAAGAGGTCTAGTAGTGAATATGTAGATATGTAGATAACAGATACAGACTAAGAGGTCTAGTAGTGAACATGTAGATAACAGATACATACTAAGAGGTCTAGTAGTGAATATGTAGATAACAGATACAGACTAAGAGGTCTAGTAGTGAATATGTAGATATGTAGATAACAGATACAGACTAAGAGGTCTAGTAGTGAATATGAAGATAACAGATACAGACTAAGAGGTCTAGTAGTGAATATGTAGATAACAGATACAGACTAAGAGGTCTAGTAGTGAATATGTAGATAACAGATACAGACTAAGAGGTCTAGTAGTGAATATGAAGATATGTAGATAACAGATACAGACTAAGAGGTATAGTAGTGAATATGTAGATATGTAGATTACAGATACAGACTAAGAGGTCTAGTAGTGAATATGAAGATAACAGATACAGACTAAGAGGTCTAGTAGTGAATATGTAGATAACAGATACAGACTAAGAGGTCTAGTAGTGAATATGTAGATATGTAGATAACAGATACAGACTAAGAGGTCTAGTAGTGAATATGTAGATTACAGATACAGACTAAGAGGTCTAGTAGTGAATATGTAGATATGTAGATAACAGATACAGGCCAGACTAACCAGTCTAGCAGGACAGAAAAACTACAAACTGACTACACATTCAGTAAAGACAGTAGAACCACAAACTGACTACACATTGAGTAGAGACAGTAGAACTACAAACTGACTACACATTGAGTAGAGACAGTAGAACTACAAACTGACTACACATTGAGTAGAGACAGTAGAACTACAAACTGACTACACATTGAGTAGAGACAGTAGAACTACAAACTGACTACACATTGAGTAGAGACAGTAGAACTACAAACTGACTACACATTGAGTAGAGACAGTAGAACTACAAACTGACTACACATTGAGTAGAGACAGTAGAACTACAAACTGACTACACATTGAGTAGAGACAGTAGAACTACAAACTGACTACACATTGAGTATAGACAGTAGAACTACAAACTGACTACACATTGAGTAGAGACAGTAGAACTACAAACTGACTACACATTGAGTAGAGACAGTAGAACTACAAACTGACTACACATTGAGTAGAGACAGTAGAACTACAAACTGACTACACATTGAGTAGAGACAGTAGAACTACAAACTGACTACACATTGAGTAGAGACAGTAGAACTACAAACTGACTACACATTGAGTATAGACAGTAGAACTACAAACTGACTACACATTGAGTAGAGACAGTAGAAACGGCAGTACTCACTTTTCCAAAAGTGCTAGTGCAGTGGAGGGGTTGACCCGAAGGTACTTGGAGGTGGGCTGTCCGTAGTCAGCCAGGTACGTAGACCAGTCCCACACCATGAACAGGTCCAGCAGCTGAATCAACACACAGAGAGGACAATATTCTGGGAGTTAGTGAGGGAAAAGACAGCAGTAAATCACCCTGCATACCACTGCTGGCTGGCCTCTGAAGCTAAGCAGGGTCGGTCCTGGTCGGTCCCTGGATGGGAGACCAGATGATGCTGGAAGTGGTGTTGGAGGGAAGGTAGGAGGGACTCTGGCCTCTGAAGCTAAGCAGGGTCGGTCCAGGTCGGTCCCTGGATGGGAGACCAGATGGTGTTGGGGGCCATGAGGAGGGACTCTTTCCTCTTTCGGTTACTAGTCCAACACTCTAACCACTAAGCTACCCTGCCGCCCGAATTAAGGGCTAGAGGGAGTGTGTTCTCAGTCAACAGACCTGGGGGATTAAGGGAGTGTGTTCTCAGTCAACAGACCTGGGGGATTAAGGGAGTGTGTTCTCAGTCAACAGACCTGAGGGATTAAGGGTTAGAGGGAGTGTGTTCTCAGTTAACAGACCGGCGGGATTAAGGGAGTGTGTTCTCAGTCAACAGACCTGGGGGATTAAGGGTTAGAGGGAGTGTGTTCTCAGTCAACAGACCTGGGGGATTAAGGGCTAGAGGGAGTGTGTTCTCAGTCAACAGACCTGGGGGATTAAGGACTAGAGGGAGTGTGTTCTCAGTCAACAGACCTGGGGGATTAAGGGCTAGAGGGAGTGTGTTCTCAGTCAACAGACCTGGGGGACTAAGGGAGTGTGTTCTCAGTCAACAGACCTCGGGGATTAGGTGCTAGAGGGAGTGTGTTCTCAGTCAACAGACCTGGGGGATTAAGGGCTAGAGGGAGTGTGTTCTCAGTCAACAGACCTGGGGGATTAAGGGAGTGTGTTCTCAGTCAACAGACCTGGGGGATTAAGGGCTAGAGGGAGTGTGTTCTCAGTCAACAGAACTGAGGGATTAAGGGCTAGAGGGAGTGTGTTCTCAGTCAACAGACCTGGGGGATTAAGGGAGTGTGTTCTCAGTCAACAGACCTCAGGGATTAAGGGCTAGAGGGAGTGTGTTCTCAGTCAACAGACCTGGGGGATTAAGGGAGTGTGTTCTCAGTCAACATATCTGGGGGATTAAGGGAGTGTGTTCTCAGTCAACAGACCTGGGGGATTAAGGGCTAGAGGGAGTGTGTTCTCAGTCAACAGACCTGGGGGACTAAGGGAGTGTGTTTTCAGTCAACAGACCTCGGGGATTAAGGGCTAGAGGGAGTGTGTTCTCAGTCAACAGACCTGGGGGACTAAGGGCTAGAGGGAGTGTGTTCTCAGTCAACAGACCTGGGGGATTAAGGGAGTGTGTTCTCAGTCAACAGACCTGGGGGATTAAGGGCTAGAGGGAGAGTGTTCTCAGTCAACAGACCTGGGGCATTAAGGGCTAGAGGGAGTGTGTTCTCAGTCAACAGACCTGGGGGATTAAGGGCTAGAGGGAGTGTGTTCTCAGTCAACAGACCTGGGGGATTAAGGGCTAGAGGGAGTGTGTTCTCAGTCAACAGACCTGGGGGATTAAGGGAGTGTGTTCTCAGTCAACAGACCTGGGGGATTAAGGGCTAGAGGGAGTGTGTTCTCAGTCAACAGACCTCGGGGATTAGGTGCTAGAGGGAGTGTGTTCTCAGTCAACAGACCTGGGGGATTAAGGGCTAGAGGGAGAGTGTTCTCAGTCAACAGACCTGGGTGATTAAGGGAGTGTGTTCTCAGTCAACAGACCTGGGGGATTAAGGGCTAGAGGGAGTGTGTTCTCAGTCAACAGACCTGGGGGATTAAGAGCTAGAGGGAGTGTGTTCTCAGTCAACAGACCTCGGGGATTAGGTGCTAGAGGGAGTGTGTTCTCAGTCAACAGACCTGGGGGATTAAGGGCTAGAGGGAGAGTGTTCTCAGTCAACAGACCTGGGTGATTAAGGGAGTGTGTTCTCAGTCAACAGACCTGGGGGATTAAGGGCTAGAGGGAGTGTGTTCTCAGTCAACAGACCTGGGGGATTAAGAGCTAGAGGGAGTGTGTTCTCAGTCAACAGACCTGGGGGACTAAGGGAGTGTGTTCTCAGTCAACAGACCTGGGGGATTAAGGGCTAGAGGGAGTGTGTTCTCAGTCAACAGACCTGGGGGATTAAGGGCTAGAGGGAGTGTGTTCTCAGTCAACAGACCTCGAGCATTAAGGGCTAGAGGGAGTGTGTTCTCAGTCAACAGACCTCGGGCATTAAGAGCTAGAGGGAGTGTGTTCTCAGTCAACAGACCTGGGGGATTAAGGACTAGAGGGAGTTTGTTCTCAGTCAACAGACCTGGGGCATTAAGGGCTAGAGGGAGTGTGTTCTCAGTCAACAGACCTCAGGCATTAAGGGCTAGAGGGAGTGTGTGATGGCTGCTGCTGTGTTGAATCACTTTTAGGAGCCGCAGCACTTCAAAACGTGAGTAGCGGGAGAGAGTAAACTTTACCTAACAGAGGAGATTAGGGTTGGGGTTACCCCAGTAACCCTAGCCCTGTCAGGCAGTACCGTATAAAGTGACTTCATGGCTTCTGCACCACCCAGTACCTCTCATTCACAGGAAGAGGAGCTGGAAGACAGACTGGTGCTGTGAAGACCGAAAGCCCCTCTCAGTGTATGCTAATGGCAGGGGACTGGGAAGCTGCTGGGTGGTCTTTATGAAGGGGTCTATAGAGCCAGAGGCTTACCACTCCTGCTCTGCTCCCATCAGAGTAGAATGGACCACTCCTGCTCTGCTCCCATCAGAGTAGAATGGACCCCTCCTGCTCTGCTCCCATCAGAGTAGAATGGACCACTCCTGCTCTGCTCCCATCAGAGTAGAATGGACCACTCCTGCTCTGCTCCCATCAGTGTAGAATGGACCACTCCTGCTCTGCTCCCATCAGAGTAGAATGGACCCCTCCTGCTCTGCTCCCATCAGAGTAGAATGGAAGGATCCCAAACTGTTCCCCAGTTCTCTTCTCCCCTCCCTGACCCAATCAGCAGAGTAGAATGGAAGGATCTCAGTTAGCTGCATGTCTGTTTTGGTGTCTTTTCATATGTGAACTGCTTAGGTCTCTAGTGACTGCTGACAGAAAAAAAGCACGGCTGCTGTCCTGAAGCCCCAGTATGTCCTCAGGTCTGTACCTGCTGTCCTGAAGCCCCAGTATGTCCTCAGGTATGTACCTGCTGTTCTGAAGCCCCAGTATGTCCTCAGGTCTGTATCTGCTGTTCTGAAGCCCCAGTATGTCCTCAGGTCTGTACCAGCTGTCCTGAAGCCCCAGTATGCCCTCAGGTCTGTACCTGCTGTCCTGAAGCCCCAGTATGTCCTCGGGTCTGTACCTGCTGTCCTGAAGCCCCAGTACGTCCTCAGGTCTGTACCTGCTGTCCTGAAGCCCCAGTATGTCCTCAGGTCTGTACCTGCTGTCCTGCTATCCTGAAGCCCCAGTATGTCCTCAGGTCTGTACCTGCTGTCCTGCTATCCTGAAGCCCCAGTATGTCCTCAGGTCTGTACCTGCTGTCCTGCTATCCTGAAGCCCCAGTATGTCCTCAGGTCTGTACCTGCTGTCATGAAGCAACTGGGAATCCTGTAATGACCCCTTATAACCCTAACCTTAGCCCAGGATCATAGAGCAGATGTGAGTACCTGGTACCTGACTTCACCTGGCGCCTGCTGTACGGGCCCCTGTTTCAGGTGGGAAGCCTTAACCCTATCCCAACCCAGGACCTCAGAGCTGCTGAGGCTCGTTAGCTGCGAGTGATGTTATATGATATGACTGTCTGGAGAGTGGTCTCTGCTCTGACTCTCAGCCAGCCACAAGTTATTCAACCTGGTACTAATCCCCTGGAAACACTTTCCCCCCGAGGAAAACCTGGTACTAATCCCCTGGAAACGCTTTCCCATGAGGAAAACCTGGTACTAATCCCCTGGAAACACTTCCCCCCCGAGGAAAACCTGGTACTAATCCCCTGGAAACACTTTCCCCTGAGGAAAACCTGGTACTAATCCCCTGGAAACGCTTTCCCACGAGGAAAACCTGGTACTAATCCCCTGGAAACACTTCCCCCCGCAGGGAGCACAGCTGAGGAAAACCTGGTACTAATCCCCTGGAAACACTTTCCCCCGAGGAAAACCTGGTACTAATCCCCTGGAAACACTTTCCCCAGAGGAAAACCTGGTACTAATCCCCTGGAAACGCTTTCCCCCGAGGAAAACCTGGTACTAATCCCCTGGAAACGCTTTCCCATGAGGAAAACCTGGTACTAATCCCCTGGAAACACTTTCCCACGAGGAAAACCTGGTACTAATCCCCTGGAAACACTTCCCCCCGCAGGGAGCACAGCTGAGGAAAACCTGGTACTAATCCCCTGGAAACACTTTCCCCTGAGGAAAACCTGGTACTAATCCCCTGGAAACACTTTCCCCTGAGGAAAACCTGGTACTAATCCCCTGGAAACACTTTCCCCTGAGGAGAACCTGGTACTAATCCCCTGGAAACACTTTCCCCTGAGGAAAACCTGGTACTAATCCCCTGGAAACACTTTCCCCTGAGGAAAACCTGGTACTAATCCCCTGGAAACACTTTCCCCTGAGGAAAACCTGGTACTAATCCCCTGGAAACACTTTCCCCTGAGGAGAACCTGGTACTAATCCCCTGGAAACACTTTCCCCTGAGGAGAACCTGGTACTAATCCCCTGGAAACACTTTCCCCCGAGGAAAACCTGGTACTAATCCCCTGGAAACACTTTCCCCTGAGGAAAACCTGGTACTAATCCCCTGGAAACACTTTCCCCTGAGGAGAACCTGGTACTAATCCCCTGGAAACACTTTCCCCTGAGGAAAACCTGGTACTAATCCCCTGGAAACACTTTCCCCTGAGGAAAACCTGGTACTAATCCCCTGGAAACACTTTCCCCTGAGGAAAACCTGGTACTAATCCCCTGGAAACGCTTTCCCCCGAGGAAAACCTGGTACTAATCCCCTGGAAACACTTTCCCCTGAGGAGAACCTTGTACTAATCCCCTGGAAACACTTTCCCCTGAGGAAAACCTGGTACTAATCCCCTGGAAACACTTTCCCCTGAGGAGAACCTGGTACTAATCCCCTGGAAACACTTTCCCCCGAGGAGAACCTGGTACTAATCCCCTGGAGAGAGAGAGAGAGACATCGAGAAAGAGTGCATGTGGTGTGTGAGAAACAGTGCGTACTCAGTTTGTACATATTTTGAACCATCAATGTCAAGCGTCAAAGGAAAATGACGAGACATTTCTTGAAATCAATGGAGGACATAATTTGAGCTGAAGGGAGAGAAAATACAGACTCCGGAATGAAATGTTGCCTATTCACATGTCATATGTTGCTTGACTACAATATTTTATCTTGATACGTTAATAAATACATTATTTGATCATTATACCCACCTACGTACCGTAAATCGCAACCCATTAATAAGTCAATAGGGCTAACTGGCTAGCTATTACTGTTAGCTAGCCAGATAGCCACGAAGAATTGTCAGCTAGCTAGCTACCCACGAAAAATTTACATCTACCTTGCATAAGGTCATTTTTGCATGTTAAACTAGCTTGCTAGCTAGATTATTACGATTCACATATCTAGCTGATAATTTTGAAGTAAAAATAGAGGGAGTGCTGCTCTGAGTGAGGTAATACAGTAGGGGGAGTGCTGCTCAGCGTGAGGTAATACAGTAGGGAGAGTGCTGCTCTGCGTGAGGTAATACTGTAGGGGGGGTGCTGCTCAGCGTGAGGTAATACAGTAGGGGGGGTGCTGCTCTGCGTGAGGTAATACTGTAGGGGGGGTGCTGCTCAGCGTGAGGTAATACAGTAGGGGGAGTGCTGCTCAGCGTGAGGTAATACAGTAGGGGGAGTGCTGCTCATGGTGAGGTAATACAGTAGGGGGAGTGCTGCTCAGCGTGAGGTAATACAGTAGGGGGAGTGCTGCTCAGCATGAGGTAATACAGTAGGGGGAGTGTGAGGTAATACAGTAGGGGGAGTGCTGCTCAGCGTGAGGTAATACAGTAGGGGGAGTGCTCCTCAGTGTGAGGTAATACAGTAGGGGGAGTGCTGCTCTGCGTGAGGTAATACAGTAGGGGGAGTGCTGCTCAGCGTGTGGTAATACAGTAGGGGGAGTGCTGCTCAGCGTGAGGTAATACAGTAGGGGGAGTGCTGCTCAGCGTGAGGTAATACAGTAGGGGGAGTGCTGCTCAGCGTGAGGTAATACAGTAGGGGGAGTGCTGCTCAGCGTGAGGTAATACAGTAGGGGGAGTGCTGCTCAGCGTGAGGTAATACAGTAGGGGGAGTGCTGCTCAGCATTAGGTAATACAGTAGGGGGAGTGTGAGGTAATACAGTAGGGGGAGTGCTGCTCAGCGTGAGGTAATACAGTAGGGGGAGTGCTGCTCAGCGTGAGGTAATACAGTAGGGGGAGTGCTGCTCTAATTGAAGGTTTTATGTGTTCTCCACACTCTCATCCTCACAAGAACGTACTCAAGAGAACGTGGTCTGAGAATGAACTCTGAGCATGAGAGTGTGGAGCGCGGTAGAATGAATATTGAGAGACAAGTGTTTCTGATTGTAGGGTCTCATCTTCACTGTATCCAAGGATCTTGTCCAGTGGAATGATGCCTGCCTGGTTAATGAATGAACGGTAACATGCACTATGCATTAGGGTTCAACTTCCAGGTCACCACAGGTCACCAGGCCTTGAGGATTCTCCTTTAGGGACTCCAACCCCTCACTAATCTTTTAGATTTTTCAAATCTAAAACACCAACTAAGCAGGCGCCCATTAGTGCCCCGCAGTAATTAACAGAGAGACGTTGGGATGTCTCTCTTCATCTGAGGTCAACCCTCCCTGGCCTAAAGACAGATCTGGCCTGATACAGGAGGTCTCTACAGACGCACCAGATCTGGCCTGATACAGGAGGTCTCTACAGACGCACCAGATCTGGCCTGATACAGGAGGTCTCTACAGACGCACCAGATCTGTCCTGATACAGGAGGTCTCTACAGAAGCACCAGATCTGGTCTGATACAGGAGGTCTCTAGAGACGCACCAGATCTGGTCTAAACAAACTCATCAAGCTGACCAGCGGCCCGGGCCACAGCCTTCCACTTTGATAGGCTCCTATGGTAATAGGCCAATGTGATAGGCTCCTATGGTAATAGGCCAATGTGATAGGCTCCTATGGTAACAGACCAATGTGATAGGCTCCTATGGTAATAGACCAATGTGATAGGCTCCTATGGCAATAGACCAATGTGATAGGCTCCTATGGCAATAGACCAATGTGATAGGCTCCTATGGTAATAGACCAATGTGATAGGCTCCTATGGCAATAGACCAATGTGATAGGCTCCTATGGCAATAGACCAATGTGATAGGCTCCTATGGCAATAGACCAATGTGATAGGCTCCTATGGCAATAGACCAATGTGATAGGCTCCTATGGCAATAGACCAATGTGATAGGCTGCTATGGCAATAGACCAATGTGATAGGCTCCTAATGGCAATAGACCAATGTGATAGGCTCCTATGGCAATAGACCAATGTGATAGGCTCCTATGGCAATAGAGCAATGTGATAGGCTCCTATGGCAATAGACCAATGTGATAGGCTCCTATGGTGATAGGCTCGGTAATATACCAATGTGATAGGCTCCTATGGTAATAGACCAATGTGATAGGCTCCTATGGTAATAGACCAATGTGATAGGCTCCTATGGCAATAGACCAATGTGATAGGCTCCTATGGCAATAGACCAATGTGATAGGCTCCTATGGCAATGCACCAATGTGATAGGCTCCTATGGCAATAGACCAATGTGATAGGCTCCTATGGCAATAGACCAATGTGATAGGCTCCTATGGCAATAGACCAATGTGATAGGCTCCTATGGCAATAGACCAATGTGATAGGCTCCTATGGCAATAGACCAATGTGATAGGCTCAGATGGTGATAGGCTCCTATGGTAATAGACCAATGTGATAGGCTCCTATGGTAATAGACCAATGTGATAGGCTCCTATGGTAATAGACCAATGTGATAGGCTCCTATGGTAATGGACCAATGTGATAGGCTCCTATGGTAATAGACCAATGTGATAGGCTCCTATGGTAATAGACCAATGTGATGTGCTTTTACTAATGGGCCGCTTCAGTGAGTGGAAGAACTGGGAGATATGGACAAAATATATAACAATATTTTTAACAGTGAGTGATCCCAGGGTGCTTTATGAGTAGTGAGTGATCCCAGGGTGCTTTATGAGTAGTGAGTGATCCCAGGGTGCTTTAGGAGTCGTGAGTGATCCCAGGGTGCTTTATGAGTAGTGAGTGATCCCAGGGTGATTTAGGAGTAGTGAGTGATCCCAGGGTGCTTGATGAGTAGTGAGTGATCCCAGGGTGTTTTATGAGTAGTGAGTGATCCCAGGGTGCTTGATGAGTAGTGAGTGATCCCAGGGTGTTTAAATGAGTAGTGAGTGATCCCAGGGTGCTTTATGAGTGATCCTAGGGTTTTTATGAGTATGTTAGCTGGCTAACACAATTGATTTCAGCCACAACTTGCTAAGACAAACTAGATGTTTGCAGACGGTAAGATACACAAACTAATAGTGGAATCATAGAAGACTTGTGGATTTATATGAAGAAGCAAAGTGGAAACCAGCATCGGTGCTCAAGTGACGGAGCTTCCTAGACCTAAAACCAGGCCTAACACCAGGCCTAACACCAGACCTAACACCAGGCCTAACACCAGGCCTAACACCAGGCCTAACACCAGACCTAACACCAGACCTAACACCAGACCTAACACCAGACCTAACACCAGACCTAACACCAGGCCTAACACCAGGCCTAACACCAGACCTAACACCAGACCTAACACCAGGCCTAACACCAGGCCTAACACCAGACCTAACACCAGACCTAAAACCAGGCCTAACACCAGGCCTAACACCAGGCCTAACACCAGGCCTAACACCAGACCTAACACCAGACCTAACACCAGACCTAACACCAGACCTAACACCAGACCTAACACCAGGCCTAACACCAGACCTAACACCAGACCTAACCTGACCCATAACACCAGACCTAACAACAGACCTAACACCAGGCCTAACACCAGACCTAACACCAGACCTAACACCAGGCCTAACACCAGACCTAACACCAGACCTAACACCAGGCCTAACACCAGGCCTAACACCAGGCCTAACACCAGACCTAACACCAGGCCTAACACCAGGCCTAACACCAGACCTAACACCAGGCCTAACACCATACCTAACACCAGACCTAACACCAGACCTAACACCAGGCCTAACACCAGACCTAACACCAGGCCTAACACCAGACCTAACACCAGACCTAACACCAGGCCTAACACCAGGCCTAACACCAGACCTAACACCAGACCTAACACCAGACCTAACACCAGACCTAACACCAGGCCTAACACCAGGCCTAACACCAGGCCTAACACCAGACCTAACACCAGGCCTAACACCAGACCTAACACCAGGCCTAACACCAGGCCTAACACCAGACCTAACACCAGGCCTAACACCAGGCCTAACACCAGACCTAACACCAGGCCTAACACCAGGCCTAACACCAGACCTAACACCAGACCTAACACCAGACCTAACACCAGACCTAACACCAGACCTAACACCAGACCTAACACCAGACCTAACACCAGACCTAACACCAAACCTAACACCAGACCTAACACCAGGCCTAACACCAGACCTAACACCAGGCCTAACACCAGACCTAACACCAGACCTAACACCAGACCTAACACCAGGCCTAACACCAGACCTAACACCAGACCTAACACCAGACCTAACACCAGACCTAACACCAGACCTAACACCAGACCTAACACCAGGCATAACACCAGGCCTAACACCAGACCTAACACCAGACCTAACACCAGACCTAACACCAGGCCTAACACCAGACCTAACACCAGACCTAACACCAGACCTAACACCAGACCTAACACCAGACCTAACACCAGACCTAACACCAGACCAAACAACAGACCTAACACCAGACCTAACACCAGACCTAACACCAGACCTAACACCAGGCCTAACACCAGACCTAACACCAGACATAACACCAGACCTAACACCAGACATAACACCAGACCTAACACCAGACCTAACACCAGACCTAACACCAGACCTAACACCAGACCTAACACCAGACCTAACACCAGACCCATAACACCAAACCTAACACCAGACCTAACACCAGACCTAACACCAGACCTAACCTGACCCATAACACCAGACCTAACACCAGACCTAACACCAGACCTAACACCAGGCCTAACACCAGACCTAACCTGACCCATAACACCAGACCTAACCTGACCCATAACACCAGACCTAACACCAGGCCTAACCTGACCCATAACACCAGACCTAACACCAGGCCTAACCTGACCCATAACACCAGACCTAACACCAGACCTAACACCAGACCTAACACCAGACCTAACACCAGACCTAACCTGACCCATAACACCAGACCTAACACCAGACCTAACACCAGGCCTAACACCAGACCTAACCTGACCCATAACACCAGACCTAACCTGACCCATAACACCAGGCCTAACACCAGACCTAACACCAGACCTAACCTGACCCATAACACCAGACCTAACACCAGACCTAACACCAGGCCTAACACCAGACCTAACACCAGACCTAACCTGACCCATAACACCAGACCTAACACCAGACCTAACACCAGACCTAACACCAGGCCTAACACCAGACCTAACACCAGACCTAACACCAGACCTAACACCAGACCTAACACCAGACCTAACACCAGACCTAACACCAGACCTAACACCAGGCCTAACACCAGACCTAACACCAGACCTAACACCAGACCTAACACCAGACCTAACCTGACCCATAACACCAGACCTAACACCAGACCTAACACCAGACCTAACACCAGACCTAACACCAGACCTAACCTGACTCATAACACCAGACCTAACACCAGACCTAACACCAGACCTAACACCAGGCCTAACACCAGACCTAACCTGACCCATAACACCAGACCTAACCTGACCCATAACACCAGACCTAACACCAGGCCTAACCTGACCCATAACACCAGACCTAACACCAGGCCTAACCTGACCCATAACACCAGACCTAACACCAGACCTAACACCAGACCTAACACCAGACCTAACACCAGACCTAACACCAGACCTAACACCAGACCTAACCTGACCCATAACACCAGACCTAACACCAGACCTAACACCAGGCCTAACACCAGACCTAACCTGACCCATAACACCAGACCTAACACCAGACCTAACCTGACCCATAACACCAGGCCTAACACCAGACCTAACACCAGACCTAACCTGACCCATAACACCAGACCTAACACCAGACCTAACACCAGGCCTAACACCAGACCTAACACCAGACCTAACACCAGACCTAACCTGACCCATAACACCAGACCTAACACCAGACCTAACCTGACCCATAACACCAGGCCTAACACCAGGCCTAACACCAGACCTAACACCAGACCTAACACCAGACCTAACACCAGACCTAACACCAGACCTAACCTGACCCATAACACCAGACCTAACACCAGACCTAACACCAGACCTAACCTGACCCATAACACCAGGCCTAACACCAGGCCTAACACCAGACCTAACCTGACCCATAACACCAGGCCTAACACCAGGCCTAACACCAGACCTAACACCAGACCTAACACCAGACCTAACCTGACCCATAACACCAGGCCTAACACCAGGCCTAACACCAGACCTAACCTGACCCATAACACCAGACCTAACACCAGACCTAACCTGACCCATAACACCAGGCCTAACACCAGGCCTAACACCAGACCTAACCTGACCCATAACACCAGACCTAACCTGACCCATAACACCAGACCTAACACCAGACCTAACCTGACCCATAACACCAGGCCTAACACCAGGCCTAACACCAGACCTAACCTGACCCATAACACCAGACCTAACACCAGACCTAACCTGACCCATAACACCAGGCCTAACACCAGACCTAACACCAGACCTAACCTGACCCATAACACCAGACCTAACACCAGACCTAACACCAGACCTAACCTGACCCATAACACCAGACCTAACACCAGACCTAACACCAGACCTAACCTGACCCATAACACCAGACCTAACACCAGACCTAACACCAGACCTAACCTGACCCATAACACCAGGCCTAACACCAGACCTAACACCAGACCTAACACCAGACCTAACCTGACCCATAACACCAGGCCTAACACCAGGCCTAACACCAGACCTAACACCAGACCTAACACCAGACCTAACACCAGACCTAACACCAGACCTAACCTGACCCATAACACCAGGCCTAACACCAGGCCTAACACCAGACCTAACCTGACCCATAACACCAGACCTAACACCAGACCTAACACCAGACCTAACACCAGACCTAACACCAGACCTAACAGCAGACCTAACCTGACCCATAACACCAGACCTAACACCAGACCTAACACCAGGCCTAACACCAGACCTAACCTGACCCATAACACCAGACCTAACACCAGACCTAACCTGACCCATAACACCAGGCCTAACACCAGACCTAACACCAGACCTAACCTGACCCATAACACCAGACCTAACACCAGACCTAACACCAGGCCTAACACCAGACCTAACACCAGACCTAACCTGACCCATAACACCAGACCTAACACCAGGCCTAACACCAGGCCTAACACCAGACCTAACACCAGGCCTAACACCAGGCCTAACACCAGACCTAACACCAGACCTAACACCAGACCTAACACCAGACCTAACACCAGACCTAACACCAGGCCTAACACCAGGCCTAACACCAGACCTAACACCAGACCTAACACCAGGCCTAACACCAGGCCTAACACCAGACCTAACACCAGACCTAAAACCAGGCCTAACACCAGGCCTAACACCAGGCCTAACACCAGACCTAACACCAGACCTAACACCAGGCCTAACACCAGACCTAACACCAGACCTAACACCAGACCTAACACCAGACCTAACACCAGGCCTAACACCAGACCTAACACCAGACCTAACCTGACCCATAACACCAGACCTAACACCAGACCTAACACCAGGCCTAACACCAGACCTAACACCAGACCTAACACCAGGCCTAACACCAGACCTAACACCAGACCTAACACCAGGCCTAACACCAGGCCTAACACCAGGCCTAACACCAGGCCTAACACCAGGCCTAACACCAGACCTAACACCAGGCCTAACACCAGACCTAACACCAGACCTAACACCAGGCCTAACACCAGACCTAACACCAGGCCTAACACCAGACCTAACACCAGACCTAACACCAGGCCTAACACCAGGCCTAACACCAGACCTAACACCAGACCTAACACCAGACCTAACACCAGGCCTAACACCAGGCCTAACACCAGACCTAACACCAGGCCTAACACCAGACCTAACACCAGGCCTAACACCAGGCCTAACACCAGGCCTAACACCAGACCTAACACCAGGCCTAACACCAGGCCTAACACCAGACCTAACACCAGACCTAACACCAGACCTAACACCAGACCTAACACCAGGCCTAACACCAGACCTAACACCAGACCTAACACCAGACCTAACACCAAACCTAACACCAGACCTAACACCAGACCTAACACCAGGCCTAACACCAGACCTAACACCAGGCCTAACACCAGACCTAACACCAGACCTAACACCAGACCTAACACCAGACCTAACACCAGACCTAACACCAGACCTAACACCAGACCTAACACCAGACCTAACACCAGGCATAACACCAGACCTAACACCAGACCTAACACCAGACCTAACACCAGGCCTAACACCAGACCTAACACCAGACCTAACACCAGACCTAACACCAGACCTAACACCAGACCTAACACCAGACCAAACAACAGACCTAACACCAGACCTAACACCAGACCTAACACCAGACCTAACACCAGGCCTAACACCAGACCTAACACCAGACATAACACCAGACATAACACCAGACATAACACCAGACCTAACACCAGACCTAACACCAGACCTAACACCAGACCTAACACCAGACCTAACACCAGACCCATAACACCAAACCTAACACCAGACCTAACACCAGACCTAACACCAGACCTAACCTGACCCATAACACCAGACCTAACACCAGACCTAACACCAGACCTAACACCAGGCCTAACACCAGACCTAACCTGACCCATAACACCAGACCTAACCTGACCCATAACACCAGACCTAACACCAGGCCTAACCTGACCCATAACACCAGACCTAACACCAGGCCTAACCTGACCCATAACACCAGACCTAACACCAGACCTAACACCAGACCTAACACCAGACCTAACACCAGACCTAACACCAGACCTAACCTGACCCATAACACCAGACCTAACACCAGACCTAACACCAGACCTAACACCAGACCTAACACCAGACCTAACCTGACCCATAACACCAGACCTAACACCAGACCTAACACCAGGCCTAACACCAGACCTAACCTGACCCATAACACCAGACCTAACCTGACCCATAACACCAGGCCTAACACCAGACCTAACACCAGACCTAACCTGACCCATAACACCAGACCTAACACCAGACCTAACACCAGGCCTAACACCAGACCTAACACCAGACCTAACCTGACCCATAACACCAGACCTAACACCAGACCTAACACCAGACCTAACACCAGGCCTAACACCAGACCTAACACCAGACCTAACACCAGACCTAACACCAGGCCTAACACCAGACCTAACACCAGACCTAACACCAGACCTAACACCAGGCCTAACACCAGACCTAACACCAGACCTAACACCAGACCTAACACCAGACCTAACACCAGACCTAACCTGACCCATAACACCAGACCTAACACCAGACCTAACACCAGACCTAACACCAGACCTAACACCAGACCTAACCTGACTCATAACACCAGACCTAACACCAGACCTAACACCAGACCTAACACCAGGCCTAACACCAGACCTAACCTGACCCATAACACCAGACCTAACCTGACCCATAACACCAGACCTAACACCAGGCCTAACCTGACCCATAACACCAGACCTAACACCAGGCCTAACCTGACCCATAACACCAGACCTAACACCAGACCTAACACCAGACCTAACACCAGACCTAACCTGACCCATAACACCAGACCTAACACCAGACCTAACACCAGACCTAACACCAGACCTAACACCAGACCTAACCTGACCCATAACACCAGACCTAACACCAGACCTAACACCAGGCCTAACACCAGACCTAACCTGACCCATAACACCAGACCTAACACCAGACCTAACCTGACCCATAACACCAGGCCTAACACCAGACCTAACACCAGACCTAACCTGACCCATAACACCAGACCTAACACCAGACCTAACACCAGGCCTAACACCAGACCTAACACCAGACCTAACCTGACCCATAACACCAGACCTAACACCAGACCTAACCTGACCCATAACACCAGGCCTAACACCAGGCCTAACACCAGACCTAACACCAGACCTAACACCAGACCTAACACCAGACCTAACCTGACCCATAACACCAGACCTAACACCAGACCTAACACCAGACCTAACCTGACCCATAACACCAGGCCTAACACCAGGCCTAACACCAGACCTAACCTGACCCATAACACCAGGCCTAACACCAGGCCTAACACCAGACCTAACACCAGACCTAACACCAGACCTAACCTGACCCATAACACCAGGCCTAACACCAGGCCTAACACCAGACCTAACCTGACCCATAACACCAGACCTAACACCAGACCTAACCTGACCCATAACACCAGGCCTAACACCAGGCCTAACACCAGACCTAACCTGACCCATAACACCAGACCTAACCTGACCCATAACACCAGACCTAACACCAGACCTAACCTGACCCATAACACCAGGTCTAACACCAGGCCTAACACCAGACCTAACCTGACCCATAACACCAGACCTAACACCAGACCTAACCTGACCCATAACACCAGGCCTAACACCAGACCTAACACCAGACCTAACCTGACCCATAACACCAGACCTAACACCAGACCTAACACCAGACCTAACACCAGACCTAACCTGACCCATAACACCAGACCTAACACCAGACCTAACACCAGACCTAACCTGACCCATAACACCAGACCTAACACCAGACCTAACACCAGACCTAACCTGACCCATAACACCAGGCCTAACACCAGACCTAACACCAGACCTAACACCAGACCTAACCTGACCCATAACACCAGACCTAACCTGACCCATAACACCAGGCCTAACACCAGGCCTAACACCAGACCTAACACCAGACCTAACACCAGACCTAACACCAGACCTAACACCAGACCTAACCTGACCCATAACACCAGGCCTAACACCAGGCCTAACACCAGACCTAACCTGACCCATAACACCAGACCTAACACCAGACCTAACACCAGACCTAACACCAGACCTAACACCAGACCTAACACCAGACCTAACACCAGACCTAACCTGACCCATAACACCAGACCTAACACCAGACCTAACACCAGGCCTAACACCAGACCTAACCTGACCCATAACACCAGACCTAACACCAGACCTAACCTGACCCATAACACCAGGCCTAACACCAGACCTAACACCAGACCTAACCTGACCCATAACACCAGACCTAACACCAGACCTAACACCAGGCCTAACACCAGACCTAACACCAGACCTAACCTGACCCATAACACCAGACCTAACACCAGACCTAACCTGACCCATAACACCAGGCCTAACACCAGGCCTAACACCAGACCTAACACCAGACCTAACACCAGACCTAACCTGACCCATAACACCAGACCTAACACCAGACCTAACACCAGACCTAACCTGACCCATAACACCAGGCCTAACACCAGGCCTAACACCAGACCTAACCTGACCCATAACACCAGGCCTAACACCAGGCCTAACACCAGACCTAACACCAGACCTAACACCAGACCTAACCTGACCCATAACACCAGGCCTAACACCAGGCCTAACACCAGACCTAACCTGACCCATAACACCAGACCTAACACCAGACCTAACCTGACCCATAACACCAGGCCTAACACCAGGCCTAACACCAGACCTAACCTGACCCATAACACCAGACCTAACCTGACCCATAACACCAGACCTAACACCAGACCTAACCTGACCCATAACACCAGGCCTAACACCAGGCCTAACACCAGACCTAACCTGACCCATAACACCAGACCTAACACCAGACCTAACCTGACCCATAACACCAGGCCTAACACCAGACCTAACACCAGACCTAACCTGACCCATAACACCAGACCTAACACCAGACCTAACACCAGACCTAACACCAGACCTAACCTGACCCATAACACCAGACCTAACACCAGACCTAACACCAGACCTAACCTGACCCATAACACCAGACCTAACACCAGACCTAACACCAGACCTAACCTGACCCATAACACCAGGCCTAACACCAGACCTAACACCAGACCTAACACCAGACCTAACCTGACCCATAACACCAGGCCTAACACCAGGCCTAACACCAGACCTAACACCAGACCTAACACCAGACCTAACACCAGACCTAACACCAGACCTAACCTGACCCATAACACCAGGCCTAACACCAGGCCTAACACCAGACCTAACCTGACCCATAACACCAGACCTAACACCAGACCTAACACCAGACCTAACACCAGACCTAACACCAGACCTAACCTGACCCATAACACCAGGCCTAACACCAGGCCTAACACCAGACCTAACCTGACCCATAACACCAGACCTAACACCAGACCTAACACCAGACCTAACACCAGACCTAACCTGACCCATAACACCAGGCCTAACACCAGGCCTAACACCAGACCTAACCTGACCCATAACACCAGACCTAACACCAGACCTAACACCAGACCTAACACCAGACCTAACACCTGACCTAACACCAGACCTAACCTGACCCATAACACCAGACCTAACACCAGACCTAACACCAGACCTAACCTGACCCATAACACCAGACCTAACACCAGACCTAACACCAGACCTAACCTGACCCATAACACCAGACCTAACACCAGACCTAACACCAGACCTAACCTGACCCATAACACCAGACCTAACACCAGACCTAACACCAGACCTAACCTGACCCATAACACCAGACCTAACACCAGACCTAACACCAAACCTAACCTGACCCATAACACCAGACCTAACACCAGACCTAACACCAGGCCTAACACCAGGCCTAACACCAGATCTAACACCAGACCTAACACCAGACCTAACCTGACCCATAACACCAGACCTAACACCAGACCTAACCTGACCCATAACACCAGACCTAACACCAGACCTAACACCAGACCTAACACCAGGCCTAACACCAGGCCTAACACCAGACCTAACACCAGACCTAACACCAGACCTAACCTGACCCATAACACCAGACCTAACACCAGACTTAACACCAGGCCTAACACCAGGCCTAACACCAGACCTAACACCAGATCTAACACCAGACCTAACCTGACCCATAACACCAGACCTAACACCAGACCTAACACCAGACCTAACACCAGACCTAACACCAGGCCTAACACCAGACCTAACACCAGGCCTAACACCAGACCTAACACCAGACCTAACACCAGGCCTAACACCAGGCCTAACACCAGGCCTAACACCAGGCCTAACACCAGGCCTAACACCAGACATAACACCAGACCTAACACCAGACCTAACCTGACCCATAACACCAGACCTAACACCAGACCTAACACCAGACCTAACACCAGGCCTAACACCAGACCTAACCTGACCCATAACACCAGACCTAACCTGACCCATAACACCAGACCTAACACCAGACCTAACACCAGACCTAACACCAGGCCTAACACCAGGCCTAACACCAGACCTAACACCAGACCTAACACCAGACCTAACCTGACCCATAACACCAGACCTAACACCAGACCTAACACCAGACTTAACACCAGGCCTAACACCAGGCCTAACACCAGACCTAACACCAGATCTAACACCAGACCTAACCTGACCCATAACACCAGACCTAACACCAGACCTAACACCAGGCCTAACACCAGACCTAACACCAGGCCTAACACCAGACCTAACACCAGACCTAACACCAGGCCTAACACCAGGCCTAACACCAGGCCTAACACCAGACCTAACACCAGACCTAACACCAGACCTAACACCAGACCTAACCTGACCCATAACACCAGACCTAACACCAGACCTAACACCAGACCTAACACCAGGCCTAACACCAGACCTAACACCAGACCTAACACCAGACCTAACACCAGACATAACGCCAGACCTAACACCAGACCTAACCTGACCCATAACACCAGACCTAACACCAGACCTAACACCAGACCTAACACCAGGCCTAACACCAGACCTAACCTGACCCATAACACCAGACCTAACCTGACCCATAACACCAGACCTAACACCAGACCTAACACCAGACCTAACCTGACCCATAACACCAGACCTAACACCAGACCTAACACCAGACCTAACCTGACCCATAACACCAGACCTAACACCAGACCTAACACCAGACCTAACCTGACCCATAACACCAGACCTAACACCAGACCTAACACCAGACCTAACACCAGACCTAACCTGACCCATAACACCAGACCTAACACCAGACCTAACCTGACCCATAACACCAGGCCTAACACCAGGCCTAACACCAGACCTAACCTGACCCATAACACCAGGCCTAACACCAGGCCTAACACCAGGCCTAACACCAGACCTAACACCAGACCTAACACCAGACCTAGCCTGACCCATAACACCAGACCTAACACCAGACCTAACCTGACCCATAACACCAGACCTAACACCAGACCTAACACCAGGCCTAACACCAGACCTAACACCAGGCCTAACACCAGACCTAACACCAGACATAACACCAGACCTAACACCAGACCTAACACCAGACCTAACCTGACCCATAACACCAGACCTAACACCAGACCTAACACCAGACCTAACACCAGGCCTAACACCAGACCTAACCTGACCCATAACACCAGACCTAACCTGACCCATAACACCAGACCTAACACCAGACCTAACACCAGACCTAACCTGACCCATAACACCAGACCTAACACCAGACCTAACACCAGACCTAACCTGACCCATAACACCAGACCTAACACCAGACCTAACACCAGACCTAACCTGACCCATAACACCAGACCTAACACCAGACCTAACACCAGACCTAACACCAGACCTAACCTGACCCATAACACCAGACCTAACACCAGACCTAACCTGACCCATAACACCAGGCCTAACACCAGGCCTAACACCAGACCTAACCTGACCCATAACACCAGGCCTAACACCAGGCCTAACACCAGGCCTAACACCAGACCTAACACCAGACCTAACACCAGACCTAACCTGACCCATAACACCAGACCTAACACCAGACCTAACCTGACCCATAACACCAGACCTAACCTGACCCATAACACCAGACCTAACACCAGACCTAACCTGACCCATAACACCAGACCTAACACCAGACCTAACCTGACCCATAACACCAGGCCTAACACCAGGCCTAACACCAGACCTAACCTGACCCATAACACCAGACCTAACACCAGACCTAACCTGACCCATAACACCAGACCTAACACCAGACCTAACACCAGACCTAACCTGACCCATAACACCAGACCTAACACCTGACCCATAACACCAGACCTAACACCAGACCTAACACCTGACCCATAACACCAGACCTAACACCAGACCTAACACCAGACCTAACCTGACCCATAACACCAGACCTAACACCAGACCTAACACCAGACCTAACCTGACCCATAACACCAGACCTAACACCAGACCTAACACCAGACCTAACACCAGGCCTAACACCAGACCTAACACCAGACCTAACACCAGACCTAACACCAGACATAACACCAGACCTAACACCAGACCTAACCTGACCCATAACACCAGACCTAACACCAGACCTAACACCAGACCTAACACCAGGCCTAACACCAGACCTAACCTGACCCATAACACCAGACCTAACCTGACCCATAACACCAGACCTAACACCAGACCTAACACCAGACCTAACCTGACCCATAACACCAGACCTAACACCAGACCTAACACCAGACCTAACCTGACCCATAACACCAGACCTAACACCAGACCTAACACCAGACCTAACCTGACCCATAACACCAGACCTAACACCAGACCTAACACCAGACCTAACACCAGACCTAACCTGACCCATAACACCAGACCTAACACCAGACCTAACCTGACCCATAACACCAGGCCTAACACCAGGCCTAACACCAGACCTAACCTGACCCATAACACCAGGCCTAACACCAGGCCTAACACCAGGCCTAACACCAGACCTAACACCAGACCTAACACCAGACCTAGCCTGACCCATAACACCAGACCTAACACCAGACCTAACCTGACCCATAACACCAGACCTAACACCAGACCTAACACCAGGCCTAACACCAGACCTAACACCAGGCCTAACACCAGACCTAACACCAGACATAACACCAGACCTAACACCAGACCTAACACCAGACCTAACCTGACCCATAACACCAGACCTAACACCAGACCTAACACCAGACCTAACACCAGGCCTAACACCAGACCTAACCTGACCCATAACACCAGACCTAACCTGACCCATAACACCAGACCTAACACCAGACCTAACACCAGACCTAACCTGACCCATAACACCAGACCTAACACCAGACCTAACACCAGACCTAACCTGACCCATAACACCAGACCTAACACCAGACCTAACACCAGACCTAACCTGACCCATAACACCAGACCTAACACCAGACCTAACACCAGACCTAACACCAGACCTAACCTGACCCATAACACCAGACCTAACACCAGACCTAACCTGACCCATAACACCAGGCCTAACACCAGGCCTAACACCAGACCTAACCTGACCCATAACACCAGGCCTAACACCAGGCCTAACACCAGGCCTAACACCAGACCTAACACCAGACCTAACACCAGACCTAACCTGACCCATAACACCAGACCTAACACCAGACCTAACCTGACCCATAACACCAGACCTAACCTGACCCATAACACCAGACCTAACACCAGACCTAACCTGACCCATAACACCAGACCTAACACCAGACCTAACCTGACCCATAACACCAGGCCTAACACCAGGCCTAACACCAGACCTAACCTGACCCATAACACCAGACCTAACACCAGACCTAACCTGACCCATAACACCAGACCTAACACCAGACCTAACACCAGACCTAACCTGACCCATAACACCAGACCTAACACCTGACCCATAACACCAGACCTAACACCAGACCTAACACCTGACCCATAACACCAGACCTAACACCAGACCTAACACCAGACCTAACCTGACCCATAACACCAGACCTAACACCAGACCTAACACCAGACCTAACCTGACCCATAACACCAGACCTAACACCAGACCTAACACCAGACCTAACACCAGGCCTAACACCAGACCTAACACCAGACCTAACACCAGACCTAACACCAGACATAACACCAGACCTAACACCAGACCTAACCTGACCCATAACACCAGACCTAACACCAGACCTAACACCAGACCTAACACCAGGCCTAACACCAGACCTAACCTGACCCATAACACCAGACCTAACCTGACCCATAACACCAGACCTAACACCAGACCTAACACCAGACCTAACCTGACCCATAACACCAGACCTAACACCAGACCTAACACCAGACCTAACCTGACCCATAACACCAGACCTAACACCAGACCTAACACCAGACCTAACCTGACCCATAACACCAGACCTAACACCAGACCTAACACCAGACCTAACACCAGACCTAACCTGACCCATAACACCAGACCTAACACCAGACCTAACCTGACCCATAACACCAGGCCTAACACCAGACCTAACCTGACCCATAACACCAGGCCTAACACCAGGCCTAACACCAGGCCTAACACCAGACCTAACACCAGACCTAACACCAGACCTAGCCTGACCCATAACACCAGACCTAACACCAGACCTAACCTGACCCATAACACCAGACCTAACACCAGACCTAACACCAGGCCTAACACCAGACCTAACACCAGGCCTAACACCAGACCTAACACCAGACATAACACCAGACCTAACACCAGACCTAACACCAGACCTAACCTGACCCATAACACCAGACCTAACACCAGACCTAACACCAGACCTAACACCAGGCCTAACACCAGACCTAACCTGACCCATAACACCAGACCTAACCTGACCCATAACACCAGACCTAACACCAGACCTAACACCAGACCTAACCTGACCCATAACACCAGACCTAACACCAGACCTAACACCAGACCTAACCTGACCCATAACACCAGACCTAACACCAGACCTAACACCAGACCTAACCTGACCCATAACACCAGACCTAACACCAGGCCTAACACCAGACCTAACACCAGACCTAACCTGACCCATAACACCAGACCTAACACCAGACCTAACCTGACCCATAACACCAGGCCTAACACCAGGCCTAACACCAGACCTAACCTGACCCATAACACCAGGCCTAACACCAGGCCTAACACCAGACCTAACACCAGACCTAACACCAGACCTAACCTGACCCATAACACCAGACCTAACACCAGACCTAACCTGACCCATAACACCAGACCTAACACCAGACCTAACCTGACCCATAACACCAGACCTAACACCAGACCTAACCTGACCCATAACACCAGACCTAACACCAGACCTAACCTGACCCATAACACCAGGCCTAACACCAGGCCTAACACCAGACCTAACCTGACCCATAACACCAGACCTAACACCAGACCTAACCTGACCCATAACACCAGACCTAACACCAGACCTAACACCAGACCTAACCTGACCCATAACACCAGACCTAACACCTGACCCATAACACCAGACCTAACACCAGACCTAACACCTGACCCATAACACCAGACCTAACACCAGACCTAACACCAGACCTAACCTGACCCATAACACCAGACCTAACACCAGACCTAACACCAGACCTAACCTGACCCATAACACCAGACCTAACACCAGACCTAACACCTGACCCATAACACCAGACCTAACACCAGGCCTAACACCAGACCTAACACCAGACCTAACACCAGACCTAACACCAGACCTAACCTGACCCATAACACCAGACCTAACACCAGACCTAACCTGACCCATAACACCAGACCTAACACCAGACCTAACACCAGACCTAACCTGACCCATAACACCAGACCTAACACCAGACCTAACACCTGACCCATAACACCAGACCTAACACCAGACCTAACACCAGACCTAACCTGACCCATAACTGGACCTGACCTGAGGCCCAGATTAACCAGGTCACATCAACACTAAGAGAGTAAGAAAGAGCTGTTAGCAGAGCTGGTAATGGCTTAATGGATCCACAACAATTGACTTGGAGTCAGGGTAATGTAAGGCTAATCCTGACCTATGGGGACAGTGTGCTACTGGCTCACAGGAGAGGTCGTGTTGGGTCACAGGACAGGGGGACAGTCGGCCAGAGGAGAGGTTGTGTTGGGTCACAGGACAGGGGAACGGTTGGCCAGAGGAGAGGTTGTGTTGGGTCAGAGGAGAGGTCGTGTTGGGTCACAGGACAGGGGGACAGTTGGCCAAAGGAAAGATTGTGTTGGGTCAGAGGAGAGGTCGTGTTGGGTCACAGGACAGGGGGAACAGTTGGCCAGAGGAGAGGTTGTGTTGGGTCACAGGACAGGGGGAACAGTCGGCTGTAGGAGAGGTTGTGTTGGGTCACAGGACAGGGGAACAGTCGGCTGTAGGAGAGGTTGTGTTGGGTCACAGGAAAGGGGAACAGTTGGCCAGATGAGAGGTTGTGTTGGGTCACAGGAAAGGGGAACAGTTGGCCAGAGGAGAGGTCGTGTTGGGTCACAGGACAGGGGGACAGTCGGCCAGAGGAGAGGTTGTGTTGGGTCACAGGAAAGGGGAACAGTCGGCTGTAGGAGAGGTTGTGTTGGGTCAGAGGAGAGGTCGTGTTGGGTCAGAGGAGAGGGGGAATAGTTGGCCAGAGGAAAGATTGTGTTGGGTCAGAGGAGAGGTTGTGTTGGGTCAGAGGAGAGGTCGTGTTGGGTCAGAGGAGAGGTTGTGTTGGGTCAGAGGAGAGGTTGTGTTGGGTCAGAGGAGACGGGGAACAGTTGGCCAGAGGAGAGGTCGTGTTGGGTCAGAGGAGAGGTTGTGTTGGGTCAGAGGAGAGGTCGTGTTGGGTCAGAGGAGAGGTCGTGTTGGGTCAGAGGAGAGGTCGTGTTGGGTCAGAGGAGAGGTCGTGTTGGGTCAGAGGAGAGGTTGTGTTGGGTCAGAGGAGAGGTTGTGTTGGGTCAGAGGAGAGGTTGTGTTAGGTCAGAGGAGAGGTTGTGTTGGGTCAGAGGAGAGGTTGTGTTGGGTCAGAGGAGAGGTTGTGTTGGGTCAGAGGAGAGGTTGTGTTGGGTCACAGGACAGGGGAACAGTAGGATGAGTGGTATACTGCTTACCTGTCGGAGGTCGATGAATGCCAGCTGTAAAGTGTCTCCCTGGAAACCTGGGACAGGCTCTGAGCTGGCGAACACTGGAGCAGGGAGAGGAGACAGGAACAGTCAATCACCACCTGCTGTCACTGATAAGCCTACAGAAACTATATTTATTCTGTCAGGGGATAAGTCAACCTTTATATAAAGTGCTTTACACTGGGAATAAATGAAATCAAAACAGAGTCAAGTTAAGGTTAAAACACTGCATGATCACCTAAAAACCTTAAACTACCTCGTATATCTTGGAGAACTCTACGTATGAGAAGTCAATAGATTCCTTAGAGACATATGAACCGGCCTGCTGAACCCAGGAGCTGAACTCTGGTTCACCCTGCATCAGGGGCCCTGAGGGGCCTCAGGAGAGCACCAGGTACAAGGCCAAGACACAAACACACAGGAACACAGCCATCACAGCCCTGGCCCACAGGGACTCCTGAGTGGCGCAGCGGTCTAAGGCACTGCATCTCAGTGCTTGAGGCGTCACTACAAACACCCTGGTTCGAATCCAGGCTGTATCATAACCGGCCGTGATTGTGAGTCCCTTATGGAGCGAGCCAAGCCTGGTTGAATGATATTTACACACATATATATATCTGGTCCTTCAGAGACACTAGGCCGGACCTCCAGAGACACTAGGCTGGACCTCCAGAGACACTAGGCAGGACCTCCAGAGACACTAGGCCGGACTTCCAGAGACACTAGGCCGGACCTCCAGAGACACTAGGCAGGACCTCCAGAGACACTAGGCCGGACCTCCAGAGACACTAGGCAGGACCTCCAGAGACACTAGGCCGGACCTCCAGAGACACTAGGCAGGACCTCCAGAGACACTAAGCTGGACCTCCAGAGACACACGGCCGGACTTCCAGAGACACTAGGCCGGACTTCCAGAGACACTAGGTCGGACCTCCAGAGACACTAGGTCGGACCTCCAGAGACACTAGGTCGGACCTCCAGAGACACTAGGCCGGACCTCCAGAGACACACGGCCGGACTTCCAGAGACACTAGGCCGGACTTCCAGAGACACTAGGTCGGACCTCCAGAGACACTAGGTCGGACCTCCAGAGACACTAGGTCGGACCTCCAGAGACACTAGGCCGGACCTCCAGAGACACTAGGCCGGACTTCCAGAGACACTAGGCAGGACCTCCAGAGACACTAGGCCGGACCTCCAGAGACACTAGGCAGGACCTCCAGAGACACTAAGCTGGACCTCCAGAGACACACGGCCGGACTTCCAGAGACACTAGGCCGGACTTCCAGAGACACTAGGTCGGACCTCCAGAGACACTAGGTCGGACCTCCAGAGACACTAGGTCGGACCTCCAGAGACACTAGGCCGGACCTCCAGAGACACTAGGCCGGACTTCCAGAGACACTAGGCCGGACCTCCAGAGACACTAGGTCGGACCTCCAGAGACACTAGGCCGGACCTCCAGAGACACTAAGCTGGACCTTTAACTAGGCAAGCCAGTTAAGAAAAACATGTTATTTACAATGACGGCCTTCCCCAGACAAACCCTAACGACGCTGGGCCAATTGTGCGCTGCCCTATGAGACTCCCAATCACGGCCGGTTGTGATACAGTCTGGAATCGAACCAGGGTCTGTGGTGATGACTCTAGCAGCGAGATGCAGCGCCCTAGACCGCTGCGCCACTCAGTAGCCCCTTTCACATCCCTGTTTGTGAGCATTTCTCCTTTGCCGTGATAATCCATCCACCTGACAGATGTGCCATATCAAGAAGCTGATTAAAATCATGATTACACAGGTGCACCTTGTGCTGGGGACAATGAAAGGCCACTCTAAAATGTGCAGTTTTGGCACACAACACAATGCCACAAATGTCTCAAGTTTTGAGGGAGCGTGCAAATGGCATGCTGACTGCAGGAATGTCCACCAGAGCTGTTGCCAGAGATTTTAATGTTAATTTCTCTACCATAAGCCACCTCCAACATCGTTTTAGAGAATTTGGCAGGACGTCCAACCGGCCTCTCAACCATAGACCATGTGTATGGCGTTGTGTGGGTGAGCGGTTTGCTGGTGTCATCGTTGTGAACAGAGCGCCCCATGGTGGCGGTGGGGTTATGGTATGGGCAGGCATAAGCTACGGACAACGAACACAATTGCATTTTATCGATGGCAATTTGAATGCCACCCGGACACCTGATGAAACTGAGGAGTGTTTCAGTCTATAAAGCCCTTCTGTGTTGAAAAACTCCTGATTGGGTGGACCTGGCTCCCCAGTGGGTGGGCCTAAGCTCTTTCAGGCCCACCCATGGCTACGCCCCTGCCCAGTCATGTGAATTCAATAGATTAGGGCCTAATGAATTTATTTCAATTGACTGTATATGAACTGTACACAAGGACATGGGGTTTACAGTCAGACTACTGGGGTCGACACAGTGCTGAGGAGGTCAGGAGGTTACAGTCAGACTACTGGGGTCAACACAGTGCTGAGGAGGTCAGGAGTTTACAGTCAGACTACTGGGGTCAACACAGTGCTGAGGAGGTCAGGGAGTTTACAGTCAGACTACTGGGGTCGACACAGTGCTGAGGAGGTCAGGGAGTTTACAGTCAGACTACTGGGGTCAACACAGTGCTGAGGAGGTCAGGGAGTTTACAGTCAGACTACTGGGGTCAACACAGTGCTGAGGAGGTCAGGGAGTTTACAGTCAGACTACTGGGGTCAACACAGTGCTGAGGAGGTCAGGGAGTTTACAGTCAGACTACTGGGGTCAACACAGTGCTGAGGAGGTCAGGGAGTTTACAGTCAGACTACTGGGGTCAACACAGTGCTGAGGAGGTCAGGGAGTTTACAGTCAGACTACTGGGGTCAACACAGTGCTGAGGAGGTCAGGGAGTTTACAGTCAGACTACTGGGGTCAACACAGTGCTGAGGAGGTCAGGGAGTTTACAGTCAGACTACTGGGGTCAACACAGTGCTGAGGAGGTCAGGGAGTTTACAGTCAGACTACTGGGGTCAACACAGTGCTGAGGAGGTCAGGGAGTTTACAGTCAGACTACTGGGGTCGACACAGTGCTGAGGTGGTCAGGGAGTTTACAGTCAGACTACTGGGGTCAACACAGTGCTGAGGAGGTCAGGTAGTTTACAGTCAGACTACTGGGGTCAACACAGTGCTGAGGAGGTCAGGGAGTTTACAGTCAGACTACTGGGGTCAACACAGTGCTGAGGAGGTCAGGGAGTTTACAGTCAGACTACTGGGGTCAACACAGTGCTGAGGAGGTCAGGGAGTTTACAGTCAGACTACTGGGGTCAACACAGTGCTGAGGAGGTCAGGGAGTTTACAGTCAGACTACTGGGGTCAACACAGTGCTGAGGAGGTCAGGGAGTTTACAGTCAGACTACTGGGGTCAACACAGTGCTGAGGAGGTCAGGGAGTTTACAGTCAGACTACTGGGGTCAACACAGTGCTGAGGAGGTCAGGGAGTTTACAGTCAGACTACTGGGGTCAACACAGTGCTGAGGAGGTCAGGGAGTTTACAGTCAGACTACTGGGGTCAACACAGTGCTGAGGAGGTCAGGGAGTTTACAGTCAGACTACTGGGGTCAACACAGTGCTGAGGAGGTCAGGGAGTTTACAGTCAGACTACTGGGGTCAACACAGTGCTGAGGAGGTCAGGGAGTTTACAGTCAGACTACTGGGGTCAACACAGTGCTGAGGAGGTCAGGGAGTTTACAGTCAGACTACTGGGGTCAACACAGTGCTGAGGTCAGGGAGTTTACAGTCAGACTACTGGGGTCAACACAGTGCTGAGGAGGTCAGGGAGTTTACAGTCAGACTACTGGGGTCAACACAGTGCTGAGGAGGTCAGGGAGTTTACAGTCAGACTACTGGGGTCAACACAGTGCTGAGGAGGTCAGGGAGTTTACAGTCAGACTACTGGGGTCAACACAGTGCTGAGGAGGTCAGGGTGTTTACAGTCAGACTACTGGGGTCAACACAGTGCTGAGGAGGTCAGGGAGTTTACAGTCAGACTACTGGGGTCAACACAGTGCTGAGGAGATCAGGGAGTTTACAGTCAGACTACTGGGGTCAACACAGTGCTGAGGAGGTCAGGGAGTAAAACCTCTTCTACATGATGGACGAATAGATGTGCAGGAAGAGTAGACAGAGAACCTGAGCGATGGCTGGAAGGTGAATGATGGCTGGAAGGTGATGTGGCTGGCTGATTACAGCTGTGAGTGATGGCTGGAAGGTGATGTGGCTGGCTGATTACAGCTGTGAGTGATGGCTGGAAGGTGATGCGGCTGGCTGAATACAGCTGTGAGTGATGTGCGGAAGGTGAGTGATGGCTGGAAGGTGAGTGATGGCTGGAAGGTGAGTGATGGCTGGAAGGTGAGTGATGGCTGGAAGGTGAGTGATGGCTGGAAGGTGAGTGATGGCTGGAAGGTGAGTGATGGCTGGAAGGTGAGTGATGGCTGGAAGGTGAGTGATGGCTGGAAGGTGAGTGATGGCTGGAAGGTGAGTGATGGCTGGAAGGGTGAGTGATGGCTGGAAGGTGAGTGATGTCTGGAAGGTGAAGTGGTCATTATGGGACCATAGAAAAATACATGTTTTTGCTTAAACCATTTTAGTGAATTTATTAACGAAACGTACTTAATAACAGGAGCTTGGTAGTGTCATATAAAACAGTACCAGGGTATTCTGAAATGTTAGTATCATATAAAACAGTACCAGGGTATTCTGAAATGTTGGTGTCATATAAAACAGTACCAGGGTATTCTGAAATGGTAGTGTCATATAAAACACTACCAGGGTATTCTGAAATGGTAGTGTCATATAAAACAGTACCAGGGTATTCTGAAATGTTAGTATCATATAAAACAGTACCAGGGTATTCTGAAATGGTAGTATCATATAAAACAGTACCAGGGTATTCTGAAATGGTAGTGTCATATAAAACAGTACCAGGGTATTCTGAAATGGTAGTGTCATATAAAACAGTACCAGGGTATTCTGAAATGTTAGTATCATATAAAACAGTACCAGGGTATTCTGAAATGGTAGTGTCATATAAAACAGTACCAGGGTATTCTGAAATGGTAGTGTCATATAAAACAGTACCAGGGTATTCTGAAATGGTAGTGTCATATAAAACAGTACCAGGGTATTCTGAAATGTTGGTATCATATAAAACAGTACCAGGGTATTCTGAAATGTTAGTATCATATAAAACAGTACCAGGGTATTCTGAAATGTTGCTATCATATAAAACAGTACCAGGGTATTCTGAAATGTTGGTATCATATAAAACAGTACCAGGGTATTCTGAAATGTTGGTATCATATAAAACAGTACCAGGGTATTCTGAAATGTTGGTATCATATAAAACAGTACCAGGGTATTCTGAAATGTTGGTATCATATAAAACAGTACCAGGGTATTCTGAAATGTTGGTATCATATAAAACAGTACCAGGGTATTCTGAAATGTTAGTATCATATAAAACAGTACCAGGGTATTCTGAAATGTTGGTATCATATAAAACAGTACCAGGGTATTCTGAAATGTTGGTATCATATAAAACAGTACCAGGGTATTCTGAAATGTTAGTATCATATAAAACACTACCAGGGTATTCTGAAATGTTAGTATCATATAAAACACTACCAGGGTATTCTGAAATGTTGGTATCATATAAAACACTACCAGGGTATTCTGAAATGTTAGTATCATATAAAACACTACCAGGGTATTCTGAAATGTTAGTATCATATAAAACACTACCAGGGTATTCTGAAATGTTAGTATCATATAAAACAGTACCAGGGTATTCTGAAATGGTAGTATCATATAAAACACTACCAGGGTATTCTGAAATGTTAGTATCATATAAAACAGTACCAGGGTATTCTGAAATGGTAGTATCATATAAAACACTACCAGGGTATTCTGAAATGGTAGTATCATATAAAACACTACCAGGGTATTCTGAAATGGTAGTATCATATAAAACACTACCAGGGTATTCTGAAATGGTAGTATCATATAAAACAGTACCAGGGTATTCTGAAATGTTAGTATCATATAAAACACTACCAGGGTATTCTGAAATTGTAGTATCATATAAAACACTACCAGGGTATTCTGAAATGTTAGTATCATATAAAACACTACCAGGGTATTCTGAAATGGTAGTATCATATAAAACACTACCAGGGTATTCTGAAATGGTAGTATCATATAAAACACTACCAGGGTATTCTGAAATGTTAGTATCATATAAAACAGTACCAGGGTATTCTGAAATGTTAGTATCATATAAAACACTACCAGGGTATTCTGAAATGTTAGTATCATATAAAACACTACCAGGGTATTCTGAAATGTTAGTATCATATAAAACAGTACCAGGGTATTCTGAAATGTTGGTATCATATAAAACAGTACCAGGGTATTCTGAAATGTTGGTATCATATAAAACAGTACCAGGGTATTCTGAAATGTTGGTATCATATAAAACACTACCAGGGTATTCTGAAATGTTGGTATCATATAAAACAGTACCAGGGTATTCTGAAATGTTGGTATCACACTAGTGACACACTAAGAGACTTGACCGTGACACACTAAGAGACTTGACCGCGACACACTAAGAGACTTGACCGCGACACACTAAGAGACTTGACCGTGACACACTAAGAGACTTGACCGTGACACACTAAGAGACTTGACCGTGACACACTAAGAGACTTGACCGCGACACACTAAGAGACTTGACCGCGACACACTAAGTGACTTGACAGCGACACACTAAGAGACTTGACCGTGACACACTAAGTGACTTGACCGCGACACACTAAGAGACTTGACCGTGACACACTAAGAGACTTGACCGCGACACACTAAGAGACTTGACCGTGACACACTAAGAGACTTGACCGTGACACACTAAGAGACTTGACCGTGACACACTAAGAGACTTGACCGTGACACACTAAGAGACTTGACCGCGACACACTAAGAGACTTGACCGCGACACACTAAGAGACTTGACCGCGACACACTAAGAGACTTGACCGTGACACACTAAGAGACTTGACCGCGACACACTAAGAGACTTGACCGCGACACACTAACAGACTTGACCGTGACACACTAAGAGACTTGACCGTGACACACTAAGAGACTTGACCGTGACACACTAAGTGACTTGACCGTGACACACTAAGAGACTTGACCGCGACACACTAAGAGACTTGACCGCGACACACTAAGAGACTTGACCGCGACACACTAAGAGACTGGACCGCGACACACTAAGAGACTGGACCGCGACACACTAAGAGACTTGACCGTGATACACTAAGAGACTTGACCGCAACACACTAAGAGACTTGACCGTGATACACTAAGAGACTTGACCGTGATACACTAAGAGACTTGACCGCGACACACTAAGAGACTTGACCGTGACACACTAAGAGACTTGACCGTGACACACTAAGAGACTTGACCGCGACACACTAAGAGACTTGACCGTGACACACTAAGAGACTTGACCGCGACACACTAAGTGACTTGACCGTGACACACTAAGAGACTTGACCGTGACACACTAAGAGACTTGACCGTGACACACTAAGAGACTTGACCGCGATACACTAAGTGACTTGACCGTGACACACTAAGAGACTTGACCGTGACACACTAAGAGACTTGACCGCGACACACTAAGAGACTTGACCGTGACACACTAAGAGACTTGACCGTGACACACTAAGAGACTTGACCGTGACACACTAAGAGACTTGACCGCGACACACTAAGAGACTTGACCGTGACACACTAAGTGACTTGACCGTGACACACTAAGAGACTTGACCGCGACACACTAAGAGACTTGACCGCGACACACTAAGAGACTTGACCGCGACACACTAAGAGACTTGACCGCGACACACTAAGAGACTTGACCGCGACACACTAAGAGACTGGACCGCGACACACTAAGAGACTGGACCGCGACACACTAAGAGACTTGACCGCGACACACTAAGAGACTTGACCGCGACACACTAAGAGACTTGACCGCGACACACTAAGAGACTTGACCGCGACACACTAAGAGACTTGACCGCGACACACTAAGAGACTGGACCGCGACACACTAAGAGACTGGACCGCGACACACTAAGAGACTTGACCGTGATACACTAAGAGACTTGACCGCAACACACTAAGAGACTTGACCGTGATACACTAAGAGACTTGACCGTGATACACTAAGAGACTTGACCGCGACACACTAAGAGACTTGACCGTGACACACTAAGAGACTTGACCGTGACACACTAAGAGACTTGACCGTGACACACTAAGAGACTTGACCGTGAAACACCTGAAGACTGTGATCTGCTCTGTAGGAAAATATCTTCCAGGTAAGTACGAGGAAATATTTGTCACAACACAGCTGTTCAGCAAAGTTCGTTTTGAGGGTAGGGGCATGTGTTCCAAATGGGACCCTATCCCCTTTACAGGGCCCACAGGGCTCTGGCCGACAGTAGTGCACTATGTAGGGAATAGGGTGCTATTTGCGATGCATTCGGAGTGACAAGGGAGAGGCTAGAGCATAGGTCACCACTCTGACTAACAGCAGGAGGATTACCTGGGAGGAGCCAACTGACTGGATTCCTAGAGGGGTGTCTTATGCTTGCGGGTGTGTGTGTGTGTGTGTGTGTGTGTGTGTGTGTGTGTGAGAGACAGGAGTCATCTCTGCTCTGTCACAGCCGTTTAGCGGAGGGCATTCTGAGGGCAGAGTCCGTGTCCCAAATTGTACTCCATTTCCCTTCATAGTGCACTGCTTCTGACTACGTTTTAAATGTAGTGCACTATAAAAGGAATAGGGTGGCGTTTAGGACAGACCCAGGACATTTCTGAAGCTCCAATCCCTCTTTATTAGGCTGAACTACCCTTAACGCTATTACCTATGGGCCCTGGTCAAAAGTAGTGCACTATATAGGGAATAGGGCCCTGGTCAAAAGTAGTGCACTATATAGGGAATAGGGCCCTGGCCAAAAGTAGTGCACTATATAGGGAATAGGGCTGTAGAATAGAGTAGTGCACTATATAGGGAATAGGGCTGTAGTATAAAGTAGTGCACTATATAGGGAATAGGGCTGTAGTATAAAGTAGTGCACTATATAGGGAATAGGGCTGTAGTATAAAGTAGTGCACTATATAGGGAATAGGGCTGTAGTATAGAGTAGTGCACTATATAGGGAATAGGGCTGTAGTATAGAGTAGTGCACTATATAGGGAATAGGGCTGTAGTGCACTATATAGGGTATAGGGCTGTAGTATAAAGTAGTGCACTATATAGGGAATAGGGCTGTAGTATAGAGTAGTGCACTATATAGGGAATAGGGCTGTAGTATAAAGTAGTGCACTACATAGGGAATAGGGCTGTAGTATAGAGTAGTGCACTATATAGGGAATAGGGCTGTAGTATAGAGTAGTGCACTATATAGGGAATAGGGCTGTAGTGCACTATATAGGGTATAGGGCTGTAGTATAAAGTAGTGCACTATATAGGGAATAGGGCTGTAGTATAGAGTAGTGCACTATATAGGGAATAGGGCTGTAGTATAGAGTAGTGCACTATATAGGGAATAGGGCTGTAGTATAGAGTAGTGCACTATATAGGGAATAGGGCTGTAGTATAAAGTAGTGCACTATATAGGGAATAGGGCTGTAGTATAGAGTAGTGCACTATATAGGGAATAGGGCTGTAGTATAAAGTAGTGTACTCTATAGGGTATAGGGCTGTAGTATAAAGTAGTGCACTATATAGGGTATAGGGTGCCATTAGGGATGTAGCCAGCATTAGGCTCAACTCTTCCTTTATCTAATAGCCCCTCGACATCTACTGTACCCCTCTACGATTAAAGCCCTCTCCCTGGCCGTTTCCATGGGGATGATAGAGAGTTGTGTGTGTATTGTCAATCATTCACACTGACATCTACTGTACCCCTCCACGATTAAAGCCCTCTCCCTGGCCGTTTCCATGGGGATGATAGAGAGTTGTGTGTGTATTGTCAATCATTCACACTGACATCTACAGTACCCCTCCATGATTAAAGCCCTCTCCCTGACCGTTTCCATGGGGATGATAGAGAGTTGTGTGTGTATTGTCAATCATTCACACTGACATCTACTGTACCCCTCCATGATTAAAGCCCTCTCCCTGACCGTTTCCATGGGGATAATAGAGAGTTGTGTGTGTAATGTCAATCATTCACACTGACATCTACTGTACCCCTCCATGATTAAAGCCCTGACCGTTTCCATGGGGATAATAGAGAGTTGTGTGTGTATTCACACTGCATGGCTAAACTCCCATTAAGTCCACTTACATTCACACTGTATGACGTCCAGGTTGAACTGCTGAACGGCTCCCATACTGATCTGTTTCAGCTCGCTGTCCAACAGCATCTGCATCAGGGACGTGGACAAGTGCTTACACGCTGACATACAGGCTGTCTGGGCCACTTTACCCTGCAGGAGAACAGAGAGGTGGAGAGGGAGGGAGAGGGGGAGGGAGGGGGAGAGGGAGAGAGAGGGAGAGAGACAGAGAGAGAGCGAGGGAGAGAGAGGGGGCAAGGGAGGGAGAGGAAAGAGAGAGGGAAAGGAAAGAGAGAGGGGAAAGAGAGAAAGGGGAGAGAGAGAGAGACAGAGAGACAGAGAGACAGAGAGAGAGAGAGACAGAGAGACAGAGAGAGAGAGAGACAGAGAGACAGAGAGAGAGAGAGACAGAGAGAGAGAGAGAGAGAGACAGAGACAGAGACAGAGAGAGAGAGAGAGAGAGAGAGAGAGAGAGAGAGAGAGAGAGAGAGAGAGAGAGAGAGAGAGAGAGAGGAGACCGAGAGATAAAAGGGAGGGGAGGGTAAATGTCAGTTTGAGTCTGGACAATCTGTGTCAATAGAATATGGGAGTACAGATTTAGTCAAAGCTTCCTCTATCATACCTGAGGATTTGGAATTGATTACTGTGGGCTGCTGGCCCATGTTCTCTAGACAGCAGGTTACATAACGACTCTGAACATGGATAAAACATGCAGGCAGAAGAACAACACAGATGAGGCTCAAAACAGAATGATGGATTCAAATGAACAGGGTTGTGAGGTTGTAGAGGGAGGGAAAAACTATCATATCCAGACCAGACCAACAGAGCACGGAGAGACATCATGCACTAAGAATGGTTAGTGCTACACCAGGCTGTATCATGCTGAATGCTGATGGAGAGCAGCAGAGATACATGGGTTGGACTGTGTGGTGGTCCATGCTGTCCAAGACACCATTCCACTCTCATCTCTTCAATGTGCTTCAGACTACCCTATACAATGCCCAAGTCCCCATAGGAAAACCAAAACCAATGTCCTAGAAAATGTCAAATCAAAACTAGAGGAGACCTCTGTACATGGACATCCCTGTCATCTGTAGATTGCCACGGGAATCAGGAATCACTGGTTTATTATGGGATATTTTAGTTCCAATGATGGAATCCACTGCAGATATAATCTCAGTAATAACTCGTAGTTCTAACTCCTCCATGAAGGTCTGTTGATTAGACTGGTCCCAGGTCTGTTAATTAGACTGGTCCCAGATCTGTTAATTAGACTGGTCCCAGATCTGTTTGTGAAGGTGGTGTTGATTAGACTGGTCCCATATCTGTTGATTAGACTGGTCCCAGATCTGTTTGTGAAGGTGGTGTTGATTAGACTGGTCCCAGGTCTGTTGATTAGACTGGTCCCAGATCTGTTTGTGAAGGTGGTGTTGATTAGACTGGTCCCAGGTCTGTTGATTAGACTGGTCCCAGGTCTGTTGATTAGACTGGTCCCAGGTCTGTTGATTAGACTGGTCCCAGATCTGTTTGTGAAGGTGGTGTTGATTAGACTGGTCCCATGTCTGTTGATTAGACTGGTCCCAGATCTGTTGATTAGACTGGTCCCAGGTCTGTTAATTAGACTGGTCCCAGATCTGTTTGTGAAGGTGGTGTTGATTAGACTGGTCCCAGGTCTGTTGATTAGACTGGTCCCAGGTCTGTTGATTAGACTGGTCCCAGGTCTGTTGATTAGACTGGTCCCATGTCTGTTGATTAGACTGGTCCCAGGTCTGTTAATTAGACTGGTCCCAGATCTGTTTGTGAAGGTGGTGTTGATTAGACTGGTCCCAGGTCTGTTGATTAGACTGGTCCCAGATCTGTTGATTAGACTGGTCCCAGATCTGTTGAGTAGACTGGTCCCAGATCTGTTTGTGAAGGTGGTGTTGATTAGACTGGTCCCAGGTCTGTTGATTAGACTGGTCCCAGATCTGTTGATTAGACTGGTCCCAGATCTGTTGAGTAGACTGGTCCCAGATCTGTTTGTGAAGGTGGTGTTGATTAGACTGGTCCCAGGTCTGTTGATTAGACTGGCCCCAGGTCTGTTGATTAGACTGGTCCCAGATCTGTTTGTGAAGGTGGCATTGATTAGACTGGTCCCAGGTCTGTTGATTAGACTGGTCCCAGATCTGTTTGTGAAGGTGGTGTTGATTAGACTGGTCCCAGGTCTGTTGATTAGACTAGTCCCAGATCTGTTGATTAGACTGGTCCCAGATCTGTTGATTAGACTGGTCCCAGATCTGTTTGTGAAGGTGGTGTTGATTAGACTGGTCCCAGGTCTGTTGATTAGACTGGTCCCATGTCTGTTGATTAGACTGGTCCCAGGTTTGTTGATTAGACTGGTCCCAGGTCTGTTGATTAGACTGGTCCCAGGTCTGTTGATTAGACTGGTCCCATGTCTGTTGATTAGACTGGTCCCAGGTCTGTTGATTAGACTGGTCCCAGGTCTGTTGATTAGACTGGTCCCAGGTCTGTTGATTAGACTGGTCCCATGTCTGTTGATTAGACTGCTCCCAGATCTGTCTGTGAAGGTCACATTGATTAGACTGGTCCCAGGTCTGTTGATTAGACTGGTTCCAGGTCTGTTGATTAGACTGGTCCCATATCTGTTTGTGAAGGTGGTGTTGATTAGACTGGTCCCGGGTCTGTTGATTAGACTGGTCCCAGATCTGTTGATTAGACTGGTCCCAGATCTGTTGATGAAGGTGGCGTTGATTAGACTGGTCCCAGATCTGTTTGTGATGTCTTGGTACTTTATGGTCACTGTCACAAACAGATCTGGGACCAGTCTAGAGTTGGACATGTTTCCCAGGTTTTCAGTTAGCTTTCCTGAAATTCCCAGGTTTCCTGCTTATTTCTAACTGGTATTTCTGGAAACCCTGTGAATTTGGTGAGTGAAGTTAAGTTAAGTGAATCTTCCAACCCTATAGACAGGGATCCCAGGCTGGTAAAGAAAGGCAAGGGACCTAAAGGTGGCTCTTCTGATGCTTAAAGAGCTGCCAGAACAGACCTCTAACAACCATCCCAACAGTCAGAGAGCAACGTGTGCATCTCCAAATGGTACCCCTATACCTCATAGGCCCTGGTCAAATGGTAACCATATACCCCATAGGCCCTGGTCAAATGGTAACCCTATACCCCATAGGCCCTGGTCAAATGGTACCCTACACCCCATAGGCCCTGGTCAAATGGTACCCCTATACCCCATAGGCCCTGGTCAAATGGTACCCCATAGGCCCTGGTCAAATGGCACCCTATAGGCCCGGGTCAAATGATACCCCTATACCCCATAGGCCCTGGTCAAATGATGACAACAAGCTATAGGATGAAAAATACAGGAGTTTTGGCGCAGGTACAGCTGACTAGCGCTAGCTAACGCTACCTACAGCAGCAAAATAATAACAATACCAAATAATCTATACTTGGGAGTCAAATATCAATATAATATTGCGATAGGTAAGAGTATAGATTCCCACATCCCTACTATAGGGAACAGATTCCCACATCACTACTATATGGAGTAGATTCCCACATCCCTACTATAGGGAACAGATTCCCACATCCCTACTATAGGGAACAGATTCCCACATCTACTATAGGGAACAGATTCCCACATCCCTACTATAGGGAACAGATTCCCACATCACTACTATAGGGAACAGATTCCCACATCCTTACTATAGGGAACAGATTCCCACATCCCTACTATAGGGAACAGATTCCCACATCCCTACTATAGGGAACAGATTCCCACATCCCTACTATAGGGAACAGATTCCCACATCCCTACTATAGGGAACAGATTCCCACATCACTACTATAGGGAACAGATTCCCACATCCCTACTATAGGGAACAGATTCCCACATCCCTACTATAGGGAACAGATTCCCACATCCCTACTATAGGGAACAGATTCCCACATCCCTACTATAGGGAACAGATTCCCACATCCCTACTATAGGGAACAGATTCCCACATCCTACTATAGGGAACAGATTCCCACATCCCTACTATAGGGAACAGATTCCCACATCCTACTATAGGGAACAGATTCCCACATCACTACTATAGGGAACAGATTCCCACATCACTACTATAGAGAACAGATTCCCACATCCCTACTATAGGGAGTAGATTCCCACATCACTACTATAGGGAACAGATTCCCACATCCCTACTATAGGGAACAGATTCCCACATCCCTACTATAGGGAACAGATTCCCACATCCCTACTATAGGGAACAGATTCCCACATCCCTACTATAGGGAACAGATTCCCACATCCCTACTATAGGGAACAGATTCCCACATCCCTACTATAGGGAACAGATTCCCACATCCTACTATAGGGAACAGATTCCCACATCCCTACTATAGGGAACAGATTCCCACATCCTACTATAGGGAACAGATTCCCACATCACTACTATAGGGAACAGATTCCCACATCACTACTATAGGGAACAGATTCCCACATCACTACTATAGGGAACAGATTCCCACATCACTACTATAGGGAACAGATTCCCACATCACTACTATAGGGAACAGATTCCCACATCACTACTATAGGGAACAGATTCCCACATCACTACTATAGAGAACAGATTCCCACATCCCTACTATAGGGAACAGATTCCCACATCCCAGCTATAGGGAAAAGATTCCCACATCACTACTATAGGGAACAGATTCCCACATCCTACTATAGGGAACAGATTCCCACATCACTACTATAGGGAACAGATTCCCACATCCCTACTATAGGGAACAGATTCCCACATCCCTACTATAGGGAGTATATTCCCACATCACTACTATAGGGAACAGATTCCCACATCCTACTATAGGGAGTAGATTCCCACATCCCTACTAAAGGGAACAGATTCCCACATCCCTACTATAGGGAACAGATTCCCACATACAGTGCCTTGCGAAAGTATTTGGCCCCCTTGAACTTTGCGACCTTTTGCCACATTTCAGGCTTCAAACATAAAGATATAAAACTGTATTTTTTTGTGAAGAATCAACAACAAGTGGGACACAATCATGAAGTGGAACGACATTTATTGGATATTTCAAACTTTTTTAACAAATCAAAAACTGAAAAATTGGGCGTGCAAAATTATTCAGCCCCTTTACTTTCAGTGCAGCAAACTCTCTCCAGAAGTTCAGTGAGGATCTCTGAATGATCCAATGTTGACCTAAATGACTAATGATGGTAAATACAATCCACCTGTGTGTAATCAAGTCTCCGTATAAATGCACCTGCACTGTGATAGTCTCAGAGGTCCGTTAAAAGCGCAGAGAGCATCATGAAGAACAAGGAACACACCAGGCAGGTCCGAGATACTGTTGTGAAGAAGTTTAAAGCCGGATTTGGATACAAAAACATTTCCCAAGCTTTAAACATCCCAAGGAGCACTGTGCAAGCGATACTATTGAAATGGAAGGAGTATCAGACCACTGCAAATCTACCAAGACCTGGCCGTCCCTCTAAACTTTCAGCTCATACAAGGAGAAGACTGATCAGAGATGCAGCCAAGAGGCCCATGATCACTCTGGATGAACTGCAGAGATCTACAGCTGAGGTGGGAGACTCTGTCCATAGGACAACAATCAGTCGTATATTGCACAAATCTGGCCTTTATGGAAGAGTGGCAAGAAGAAAGCCATTTCTTAAAGATATCCATAAAAATACAGTATTCCATTTAGCAGACACTTTTTATCCACAAGACAATGAGGCCTACGTCCTTCTACTATCTACGATCTGCCCTTCTCTCTCCAACTTGGCTTTCCACTTTGCCTTTCCAACTAACCCTCTATAGAACATCAGACATCTCAGAGAAGTATATTGTAGCTTCACTCCACATGTTAGACAGACTCTTGCTCACCGTAATGAATTCAAGGCTCTTTACTGGGTTGGTGGAAAGGTTCAAAGTTCACCTGGATCAGATAGTTTAGATCCTTCTTTCTTTAAGGTTGCTGCCCTCTGTTATCACCGAGCCTGTCTCACCTCTCTGGGGAGGTTCCCAGTGCTTGGAAGGCCTGTCTCACCTCTCTGGCGAGGTTCCCAGTGCTTGGAAGGCCTGTCTCACCTCTCTGGCGAGGTTCCCAGTGCTTGGAAGGCCTGTCTCACCTCTCTGGAGAGGTTCCCAGTGCTTGGAAGGCCTGTCTCACCTCTCTGGGGAGGTTCCCAGTACTTTGAAGGCCTGTCTCACCTCTCTGGGGAGGTTCCCAGTACTTTGAAGGCCTGTCTCACCTCTCTGGGGAGGTGCCCAGTGCTTGGAAGGCCTGTCTCACCTCTCTGGGGAGGTTCCAAGTGCTTGGAATGCCTGTCTCACCTCTCTGGGGAGGTTCCTAGTGCTTGGAAGGCCTGTCTCACCTCTCTGGAGAGGTTCCCAGTGCTTGGAAGGCAGCCAAGGTTTGTCCTTTATTTAAAAGGGGGGTATCAAGCTGATCCTAACCGTTATAGGCCAATTTCTATCTTGCCCTGTTAATCAAAAGTGTTGGGAAAACTTGTCAATAATCAACTGACTGGCTCTCTGGTATCCAATCTGGTTTCCGCTCAGGTAATGGATGTGTCACTGCAACCTTAAAAGGTAATAAATGATGTCACCACTGACCTTGATTCTAAGCAATGTTGTGCTGCTATTTTTATTGACTTGGCCAACGCTTTTAATACGGTAGACAATAAATGATTGTGGATCGGCTAAGGAGTATTGGTGTCTCTGAGGGGTCTTTGGCCTGGTTTGCTCACTACCACTCTCAAAGAGTGCAGTGGAAAACTGCCCGTCACCAAGGGAGTACCCCAAGGCTCGATCCTAGGCCCCACGCTCTTCTCAATTTACATCAACAACATAGCTCAGGCAGTAGGAAGCTATTTTAATCCATTTATATGCAGATGATACAGTCTAATACTCAGCTGGCCCCTCCCTGGATTTAGTGTTGAACACTCTACGACAAAGCTTTCTTAGTGTCCAACAAGCTTTATTTGCACTTAACCTTGTTCTGAACACCTGCAAAACAAAAGGTCATGTGGTTCGGTAAGAAGAATGCCCCTCTCCCCACGTGTGTATACCACCTCTGAGGGTTTAGAGCTTGAGGTAGTCACTCCACTTTCTATTCTAGTTAGAGGCAGTCGGCGCTGTTCTGTGAAGGGAGTAGTACACAGAGTTGTACGAGATCTTCAGTTCCTTGGTCATTTCTCACATGGAATAGCCTTCATTTCTCAGAACAAGAATAGACTGACGAGTTTCAGAAGAAAGTTATTTGTTTCTGGCCATTTTGAGCCTGTAAACGAACCCACAAATGCTGATGCTCCAGATACTCAACTAGTCTAAAGAAGGCCAGTTGTATTGCTTCTTTAATCAGGACAACAGTTTTCAGCTGTGCTAACAGAATTGCAAAAGGGTTTTCTAATGATCAATTAGCCTGATAAACTTGGATTAGCTAACACAACATGCCATTGGAAAGCAGGAGTGATGATTGCTAATAATGAGCCTCTGTACGCCTATGTAGATATTCCATTAAAAATCAGCCATTTCCAGCTACACTAGTAATTTACAACATTAACAATGTCTCCACTGTATTTCTGATCAATGTGATGTTATTTTAATGGACAAAAAAATGTTTTCCTTTCAAAAACAAGGACATTTCTAAGTGACCCCAAACCTCTTTTGAATGGTTGTGTGTGTATATATATACCACCCGGTCACTCTCAACCCTGCACCTTAGAGGCTGCTGCCCTGTAGACATGGAATCACTGGTCACTTTAATAATGGAACACTAGTCACTCTCAACCCTGCACCTTAGAGGCTGCTGCCCTATAGACATGGAATCACTGGTCACTTTAATAATGGAACACTGGTCACTCTCAACCCTGCACCTTAGAGGCTGCTGCCCTGTAGACATGGAATCACTGGTCACTTTAATAATGGAACACTGGTCACTCTCAACCCTGCACCTTAGAGGCTGCTGCCCTATAGACATGGAATCACTGGTCACTTTAATAATGGAACACTGGTCACTCTCAACCCTGCACCTTAGAGGCTGCTGCCCTATAGACATGGAATCACTGGTCACTTTAATAATGGAACACTAGTCACTCTCAACCCTGCACCTTAGAGGCTGCTGCCCTATAGACATGGAATCACTGGTCACTTTAATAATGGAACACTGGTCACTCTCAACCCTGCACCTTAGAGGCTGCTGCCCTATAGACATGGAATCACTGGTCACTTTAATAATGGAACACTGGTCACTCTCAACCCTGCACCTTAGAGGCTGCTGCCCTATAGACATGGAATCACTGGTCACTTTAATAATGGAACACTGGTCACTCTCAACCCTGCACCTTAGAGGCTGCTGCCCTATAGACATGGAATCACTGGTCACTTTAATAATGGAACACTGGTCACTCTCAACCCTGCACCTTAGAGGCTGCTGCCCTATAGACATGGAATCACTGGTCACTTTAATAATGGAACACTAGTCACTCTCAACCATGCACCTTAGAGGCTGCTGCCCTATATACATGGAATCACTGGTCACTTTAATAATGGAACACTGGTCACTCTCAACCCTGCACCTTAGAGGCTGCTGCCCTATAGACATGGAATCACTGGTCACTTTAATAATGGAACACTAGTCACTCTCAACCCTGCACCTTAGAGGCTGCTGCCCTATAGACATGGAATCACTGGTCACTTTAATAATGGAACACTGGTCACTCTCAACCCTGCACCTTAGAGGCTGCTGCTCTGTAGACATGGAATCACTGGTCACTTTAATAATGGAACACTGGTCACTCTCAACCCTGCACCTTAGAGGCTGCTGCTCTGTAGACATGGAATCACTGGTCACTTTAATAATGGAACACTGGTCACTCTCAACCCTGCACCTTAGAGGCTGCTGCCCTATAGACATGGAATCACTGGTCACTTTAATAATGGAACACTAGTCACTCTCAACCCTGCACCTTAGAGGCTGCTGCCCTATAGACATGGAATCACTGGTCACTTTAATAATGGAACACTGGTCACTCTCAACCCTGCACCTTAGAGGCTGCTGCCCTATAGACATGGAATCACTGGTCACTTTAATAATGGAACACTGGTCACTCTCAACCCTGCACCTTAGAGGCTGCTGCCCTATAGACATGGAATCACTGGTCACTTTAATAATGGAACACTGGTCACTCTCAACCCTGCACCTTAGAGGCTGCTGCCCTATAGACATGGAATCACTGGTCACTTTAATAATGGAACACTGGTCACTCTCAACCCTGCACCTTAGAGGCTGCTGCCCTATAGACATGGAATCACTGGTCACTTTAATAATGGAACACTAGTCACTCTCAACCCTGCACCTTAGAGGCTGCTGCCCTATATACATGGAATCACTGGTCACTTTAATAATGGAACACTAGTCACTCTCAACCCTGCACCTTAGAGGCTGCTGCCCTATAGACATGGAATCACTGGTCACTTTAATAATGGAACACTGGTCACTCTCAACCCTGCACCTTAGAGGCTGCTGCCCTATAGACATGGAATCACTGGTCACTTTAATAATGGAACACTAGTCACTCTCAACCCTGCACCTTAGAGGCTGCTGCCCTATAGACATGGAATCACTGGTCACTTTAATAATGGAACACTAGTCACTCTCAACCCTGCACCTTAGAGGCTGCTGCCCTATAGACATGGAATCACTGGTCACTTTAATAATGGAACACTAGTCACTCTCAACCCTGCACCTTAGAGGCTGCTGCCCTATAGACATGGAATCACTGGTCACTTTAATAATGGAACACTGGTCACTCTCAACCCTGCACCTTAGAGGCTGCTGCCCTATATACATGGAATCACTGGTCACTTTAATAATGGAATATATATATTATATATATTATACTTATTTATTTATATACTTATACTTATATATATTATACTTGTTTATTTATATACTTAATTCCATTATTTTACTTTTAGATGTGTGTGTATGGTTGTGAATTGTTAGATACTACTGCACTGTTGGAGCTAGAAACACAAGCATTTAGTTAGATATTACTGCACTGTTGGAGCTAGAAACACAAGCATTTAGTTAGATTATTACTGCACTGTTGGAGCTAGAAACACAAGTATTTAGTCAGATACTACTGCACTGTTGGAGCTAGAAACACAAGCATTTAGTCAGATATTACTGCACTGTTGGAGCTAGAAACACAAGCATTTAGTCAGATATTACTGCACTGTTGGAGCTAGAAACACAAGTATTTCGCTCCATCAGCAATAACATCTCCTAAATATGTGTATGTGACCCAAAACATTTGATTTGCCATATGTTCTCCGTCTGTTACACATACTGGATACTGAGCTGTACAAATAAAGTCATCGACACCCTGTGTGTGTTTACAGACAATATACAGATTAAATTACCTATTAGATTTAACTTACACTAAACGTGATGGATGGTATGTAAATTACTATAGTTCAGCATCATCACAAGTGTAGCAACAAGCCTGGAGGTAAATCCACAGTACAGACATGATCATGCATTACCCAGAACTGGACAGGGTAGGGGGGGCAGAGTAGGGCAGGGGGGGCAGAGTAGGACAGGGAGGGGGGGCAGAGTAGGGCAGGGAGGGGGCAGAGTAGGGCAGGGAGGGGGCAGAGTAGAGCAGGGAGGGGGCAGAGTAGGGCAGGGTAGGAGAGGCAGAGTAGGGCAGGGTAGGAGAGGCAGAGTAGGGCAGGGTAGGAGAGGCAGAGTAGGGCAGGGTAGGAGGGGCAGAGTAGGGCAGGGTAGGAGAGGCAGAGTAGGGCAGGGTAGGAGAGGCAGAGTAGGGCAGGGTAGGAGGGGCAGAGTAGGGCAGTGAGGGGGCAGAGTAGGGCAGGGTAGGAGAGGCAGAGTAGGGCAGGGTAGGAAGGCAGAGTAGGGCAGGGTAGGAGGGGCAGAGTAGGGCAGGGTAGGAGAGGCAGAGTAGGGCAGGGTAGGAGAGGCAGAGTAGGGCAGGGTAGGAGAGGCAGAGTAGGGCAGGGTAGGAGAGGCAGAGTAGGGCAGGGTAGGAGGGGCAGAGTAGGGCAGTGAGGGGGCAGGGTAGGGCAGGGTAGGAGAGGCAGAGTAGGGCAGGGAGGGGGCAGAGTAGGGCAGGGTAAGAGGGGCAGAGTGGGGCAGAGTAGGAGGTGGCAGAATAGGGAAGTGAGGGGGCAGAGTAGGGCAGGGTAGGAGGGCAGAGTAGGGCAGGCTAGGGCAGGGTAGGGGGGGCAGGGTAGGGCAGGGTAGGGCAGGGTAGGAGGGCAGAGTAGGGCAGGCTAGGGCAGGGTAGGGGGGGCAGGGTAGGGCAGGGTAGGGCAGGGTAGGGGGGGCAGAGTAGGGCAGGGTAGGAGGGGCAGAGTAGGGCAGGGTAGGGGGGGCAGAGTAGGGCAGGAAGGGGGCAGAGTAGGGCAGGGTAGCGGGGGCAGAGTAGGGCAGGGTAGGAGGGGCAGAGTAGGGCAGGGTAGGGGGGGGCAGAGTAGGGCAGGGTAGGGGGGGCAGAGTAGGGCAGGAAGGGGGCAGAGTAGGGCAGGGTAGAGGGGGAAATTAGGACAGGGAGGGGGGGGGGGAGTAGGGCAGGAGTGCGGGGCAGAGTAGGACAGGGTGGGGGGCAGAGTAGGGCAGGGGTGCGGGGCAGAGTAGGACAGGGTGGGAGGCAGAGTAGGGCAGGGGTGCGGGGCAGAGTAGGGCAGGGTGGGGGGGCAGAGTAGGGCAGGGTGGGGGGGCAGAGTAGAGCAGGGTAGGGGGGGCAGAGTAGAGCAGGGTAGGGGGGGCAGAGTAGGGCAGGGTAGGAGGGGCAGAGTAGGGCAGGGTAGGGGGGGCAGAGTAGGGCAGGGTAGGAGGGGCAGAGTAGGGCAGGGTAGGAGGGGCAGAGTAGGGCAGGGTAGGAGGGGCAGAGTAGGGCAGGAAGGGGGCAGAGTAGGGCAGGGTAGGAGGGGCAGAGTAGGGCAGGGTAGGAGGGGCAGAGTAGGGCAGGGTAGGAGGGGCAGAGTAGGGCAGGGTAGAGGGGGAAATTAGGACAGGGGGGGGGGGGAGTAGGGCAGGAGTGCGGGGCAGAGTAGGACAGGGTGGGGGGCAGAGTAGGGCAGGGGTGCGGGGCAGAGTAGGACAGGGTGGGGGGGCAGAGTAGGGCAGGAGTGCGGGGCAGAGTAGGACAGGGTGGGGGGCAGAGTAGGGCAGGGTGGGGGGGCAGAGTAGGGCAGGGTGGGGGGGCAGAGTAGGGCAGGGTGGGGGGGCAGAGTTGGACAGGGAGGGGGGGGCAGAGTAGGGCAGAGCAGGGGGGAAATGAGTAGGGGGAGCAGAGTAGGGCAGGGAAGAGTAGGGGGGGGCAGAGTAGAGCAGAGTAGGGGGGGGCAGAGTGGGGGGGCAGAGTAGGGGGGGGCAGAGTGGGGGGGGCAAAGTAGGGGGGGGGCAGATGAGAGCAGAGTAGGGGAGGCAGAGTAGGGGGGGCAGAGTAGGGCAGGAAAGGGGGGGGGGGCAGAGTAGGGCGGGGGCAGAGTAGGGGTGGCAGAGTAGGGCAGGAAGGGGGGGGCAGAGTAGGACGGGGGCAGAGTAGGGGGGGGGGCAGAGTAGAGCAGAGTAGGGGGGGCAGAGTAGAGCAGATTAGGGGGGGGGGCAGAGTAGAGCAGAGTAGGGGGGGCAGAGTAGGGCAGGGAGGGGGGGGCAGAGTAGGGGGGGGGCAGAGTAGGGGGGGGGCAGAGTAGGGGGGGGGGGGGGGGGGGTACTTACCGACATGGCAGCATGGTCATTGCAGTTATTCTGAGCAGAACCAGAACCACCCAAACAAATGAAACATGTCCAGAATAGGAGGGAGAGAAAGGATGGCAACAATAAATGGACAGGAAAAGAAAAACCAGAGACAGACCCAGCATGCTTGGCAGAGGAAGTCAAATCAATAGAGAAATACATTATAGATTTACATCACTGTGGGAGACAGAGGAGACATTCCTTAAGAAAAACATATTAAAAACAGAACGGGAATAAAAAGCTGGAAATGATTGTATTCAAGATAAGGAAGCTGGTGTACAAAGCAACCAGCAACAGGTCTGGTCTGGGGTTTCACCAGCAACAGGTCTGGTCTGGGGTTCCACCAGCAACAGGTCTGGTCTGGGGTTTCACCAGCAACAGGTCTGGTCTGGGGTTTCACCAGCAACAGGTCTGGTCTGGGGTTCCACCAGCAACAGGTCTGGTCTGGGGTTTCACCAGCAACAGGTCTGGTCTGGGGTTTCACCAGCAACAGGTCTGGTCTGGGGTTTCACCAGCAACAGGTCTGGTCTGGGGTTTCACCAGCAACAGGTCTGGTCTGGGGTTTCACCAGCAACAGGTCTGGTCTGGGGTTTCACCAGCAACAGGTCTGGTCTGGGGTTCCACCAGCAACAGGTCTGGTCTGGGGTTCCACCAGCAACAGGTCTGGTCTGGGGTTCAACCAGCAACAGGTCTGGTCTGGGGTTCCACCAGCAACAGGTCTGGTCTTCAACCAGCAACAGGTCTGGTCTGGGGTTCAACCAGCAACAGGTCTGGCCTGGGGTTCCACCAGCAACAGGTCTGGTCTGGGGTTCAACCAGCAACAGGTCTGGTCTGGGGTTCCACCAGCAACAGGTCTGGTCTTCAACCAGCAACAGGTCTGGTCTGGGGTTCAACCAGCAACAGGTCTGGTCTGGGGTTCAACCAGCAACAGGTCTGGTCTGGGGTTCCACCAGCAACAGGTCTGGTCTGGGGTTCCACCAGCAACAGGTCTGGTCTGGGGTTCCACCAGCAACAGGTCTGGTCTGGGGTTTCACCAGCAACAGGTCTGGTCTGGGGTTCCACCAGCAACAGGTCTGGTCTGGGGTTCAACCAGCAACAGGTCTGGTCTGGGTTTTTTACCAGCAACAGGTCTGGTCTGGGGTTCAACCAGCAACAGGTCTGGTCTGGGGTTCCACCAGCAACAAGAGCACAGCGTATGTCCTCTGTCTCTAGCTACCTCCCGACCAACTGGGATTGGCTCTTTGGTCTGTTTCATTGCAGTTGTTCTCCCCCAGAAATTACAATCTCATTTTGTTATGTCGTTTTGCTCTAACGATTCATATTATCCCCAGTCACTCTTCAGTCTAACATTATGCCAAGTCATTATCAAAACCTAGAATGATCTTGTTCCCTTGAGCTTTTCTGTGGAACTAAAAGAGAATGAAAATGGCCCCGAAGATAAGCAGTACACAACTCCAACACTGAATACACATTACTGTAGTACACAACTCCAACACTGAATACACATTACTGTAGTACACAACTCCAACACTGAATACACAGTACATAACACTGAATACACATTACTGTAGTACACAACTCCAACATTGAATACACAGTACTGCAGTACACAACTCCAACACTGAATACACAGTACATAACACTGAATACACATTACTGTAGTACACAACTCCAACATTGAATACACAGTACTGCAGTACACAACTCCAACACTGAATACACATTACTGTAGTACACAACTCCAACACTGAATACACATTACTGTAGTACACAACTCCAACACTGAATACACAGTACATAACACTGAATACACATTACTGCAGTACACAACTCCAACACTGAATACACATTACTGTAGTACACAACTCCAACACTGAATACACATTACTGTAGTACACAACTCCAACACTGAATACACATTACTGTAGTACACAACTCCAACACTGAATACACAGTACTGCAGTACAGGATTGTGTGGGTATCATCAACAGCGTCACTCAACCCAATGAGAAGCACAGTAGATACACATTACTGCAGTACAGGACTGTGTGGGTATCATCAACAGCGTCACTCAACCCAATGAGAAGCACAGTAGATACAAGTCGCCACCGTGACGTAACACTGATACAAGAACAACACTTCAACAAACACACTACCACAATAACTCACAACAAAACTCCATCTCCCAGAGTTCCCCTGCCTGCGGGGGGGGGGGGGGGGGGGGGGGAGTGGCTAACTCACCGGCAGGTGTGTGAAGACCTGGAAGGTGCTGCGGAGGAAGTTGATGAGGTCCATGAGGTATCCACTGGCCTGGCCGTCCGACTCCGGCATGCCCCAATCATAGTCTGCCAGCTGGATGAACTCATCTATCTTCTGGTTCAGTTTGGTGTAGATCTCTCCTTCCGCTGCATGGCGTGCATCCTGGATACACCAGACAGGGAACACCAGCACGTCAGTACTACGGAGGTTACACCAGACAGGGAACACCAGCACGTCAGTACTACGGAGGTTACACCAGACAGGGAACACCAGCACGTCAGTACTACGGAGGTTACACCAGACAGGGAACACCAGCACGTCAGTACTACGGAGGTTACTACAGACAGGGAACACCAGCACGTCAGTACTACGGAGGTTACACCAGACAGGGAACACCAGCACGTCAGTACTACGGAGGTTACTACAGACAGGGAACACCAGCACGTCAGTACTACGGAGGTTACTACAGACAGGGAACACCAGCACGTCAGGACTACGGAGGTTACACCAGACAGGGAACACCAGCACGTCAGTACTACGGAGGTTACTACAGACAGGGAACACCAGCACGTCAGTACTACGGAGGTTACTACAGACAGGGAACACCAGCACGTCAGTACTACGGAGGTTACTACAGACAGGGAACACCAGCACGTCAGGACTACGGAGGTTACTACAGACAGGGAACACCAGCACGTCAGGACTACGGAGGTTACACCAGACAGGGAACACCAGCACGTCAGGACTACGGAGGTTACACCAGACAGGGAACACCAGCACGTCAGGACTACGGAGGTTACTACAGACAGGGAACACCAGCACGTCAGTACTACGGAGGTTACACCAGACAGGGAACACCAGCACGTCAGGACTACGGAGGTTACACCAGACAGGGAACACCAGCACGTCAGGACTACGGAGGTTACTACAGACAGGGAACACCAGCACGTCAGTACTACGGAGGTTACACCAGACAGGGAACACCAGCACGTCAGTACTACGGAGGTTACACCAGACAGGGAACACCAGCACGTCAGTACTACGGAGGTTACTACAGACAGGGAACACCAGCACGTCAGGACTACGGAGGTTACTACAGACAGGGAACACCAGCACGTCAGTACTACGGAGGTTACACCAGACAGGGAACACCAGCACGTCAGGACTACGGAGGTTACTACAGACAGGGAACACCAGCACGTCAGGACTACGGAGGTTACTACAGACAGGGAACACCAGCACGTCAGTACTACGGAGGTTACACCAGACAGGGAACACCAGCACGTCAGTACTACGGAGGTTACTACAGACAGGGAACACCAGCACGTCAGGACTACGGAGGTTACTACAGACAGGGAACACCAGCACGTCAGGACTACGGAGGTTACACCAGACAGGGAACACCAGCACGTCAGTACTACGGAGGTTACACCAGACAGGGAACACCAGCACGTCAGGACTACGGAGGTTACTACAGACAGGGAACACCAGCACGTCAGGACTACGGAGGTTACACCAGACAGGGAACACCAGCACGTCAGTACTACGGAGGTTACACCAGACAGGGAACACCAGCACGTCAGTACTACGGAGGTTACTACAGACAGGGAACACCAGCACGTCAGTACTACGGAGGTTACACCAGACAGGGAACACCAGCACGTCAGTACTACGGAGGTTACACCAGACAGGGAACACCAGCACGTCAGTACTACGGAGGTTACACCAGACAGGGAACACCAGCACGTCAGTACTACGGAGGTTACACCAGACAGGGAACACCAGCACGTCAGTACTACGGAGGTTACACCAGACAGGGAACACCAGCACGTCAGTACTACGGAGGTTACACCAGACAGGGAACACCAGCACGTCAGGACTACGGAGGTTACACCAGACAGGGAACACCAGCACGTCAGGACTACGGAGGTTACTACAGACAGGGAACACCAGCACGTCAGTACTACGGAGGTTACACCAGACAGGGAACACCAGCACGTCAGTACTACGGAGGTTACTACAGACAGGGAACACCAGCACGTCAGGACTACGGAGGTTACTACAGACAGGGAACACCAGCACGTCAGGACTACGGAGGTTACACCAGACAGGGAACACCAGCACGTCAGGACTACGGAGGTTACACCAGACAGGGAACACCAGCACGTCAGTACTACAGAGGTTACTACAGACAGGGAACACCAGCACGTCAGTACTACGGAGGTTACACCAGACAGGGAACACCAGCACGTCAGTACTACGGAGGTTACACCAGACAGGGAACACCAGCACGTCAGTACTACGGAGGTTACTACAGACAGGGAACACCAGCACGTCAGGACTACGGAGGTTACTACAGACAGGGAACACCAGCACGTCAGTACTACGGAGGTTACACCAGACAGGGAACACCAGCACGTCAGTACTACGGAGGATACACCAGACAGGGAACACCAGCACGTCAGTACTACGGAGGTTACTACAGACAGGGAACACCAGCACGCCAGTACTACGGAGGTTACTACAGACAGGGAACACCAGCACGCCAGTACTACGGAGGTTACACCAGACAGGGAACACCAGCACGTCAGTACTACGGAGGATACACCAGACAGGGAACACCAGCACGTCAGTACTACGGAGGTTACTACAGACAGGGAACACCAGCACGCCAGTACTACGGAGGTTACTACAGACAGGGAACACCAGCACGTCAGTACTACGGAGGTTACTACAGACAGAATGAGCTGAACGTCAGTACTACGGAGGTTACTACAGACAGGGAACACCAGCACGTCAGTACTACGGAGGTTACACCAGACAGGGAACACCAGCACGTCAGGACTACGGAGGTTACTATAGACAGGGAACACCAGCACGTCAGTACTACGGAGGTTACTACAGACAGAATGAGCTGAACGCCAGTACTACGGAGGTTACTACAGACAGGGAACACCAGCACGTCAGTACTACGGAGGTTACTACAGACAGGGAACACCAGCACGTCAGTACTACGGAGGTTACTACAGACAGAATGAGCTGAACGCCAGTACTACGGAGGTTACTACAGACAGAATGAGCTGAACGTCAGTACTACGGAGGTTACTACAGACAGAATGAGCTGAACGCCAGTACTACGGAGGTTACTACAGACAGAATGAGCTGAACGTCAGGTAAGACTACGGAGGTTACGACTGACAGAATGAGCTGAACGCCAGTACTACGGAGGTTACTACAGACAGAATGAGCTGAACGTCAGTACTAAGGAGGTTACTACTGACAGAATGAGCTGAACGTCAGTACTACGGAGGTTACTACAGACAGAATGAGCTGAACGCCAGTACTACGGAGGTTACTACAGACAGAATGAGCTGAACGTCAGTACTAAGGAGGTTACTACTGACAGAATGATCTGAACGCCAGGTAAGACTACGGAGGTTACGACTGACAGAATGAGCTGAACGCCAGTACTACGGAGGTTACTACAGACAGAATGAGCTGAACGTCAGTACTAAGGAGGTTACTACTGACAGAATAAGCTGAACGCCAGGTAAGACTACGGAGGTTACTACAGACAGAATGAGCTGAACGCCAGGTAAGACTACGGAGGTTACTACTGACAGAATGAGCTGAACGTCAGTACTACGGAGGTTACTACAGACAGAATGAGCTGAACGCCAGTACTACGGAGGTTACTACAGACAGAATGAGCTGAACGCCAGTACTACGGAGGTTACTACAGACAGAATGAGCTGAACGCCAGGTAAGACTACGGAGGTTACTACAGACAGAATGAGCTGAACGCCAGGTAAGACTACGGAGGTTACTACAGACAGAATGAGCTGAACGCCAGGTAAGACTACGGAGGTTACTACTGACAGAATGAGCTGAACGTCAGTACTAAGGAGGTTACTACTGACAGAATGAGCTGAACGCCAGGTAAGACTACGGAGGTTACTACAGACAGAATGAGCTGAACGTCAGTACTAAGGAGGTTACTACTGACAGAATGAGCAGAACGCCAGGTAAGACTACGGAGGTTACGACTGACAGAATGAGCTGAACGCCAGGTAAGACTACGGAGGTTACTACAGACAGAATGAGCTGAACGCCAGGTAAGACTACGGAGGTTACTACTGACAGAATGAGCTGAACGCCAGGTAAGACTACGGAGGTTACTACTGACAGAATGAGCTGAACGCCAGGTAAGACTACGGAGGTTACTACTGACAGAATGAGCTGAACGCCAGGTAAGACTACGGAGGTTACTACTGACAGAATGAGCTGAACGCCAGGTAAGACTACGGAGGTTACTACTGACAGAATGAGCTGAACGTCAGTACTAAGGAGGTTACTACTGACAGAATGAGCTGAACGCCAGGTAAGACTACGGAGGTTACTACAGACAGAATGAGCTGAACGTCAGTACTAAGGAGGTTACTACTGACAGAATGAGCAGAACGCCAGGTAAGACTACGGAGGTTACGACTGACAGAATGAGCTGAACGCCAGGTAAGACTACGGAGGTTACTACAGACAGAATGAGCTGAACGCCAGGTAAGACTACGGAGGTTACTACTGACAGAATGAGCTGAACGCCAGGTAAGACTACGGAGGTTACTACTGACAGAATGAGCTGAACGCCAGGTAAGACTACGGAGGTTACTACTGACAGAATGAGCTGAACGCCAGGTAAGACTACGGAGGTTACTACTGACAGAATGAGCTGAACGCCAGGTAAGACTACGGAGGTTACTACTGACAGAATGAGCTGAACGCCAGGTCAGTACACGTTGATGAACTACGCTGAAGTACTGGAAGCTCTGTAAAGTTTATGACAATTCCCTTATTCCAGCGGCAACACAAGAGAAGAGACTATGACTAATGAATATACCTTAAAAGTTTTGGTTGGTTTAATAGTTATATCAAGTTAGTGAAGTAGAAACACTGATGGAGAATTCAGATTTCCTACAGTACCTTAAAGGTGGAAAGTCCGTAGAGCCGCGTGGTGTGCACGGTCTCAGGTGAGACGTTGGTGATGTTGGTGATGAAGTCCTCCAGGTATTTACAGGCCTGCTCCAGGTGGGTTGTGTTAATGATGATCTGAACCAACTGTAACACAAAGAGAGATGTAAATGGGACCAAGTGGGTCAACTGGAAAATATATCAACAACCTTACACTTTTCTTAAATTATTCCTTTTCAAATAAGATAAAATAGAAAACTAAATTTTTTGGTCACCACACCTTGCAGAACCAGTTTTTTTAATTATTTTTTATAGTAAACTTAGGTTTACAATTATTATCACCCCTGAGCTAGTAGTTGGTGGCCTTAGGCCAAGATAACTGACAACAAGCTTCCTTTAGCCATCAATGAGTTCCACCATTCGTCCCTCAGCAACAAACTGCTCTAATTCTCAATGTTTCAGGTGGTGCTCTAATTCTCAATGTTTCAGGTGGTGCCCTCCACCAACTGCTCTAATTCTCAATGTTTCAGGTGGTGCCCTCCACCAACTGCTCTAATTCTCAATGTTTCAGGTGGTGCCCCCCACCAAATGCTCTAATTCTTCAATGTTTCAGGTGGTGCCCTCCACCAACTGCTCTAATTCTTCAATGTTTCAGGTGGTGCCCTCCACCAACTGCTCTAATTCTCAATGTTTCGGGTGGTGCTCTAATTCTCAATGTCTCAGGTGGTGCCCTCCACCAACTGCCCTAATTCTCAATGTTTCAGGTGGTGCCCTCCACCAACTGCTCTAATTCTCAATGCTTCAGGTGGTGCCCTCCACCAACTGCTCTAATTCTTCAATGTTTCAGGTGGTGCCCTCCACCAACTGCTCTAATTCTCAATGTTTCAGGTGGTGCCCTCCACCAACTGCTCTAATTCTCAATGTTTCAGGTGGTGCCCTCCACCAACTGCTCTAATTCTCAATGTTTCAGGTGGTGCCCTCCACCAACTGCTCTAATTCTCAATGTTTCAGGTGGTGCCCCCCACCAACTGCTCTAATTCTTCAATGTTTCAGGTGGTGCCCTCCACCAACTGCTCTAATTCTTCAATGTTTCAGGTGGTGCCCTCCACCAACTGCTCTAATTCTCAATGTTTCAGGTGGTGCCCTCCACCAACTGCTCTAATTCTCAATGTTTCAGGTGGTGCCCCCCACAAACTGCTCTAATTCTTCAATGTTTCAGGTGGTGCCCCCCACCAACTGCTCTAATTCTTCAATGTTTCAGGTGGTGCCCCCCACCAACTGCTCTAATTCTCAATGTTTCAGGTGGTGCCCTCCACCAACTGCTCTAATTCTCAATGTTTCAGGTGGTGCCCCCCACCAACTGCTCTAACTCTTCAATGTTTCAGGTGGTGCTCCCCACCAACTGCTCTAATTCTCAATGTTTCAGGTGGTGCCCTCCACCAACTGCTCTAATTCTCAATGTTTCAGGTGGTGCCCCCCACCAACTGCTCTAATTCTTCAATGTTTCAGGTGGTGCCCCCCACCAACTGCTCTAATTCTTCAATGTTTCAGGTGGTGCCCTCCACCAACTGCTCTAATTCTCAATGTTTCAGGTGGTGCCCTACACCAACTGCTCTAATTCTCAATGTTTCAGGTGGTGCCCCACACCAACTGCTCTAATTCTTCAATGTTTCAGGTGGTGCCCCCCACCAACTGCTCTAATTCTTCAATGTTTCAGGTGGTGCCCCCCACCAACTGCTCTAATTCTTCAATGTTTCAGGTGGTGCCCCCCACCAACTGCTCTAATTCTTCAATGTTTCAGGTGGTGCCCTCCACCAACTGCTCTAATTCTTCAATATTTCAGGTGGTGCCCTCCACCAACTGCTCTAATTCTTCAATGTTTCAGGTGGTGCCCTCCACCAACTGCTCTAATTCTTCAATATTTCAGGTGGTGCCCTCCACCAACTGCTCTAATTCTCAATGTTTCAGGTGGTGCCCCCACCAACTGCTCTAATTCTTCAATGTTTCAGGTGGTGCCCTCCACCAACTGCTCTAATTCTTCAATATTTCAGGTGGTGCCCTCCACCAACTGCTCTAATTCTCAATGTTTCAGGTGGTGCCCCCCACCAACTGCTCTAATTCTCAATGTTTCAGGTGGTGCCCCCCACCAACTGCTGTTGTCAGATCTCGCCATAGGTTTTGGATGCGATTCAGATCTGGACTCTTCTCTGGCCACTCCAGAGCAGTCCAGCATTTCTTCTTAACCATTCCTGGGTGGTAGAGTGGCCAGACGAAAACTACTCCTCAGTAAAAAGATTCTATGGTCTGATGCCAAGTCTAGAGGAAACCTGGCACCATACCTACGGTGAAGAATGCTGGTGGCAGCATTATGCCGTGTGGATGTTTTTCAGGGGCAGGGACTGGGAGACTAGTCAGGATCGAGGGAAAGATGAACGGAGAACAGAGAGATCCTTGATGAAAACCTGCCCCAGTGCACTCAGGACCTCCGACTGGGCAGAAGGTTCACCCTCCAATGGGACAACGACCCTAAGCACACAGCCAAGACAACACAGGAGTGGAAGACAAGTCTCCGAATGTCCTTGAGTGGCCCAGCCAGAGCCTGGATTTGAACCCCATCAAAAAGCTTGAATTCGTGCCACAAACAGACAAATAACGGTGCAGTATAAAAGTGGTGTGCAGAACGGGATCTCGGAAAGCATAACATATCGGTTCTTTTCACGGATGGGCTTTGCAGCAGGCGACCACACGGGGTTCCTATCAGCTAAAAACAAGAAAGAGCGACTCCAATGGAAACGTTCCTGTTGAGTCATGGAAGTGTCAGGATTAGTCCCAGGGATAGAGGGGAGGAGAGGGGTAAGACGCATTCTGCCTGGCGTCAACGGTACGCAGCGATCCGAAATCCAAGAAGAATTCAAGCTTTTCTGGTGGGTCCAACCCTGTACTAGATAGGCCGCCCCCAGGTGGTAAGGGTAGGTAACAACACATCCGCCACACTAATCCTCAACACAGGGCCCCTCAGGAGTGTGTGCTCAGCCCCCTCCTGTACTCCCTGTTCACTCATTACTGCACGGCCCGGCACGACTCCAACACCATCATTAAGTTTGCCGATGACACAACAGTGGTAGGCCAGATCACCGACAACGACGAGACAGCCTATAGGGAGGTCAGAGACCTGGCCGTGTGGTGGATAAATAACAACCTATCCCTCAACGTGATCAAGACAAAGGAGATGATTGTGGACTACAGGAAAAGGAGGACCAAGCACTCCCCCATTCTCATTGACGGGCTGTAGTGAAGCTTCAAGTTCCTCGGTGTCCACATCACTAACAATCTAACCATCTAACATCTAACATGGTCTAAGCACACCAAAACAGTCATGAAGAGGGCACGACAACACCTTCCCCCCCTCAGGAGACTGAAAAGATTTGGCATGGGTCCTCAGATCCTCAAAAGGTTCTACAGCTGCACCATTGAGAGCATGGTTGCATCACTGCCTGGTACAGCAACTGCTCAGCCTCCGACCACAAGGCACTACAGAGGGTAGTGGGTACAGTCCAGTACATCACTGTGGCCAAGCTTCCTGCCATCTAGGACCTCTATACCAGGGGCGGTGTTAGAGGAAGGCCTTAAAAATTGTCAAAGACTCCAGCCACCCTAGTCATAGACTGTTCTCTCTGCTACCGCACAGCAAGCGGTACGGGAGCGCCCAGTCTAGGTCCAAGAGGCTTCTAAACAGATTCTTCCCCCAAGCCATAAGACTCCTGAACAGCTAATCAAATGGCTAACAAGACTATCTGCATTGCCGCCCATCCGCCCCCCCTCTTCTACACTGTTGGTACCCTCTGTAATTATCTATGTATAGTCACTTTAATAACTCTACTTACATGTACATATTAGCTCAACACATGTGCCCCCGCACTTTGACTCTGTACTGGTACCCCCCTGTATATAGTCTCGCTACTGTTATTTTACTGCTGCTCTTTAATTACTTGTTGCTTTTATTTCTTATTCATATTTTTTAAACTGCATTGTTGGTTAGGGGCTTCTAAATAATCATGTCAGTGTAAGGTTGTATTCGGCGCATGTGACTAATACAATTTGAGTCAGTTCATCAAATTTCTGCCCTGTTAGAACTGCCCCAGTCAACTGTAAGTGCTGTTATAGTGAAGTGGACATGTCTAGGAACAACAACGGCTCAGCCACGAAGTGGTAGGTACACAAGCTCACAGAACTGTCGAGTTTTGAAGCGCGTAGAGCATAAAAAAAAATATTGGTTACAACACTCACTACTGAGTTCCAAACTGCCTCTGGAAGCAACGTCAGCACAAGAACTGTTCGACTGAAGTGGTTTAAAGATGGACTCTGGAGCAGTGGAAACGCTTTCTTTGGCGTGATGAATCACGCTTCACCATCTGGCAGTCCCGACGGACGAATCTGGGTTTGGTGGATGCCAGGAGAACTCTACCTACTTGAATGCATAATGCCAACTGTAAAGTTTGGTGGAGGAATAATGGTCTGGGGCTGTTTTTCATGATTCGAGCCCCTTAGTTCCAGTGAAGGGAAATCTTAACGGTAAAGCAATGACATTCTAGATGATTCTGTGCTTCCAGCTTTCCGGCAACAGTTTGAGGAAGGCCCTTTCCTGTTTCAGCAGGAAGACCCCCGTGCACAAAGCGAGGTCCATAGAGAAATGGTATGTCGAGATCGGTGTGGAAGAACTTGACTGGCCGGCACAGAGCCCTGACTTCAACCAAAATCAAACACCTTTGGGATGAATTGGAATGAAAGCAAGTTCCCGTAGCAATGTTCCAACATCTAGTAGAAAGCCTTCTCAGTAGAGTGGTGGGGGGGGGGCATGATTTTGGAATGAGATGTTGGACAAGCAGGTGTCCACATACTTTTGGTCATGTAGGGAATAATGTACTGTACCTCAGTTAGTCCTATATGGGGTTTCTTGATGAGGTTCTGTAGACAGCCACTCAGTGTCCTCGTCAACAGCAGGTTGGTGGATTTACGGAGCATGTCATCGATCTCTGTCCAGCTGGAAACACAACCAAAACAAAACGACAAGAGAAGTGATGTTTCACAAAAGTTCTCAACTTTTCTATTCTCGATAGTTTGTACAGATTGTTAATTAAAAGATAACATGTTTCGATTAACAGTATTATAATTATTGATCGATTGACTATGACTTTTCAGATCACCCAGCAGTGCTATTTGCGGAGTTCACGCCATTCCTGAACCTGCGACCAAAAAACAAGCTACATATGGACAGTATGTAGACCACAACAAATAATCAAATGATTCTGTCTCTTCAGAGCAGAGCTGGGATTGTTGTATTTACTATGTGTATATATATATATATATATATATATATATATATATATATATATATATATATACATTCTATTTTTTGCAAGAATTTTGAACAATTTAAATAAAAATTCAAAGTTTTGTGTTTTGTGTATCAATTCATAAACCATGTGTCATGGAATCAGTACATTGAAAATCTCTTCCGAACTATTTAGGAATCTATATGGCACAGCTGTACATTTCTTGGTCCTTAAATGAAAGCATTATACTTTATTCATCACAATTTCCTTAAACCAATGCCGGTCTTTAATGCAGGTCTTTAATGCCGGTCTTTAATGCAGGTCTTTAATGCCGGTCTTTAATGCCGGTCTTTAATGCCGGTCTTTAATGCAGGTCTTTAATGCCAGTCTTTAATGCAGGTCTTTAATGCCGGTCTTTAATGCAGGTCTTTAATGCAGGTCTTTAATGCAGGTCTTTAATGCAGGTCTTTAATGCAGGTCTTTAATGCAGGTCTTCAATGCAGGTCTTCAATGCAGGTCTTCAATGCCGGTCTTTAATGCAGGTCTTTAATGCCGGTCTTTAATGCAGGTCTTTAATGCCGGTCTTTAATGCAGGTCTTCAATGCCGGTCTTTAATGCAGGTCTTTAATGCCGGTCTTTAATGCAGGTCTTTAATGCCGGTCTTTAATGCAGGTCTTTAATGCAGGTCTTTAATGCAGGTCTTTAATGCAGGTCTTTAATGCAGGTCCGGCCGACAAATTCCCTACTTCCTGTGGTGTTAAAGGAAAACGTGAATCTGTATACAGTGGCCTTTGTTTTGAAAGCCCGTATTTCTAGCCCATTGATGTTATTGTTGGATCTGATTTAATAGGTAACATTTTGATGGCCATAACAAATAGATATGCCGAAAGTGGACAACCTTGTTTTACTCCTCGAAAGTTTAATACTTTCTGAGAAGTGGTCATTATTTACTAGTTTACACTTACTATAGGTAGGTTACTATACCTTTAACCTATTGTATAAGAGATTCTCCTCAATTAAAATAGTCCAGGCATTTATATATAAACTCCAATTGTACTTTATCAAAAAACATTTCAAAGTTATGAAAACCAGACCTGGTTTCTCCCGATATTTCATAGTGTTCTATTGTTTCCAGTACTTGTCTTATATGATCTCCAATGTATCGTCCATGTAAAAATCTATCTGATTAGGATGAATAATATCCGACAATACCTTATTAATTCTATGTATCATGCTAGACTTTTTTGCATCACAACACTGAAGTGTAAGAGGTCTCCAATTGTTTTTAATGAACTGGATCTTTATATTTACCACCTGGGTCCTGTTTCAGTAATAATGAAATCAGACCTTGTCGAGTGTCTGATAATCTACCATTTTTAAAGAAGTGGCTAAAACACGCTAATAACAGTCCTCTGACTACATCAATAAACCTCAACTGGAATGCCCCGTTGGAAAAAGCAGTTATAAATTATTCTGTCCTGGTTAAAAACAACTTATCATACAATAGGCGTTGATTAAATGTCCAATATCCTCGCCCACATGGAAATTCTGTAAGAGTAATGTATATGCCAAATATTTAATGGCACGACCGCATTCTGTCACATATCAACACTTTAAACTTTTGGTGCCAATGAGAATGACATAAGAAAGTAGTCAAGACGACTTGCTTGATTTGAGCCGTTTGTGTTAGCAGAGTCCTACAGCTGTGTGTTGGTTCTGCAGATAAGAGCTGTGGCTGTGTACATTGTGAGGGATGCATCTTTCTGTAATTCCGATCCAATTGTTTGGGACTACCCAAGAGTAAACGTCAGGTTTAAAGAGACAAGCGAGAGAGGGGGGGGGGTCCTGGCGAGATTAAAGCAAAGGGGAAACCACCTCCTCCCTCCATTCTATTGATCAATGTACAGTCACTTGATAATAAGAGGGAAGACAGCCGATCGGGGATTTGCTACCAAAGGGACTTTCATAAACTGTAATACGCTCTGCTTTTCTAAAACATGGCTATTGGACAAGATACTCCCGATGCCTATCCAACTCAACGGATTTTCCATCTAATTATTCAGCCATCTTGGAATAGGGAGTTTTTAGCTGTTATCGTGACTGTGGTGTACTTTCCACCTCAGGACAAGAAAAAAAAGCTGGCACTCAAAAGAACTGTACAAGGCTATAAACAAGCAGGAAAACATACATCCGGAGGCTGCTTTCTTGTGGCCGGCGAATTTAATTCTGCATCATTAAGACACGTGATACCCAACTTCCATCAATACGACTCCTTTGCCACTAGGGGCGATAAAGTCCCAGACCACTATTACTCTAAACACATAGCAAGCATACAAGGCCCTTGCTCGTCCTCCATTAGGCAAATCAGATCATGACTCCGTATTCCTGCACCCTGGTTACAAGCAGAAGCTCAAAACCTGTGACTCGCTCTGTTGATAAATGGTAATGAGGATCAGAGATTATGCTACAGGACTGCTTTTCTAGCGCTGACTGAAACATGTTCCAGGACTCCGGCGATAACGTCAACGAGCTAACCACCTCCGTCACTGACTTCATTAGGGACTGCATCGGCAACGTTGTCCCCCACAGTGAAGGTTCGCTGCTTCCCCATTCAAAAGCCCTGGATAAACACTGAGCTATATAGGACATGGATACCGCAAAACAGAGGCTATCGCAGACAACCGAGGCTATAGCTGAGGACAGGAACATGTACAAGAAGTCCCGCGATGACTTCTGCAGAGTCAATCAAAAAGGACACTATAGGAATAAGGTGGGATCATATTACACAGGCTTCGATGACCGCTGCATGTGCCAGGGGCTACAGTCCATTACGGGTTACAATGGAGACCCAGCCGTGATCTGCCCAACGATGCCTCTCTACCAGACGAAGTCAACGGAGACCCAGCCGTGATCTGCCCAACGATGCCTCTCTACCAGACGAAGTCAATGGAGACCCAGCCTTGATCTGCCCAACGATGCCTCTCTACCAGACGAAGTCAATGGAGACCCAGCCGTGATCTGCCCAACGATGCCTCTCTACCAGACGAAGTCAATGGAGACCCAGCCGTGATCTGCCCAACAAACCAGGCTCTGACTCCCGGTCATTAAACCCTGTACTAGGGACCCTAGTGAGGGACCAGCCAGGCTCTGACTCCCAGTTATTAAACCCTGTACTAGGGACCCTAGAGAGGGAACAGCCAGGCTCTGACTCCCAGTTATTAACCCCTGTACTAGGGACCCTAGTGAGGGAACAGCCAGGCTCTGACTCCCAGTTATTAACCCCTGTACGAGGGACCCTAGTGAGGGAACAGACTCCCAGTTATTAAACCCTGTACTAGGGACCCTAGAGAGGGAACAGACTCCCAGTTATTAAACCCTGTACTAGGGACCCTAGAGAGGGAACAGACTCCTAGTTATTAAACCCTGTACTAGGGACCCTAGAGAGGGAACAGACTCCCAGTTATTAACCCCTGTACTAAGGACCCTAGAGAGGGAACAGACTCCCAGTTATTAAACCCTGTACTAGGGACCCTAGAGAGGGACCAGCCAGGCTCTGACTCCCAGTTATTAAACCCTGTACTAGGGACCCTAGTGAGGGAACAGACTCCCAGTTATTAAACCCTGTACTAGGGACCCTAGAGAGGTAACAGACTCCCAGTTATTAAACCCTGTACTAGGGACCCTAGTGAGGGACCAGCCAGGCTCTGACTCCCAGTTATTAACCCCTGTACTAGGGACCCTAGTGAGGGACCAGCCAGGCTCTGACTCCCAGTTATTAACCCCTGTACTAGGGACCCTAGTGAGGGACCAGCCAGGCTCTGACTCCCAGTTATTAACCACTGTACTAGGGACCCTAGCGAGGGAACAGACTCCCAGTTATTAACCCCTGTACTAGGGACCCTAGTGAGGGAACAGACTCCCAGTTATTAACCCTGTACTAGGGACCCTAGTGAGGGACCAGTCAGGCTCCAGTTATTAACCACTGTACTAGGGACCCTAGCGAGGGAACAGACTCCCAGTTATTAACCCCTGTACTAGGGACCCTAGTGAGGGAACAGACTCCCAGTTATTAACCCTGTACTAGGGACCCTAGTGAGGGACCAGTCAGGCTCCAGTTATTAACCCTGTACTAGGGACCCTAGTGAGGGAACAGACTCCCAGTTATTAACCCCTGTACTAGGGATCCTAGTGAGGGACCAGCCAGGCTCTGACTCCCAGTCATTAAACCCTGTACTAGGGACCCTAGTGAGGGAACAGACTCCCAGTTATTAACCCTGTACTAGGGACCCTAGTGAGGGAACAGACTCCCAGTTATTAACCCCTGTACTAGGGACCCTAGAGTGGGAACAGACTCCCAGTTATTAACCCCTGTACTAGGGACCCTAGTGAGGGAACAGACTCCCAGTTATTAACCCCTGTACTAGGGACCCTAGTGAGGGAACAGCCAGGCTCTGACTCCCAGTTATTAAACCCTGTACTAGGGATCCTAGAGAGGGAACAGACTCCCAGTTATTAACCCCTGTACTAGGGATCCTAGTGAGGGAACAGCCAGGCTCTGACTCCCAGTTATTAAACCCTGTACTAGGGATCCTAGTGAGGGAACAGACTCCCAGTTATTAACCCCTGTACTAGGGACCCTAGTGAGGGACCAGCCAGGCTGACAGCTGAAGGTCAACACTCAACACCTGTTACAGATATTACATCATCTGACCCAGATAACAGTCGGATGAGAAAGGTGTTGACCAGCCAGACAAACCCTTAGCATGCTAGTGTAAATAACAAACTGTGCAGCACTGACATTTGCAAACCCACTAAGCAAATAGCACACAACAAGACGTTAAGACTGACCCACAGTATTAAATACAACCGCTTTATCCGGTGTCCCTATCGGCAACCACTTCCCTACATAGTGCACTACTTTTACACCGACGCCCAATGGACTCTGGTCAAAAGTAGTGCACGACACAGGAAATAGGTCGTGATTTGAGAAGCAGCCGGTGATCCAACTGACTCACCTGCGATGCAGTGACTCGGAGAACTTCAGACTGGCGTAGATGAACTCTTTGACCTGAACGTAGATCTGAGGCACAGACTGAGACATCGGCAGCTTCTTCGGAAAGTCTTGCTGTTGGGCGACAACAAATACAACCCAGGTTATTTAACTGAAGCCCCTTGGACCTCTATAAGGAGCATATAGACTGTTGACTTTACAACCCAGGTTATTTAACCCCTTGGACCTCTATAAGGAGCATAAAGACTGTTGACTTTACAACCCAGGTTATTTAACTGAAGCCCCTTGGACCTCTATAAGGAGCATATAGACTGTTGACTTTACAACCCAGGTTATTTAACCCCTTGGACCTCTATAAGGAGCATATAGACCGTTGACTTTACAACCCAGGTTATTTAACCCCTTGGACCTCTATAAGGAGCATATAGACCGTTGACATTACAACCCAGGTTATTTAACCCCTTGGACCTCTATAAGGAGCATATAGACTGTTGACTTTACAACCCAGGTTATTTAACCCCTTGGACCTCTATAAGGAGCATAAAGACCGTTGACTTTACAACCCAGGTTATTTAACTGAAGCCCCTTGGACCTCTATAAGGAGCATATAGACCATTAATTTTACAACCCAGGTTATTTAACCCCTTGAACCTCTATAAGGAGCATAAAGACCGTTGACTTTACAACCCAGGTTATTTAACCCCTTGGACCTCTATAAGGAGCATATAGACCGTTGACTTTACAACCCAGGTTATTTAACCCCTTGGACCTCTATAAGGAGCATATAGACCGTTGACTTTACAACCCAGGTTATTTAACCCCTTGGACCTCTATAAGGAGCATAAAGACCGTTGACTTTACAACCCAGGTTATTTAACCACTTGGACCTCTATAAGGAGCATAAAGACCGTTGACTTTACAACCCAGGCTATTTAACCCCTTGGACCTCTATAAGGAGCATATAGACCGTTGACTTTACAACCCAGGTTATTTAACCCCTTGGACCTCTTGGACCTCTATAAGGAGCATATAGACCGTTGACATTTCCATCGCATCTCGATGTCGTGACGTTAGTCCGTTTTTAAAAGAAGGGTGTTGAATGAAGGACAAACCTTTTCAATTTCTGCGTCGTGGAAGGGGAATCTACTAACGACAGACTTGTACTCTTCTTCAGTCTCTACGGGGATAGGGCTGTAGTTGTCCAGTTCAAAGATCTCCCTGAACACCAGAGCCCATTTCTTCAGCAGCGTTTCATTGTACTGGTCTCTGATCTCAAACAGCAGGTCAAACAGTCTGTTCACTGGGTAGCCATAACCCTGGAGAGAGAGAGGGTGGTTACAAACCAGAGGCATCACAATCTGCTCCACTGGTTAATGACCAAACTGCTTGGGTATTGGATTAGGATCCCCCTGGGGTCCATGCAGAACACAGAACGCAGAACACAGAACGCAGAACACAGAACGCAGAACATGGAACACAGAACACGGAACGCAGAACACGGAACACGGAACACGGAACACAGAACATGACAGAATACAGAACATTAACAGACAACAACAGCTGCTTCACTCATACCTTATAAGAGCTCTAGGTTTAATTCATACTATCTTATCACCCAGTCTGAAGAGCTGGACAAGACTCACCTGTAATGTGTCTGCAAATATGACAATGAGGTTCTTCAGCTGCAGCACCAGGTCAGGATCACTGCAGTACGACTGGAAAAGAAGAAAGGGGGGGGGGGGGTCCGTCACAATCAAAAGGGAAAAGGAAAGTGTTACTCCCAGCCTTCTGGGTGAGGTAAGGGTTTATCTAGAAGCCTTGGTGTTAGGAATGGTAAGGGTTTATCTGGAAGCCTTGGTGCTAGGAATGGTAAGGGTTTATCTAGAAGCCTTGGTGTCAGGAATGGTAAGGGTTTATCTAGAAGCCTTGGTGTTAGGAATGGTAAGGGTTTATCTAGAAGCCTTGGTGTCAGGAATGGTAAGGGTTTATCTAGAAGCCTTGGTGTTAGGAATGGTAAGGGTTTATCTAGAAGCCTTGGTGTCAGGAATGGTAAGGGTTTATCTAAAAGCCTTGGTGTCAGGAATGGTAAGGGTTTATCTAGAAGCCTTGGTGTCAGGAATGGTAAGGGTTTATCTAGAAGCCTTGGTGTCAGGAATGGTAAGGGTTTATCTAGAAGCCTTGGTGTTAGGAATGGTAAGGGTTTATCTGGAAGCCTTGGTGCTAGGAATGGTAAGGGTTTATCTAGAAGCCTTGGTGTCAGGAATGGTAAGGGTTCATCTAGAAGCCTTGGTGTTAGGAATGGTAAGGGTTTATCTAGAAGCCTTGGTGCTAGGAATGGTAAGGGTTCATCTAGAAGCCTTGGTGTTAGGAATGTTAAGGGTTTATCTAGAAGCCTTGGTGTTAGGAATGGTAAGGGTTTATCTAGAAGCCTTGGTGCTAGGAATGGTAAGGGTTTATCTAGAAGCCTTGGTGTTAGGAATGATAAGTGGTATCTAGAAGCCTTGGTGTCAGGAATGTTACGGGTTTATCTAGAAGCCTTGGTGTTAGGAATGGTAAGGGTTTATCTAGAAGCCTTGGTGCTAGGAATGGTAAGGGTTTATCTAGAAGCCTTGGTGTTAGGAATGATAAGTGGTATCTAGAAGCCTTGGTGTTAGGAATGATAAGTGGTATCTAGAAGCCTTGGTGTTAGGAATGATAAGTGGTATCTAGGCCCTTGTTCCTGGCAGGCCATCCCAGTGAGCAGCATTGAGCAGGGCTCCACTGGTCTAATGAAGACCTCAGGGCATTGCAGCCAATGGGGACAGACTGGCCTCATGGGGACAGACTGGCCTCATGGGGACAGATTGGCCTCATGGGGACAGATTGGCCTCATGGGGACAGATTGGCCTCATGGGGACAGATTGATGGGGACAGACTGGAACAAGAACAGCAGTTGAACTAGTGTGACTATGGTAACAGGGTTGTGAGCTCAGAGGTGTGGAGAAAGAGGCATCAGGGGCGGTTGGACATCAGCCAGGGATGATGGTGGTGATATCCCAGAGCTGGGAATCACGGGGTCTCACAGCCTGGGTCCCGGGGGCCAACAAAGGCCTGGTCAAACCCTACTGCTAGGGTTAGTGTGACTGCTACCCTGGTCCTCTCTCACTGATAAGAGACTTTAGCCCCCTGCTAGGACACTTTCAATGGCAAAAAGACACAGGGCTGAGCACTCCATGACCCCACAGACCTTGTCGAGCCAGGCCACTCACTCCCCCTCACATCCAGGGCTGAGCACTCCATGACCCCACAGACCTTGTCGAGCCAGGCCACTCACTCCCCCTCACATCCAGGGATGAGCACTCCATGACCCCACAGACCTTGTCGAGCCAGGCCACTCACTCCCCCTCACATCCAGGGCTGAGCATTCCATGACCCCACAGACCTTGTCGAGCCAGGCCACTCACTCCCCCTCACATCCAGGGCTGAGCACTCCATGACCCCACAGACCTTGTCGAGCCAGGCCACTCACTCCCCCTCACATCCAGGGCTGAGCACTCCATGACCCCACAGACCTTGTCGAGCCAGGCCACTCACTCCCCCTCACATCCAGGGCTGAGCACTCCATGACCCCACAGACCTTGTCGAGCCAGGCCACTCACTCCCCCTCACATCCAGGGATGAGCACTCCATGACCCCACAGACCTTGTCGAGCCAGGCCACTCACTCCCCCTCACATCCAGGGCTGAGCATTCCATGACCCCACAGACCTTGTCGAGCCAGGCCACTCACTCCCCCTCACATCCAGGGCTGAGCACTCCATGACCCCACAGACCTTGTCGAGCCAGGCCACTCACTCCCCCTCACATCCAGGGCTGAGCACTCCATGACCCCACAGACCTTGTCGAGCCAGGCCACTCACTCCCCCTCACATCCAGGGCTGAGCACTCCATGACCCCACAGACCTTGTCGAGCCAGGCCACTCATTCCCCCTCACATCCAGGGCTGAGCACTCCATGACCCCACAGACCTTGTCGAGCCAGGCCACTCACTCCCCCTCACATCCAGGACTGAGCACTCCATGACCCCACAGACCTTGTCGAGCCAGGCCACTCACTCCCCCTCACATCCAGGGCTGTGCACTCCATGACCCCACAGACCTTGTCGAGCCAGGCCACTCACTCCCCCTCACATCCAGGGCTGTGTTAGCTGTACTCACAGAGTGTGTGTTAGCTGTACTTACAGAGTGTGTGTGTGTGTGTGTGTGTGTGTGTGTGTGTGTGTGTGTGTGTGTGCGTACTTAGAGTGTGTGTGTGTGTGTGTGTGCGTGCGTGCGTGCGTGCACTCACAGAGTGTGTGTGTGTGTGTGTACTCACAGAGTGTGTGTGTGTGTACTCACAGAGTGTGTGTGTGTGTGTGTGTGTGTGTGTGTACTCACAGAGTGTGTGTGTGTGTACTCACAGAGTGTGTGCGGAGCACGGCAGTGATCTTAGACAGGGCCATGTTCCACAGTTCATCAGTAAAGGCTCTAGTCAACAGTCCCTGTGTGGAGTGCAGAACGTGGTCCTCCACCAGGAAGAAGCCTACGATCTGATTGAAGTACCGCCGGTAACCCTCCACGGTCTCCTGCTGGACCAGGAAACAAAACAAATCACATTATAGAGACAGAGGTTTGGAACTACTGATCAGGGGATGAACAAGAGTAGGGAGAGACAGAGAGAGACAGAGACAGAGGTTTGGAACTACTGATCAGGGGATGAACAAGAGTAGGGAGAGACAGAGAGAGACAGAGACAAAGGTTTGGAACTACTGATCAGGGGATGAAGAAGAGAAGGGGAACACAGAGACAGATAGAGGGGGAACAGATAAAGGAGGGGAACAGAGGGAGGAGGGGAACAGAGAGAGGAGGGGAACAGAGAGAGGAGGGGAACAGATAGAGAGGGGAACAGATAGAGGGGGAACAGATAGAGGGGGAACAGAGGGATGTAGAAGGGCAGGTTGTGTCCCTCCTCACCATGTTAGACTGGGGAACAGATAGAGGGGGACAGATAGAGAGGGGAACAGATAGAGAGGGGAACAGATAGAGAGGGGAACAGATAGAGAGGGGAACCCTCCTCACCATGTTAGACTGGGGAACAGATAGAGAGGGGAACAGATAAGAGAGGGGAACCCTCCTCACCATGTTAGACTGGGGAACAGATAGAGAGGGGAACAGATAGAGAGGGGAACCCTCCTCACCATGTTAGACTGGGGAACAGATAGAGAGGGGAACAGATAGAGAGGGGAACCCTCCTCACCATGTTAGACTGGGGAACAGATAGAGAGGGGGACAGATAGAGAGGGGAACCCTCCTCACCATGTTAGACTGGGAAACAGATAGAGAGGGGAACAGATAGAGAGGGGAACCCTCCTCACCATGTTAGACTGGGGAACAGATCGAGAGGGGAACAGATAGAGAGGGGAACCCTCCTCACCATGTTAGACTGGGGAACAGATAGAGAGGGGAACAGATAGAGAGGGGAACCCTCCTCACCATGTTAGACTGGGGAACAGATAGAGAGGGGAACCCTCCTCACCATGTTAGACTGGGGAACAGATAGAGAGGGGGACCCTCCTCACCATGTTAGACTGGGGAACAGATAGAGAGGGGAACAGATAGAGAGGGGAACCCTCCTCACCATGTTAGACTGGGGAACAGATAGAGAGGGGAACAGATAGAGAGGGGAACCCTCCTCACCATGTTAGACTGGGGAACAGATAGAGAGGGGAACAGATAGAGAGGGGAACCCTCCTCACCATGTTAGACTGGGGAACAGATAGAGAGGGGAACAGATAGAGAGGGGAACCCTCCTCACCATGTTAGACTGGGGAACAGATAGAGAGGGGAACAGATAGAGAGGGGAACCCTCCTCACCATGTTAGACTGGGGAACAGATAGAGAGGGGAACCCTCCTCACCACGTTAGACTGGGGAACAGATAGAGAGGGGAACAGATAGAGAGGGGAACCCTCCTCACCATGTTAGACTGGGGAACAGATAGAGAGGGGAACAGATAGAGAGGGGAACCCTCCTCACCATGTTAGACTGGGGAACAGATAGAGAGGGGAACAGATAGAGAGGGGAACCCTCCTCACCATGTTAGACTGGGGAACAGATAGAGAGGGGAACAGATAGAGAGGGGAACCCTCCTCACCATGTTAGACTGGGGAACAGATAGAGAGGGGAACAGATAGAGAGGGGAACCCTCCTCACCATGTTAGACTGGGGAACAGATAGAGAGGGGAACAGATAGAGAGGGGAACCCTCCTCACCATGTTAGACTGGGGCTGCAGCACCAGCCTGGCCTGTTTTTTCCTCTGTTTCCTGTAGTAGTTCTCAAACGTCTCTCTGTCACCCTGGAAACACAGAACAACGAGCCAGATGGTGATGACAGGAAGTCCAGTGGCCGGCAGCGGGAGGAAGTTGGCCGACATTCGGCAAATTGTCATTGGTGAACCATTTCATCTACATACAGTTCTCTGTTCCCTCTCTATAATCTGACCAGAGGGGACCGTTCAGTAGCCTTCATCCTAGTTTCTAAAAACAACATTGTTTAGGAGCGCAAGGACGAAGAGTTATTGTACACGCGCACTTCACAGAGTAGTCGTTCCCTCACAGAAATATACAAATAAAGCAGATGTTATTGGTCACATGACCAGCCCTTAACCAACAGGTGTAGACCTCACAGTGAAATGCTGACTGACCAGCCCTTAACCAACAGGTGTAGACCTCACAGTGAAATGCTGACTGACCAGCCCTTAACCAACAGGTGTAGACCTCACAGTGAAATGCTGACTGACTAGCCCTTAAAGAACAGGTGTAGACCTCACAGTGAAATGCTGACAGACCTCACAGTGAAATGCTGACTGACCAGCCCTTAACCAACAGGTGTAGACCTCACAGTGAAATGCTGACTGACTAGCCCTTAAAGAACAGGTGTAGACCTCACAGTGAAATGCTGACAGACCTCACAGTGAAATGCTGACAGACCTCACAGTGAAATGCTGACTGACCAGCCCTTAACCAACAGGTGTAGACCTCACAGTGAAATGCTGACTGACTAGCCCTTAAAGAACAGGTGTAGACCTCACAGTGAAATGCTGACAGACCTCACAGTGAAATGCTGACAGACCTCACAGTGAAATGCTGACAGACCTCACAGTGAAATGCTGACTGACCAGCGCTGAACCAACAGGTGTAGACCTCACAGTGAAATGCTGACTGACCTCCCAGTGAAATGCTGACTGACCTCACAGTGAAATGCTGACTGACCTCACAGTGAAATGCTGACTGACCTCACAGTGAAATGCTGACTGACCTCACAGTGAAATGCTGACTGACCTCACGGTGAAATGCTGACTGACCTCACAGTGAAATGCAGACTGACCAGCCCTTAACCAACAGGTGTAGACCTCACAGTGAAAAGCTGACTGACCAGCCCTTAACCAACAGGTGTAGACCTCACAGTGAAATGCTGACTGACCAGCCCTTAACCAACAGGTGTAGACCTCACAGTGAAATGCTGACTGACCTCACAGTGAAAAGCTGACTGACCAGCTCTTAACCAACAGGTGTAGACCTCACAGTGAAATGCTGACTGACCAGCCCTTAACCAACAGGTGTAGACCTCACAGTAAAATGCTGACTGACCTCTCAGTGAAATGCTGACTGACCAGCCCTTAACCAACAGGTGTAGATAGACCTCACAGTGAAATGCTGACTGACCAGCCCTTAACCAACAGGTGTAGACCTCACAGTGAAATGCTGACTGACCTCACAGTGAAATGCTGACTGACCAGCCCATAACCAACAGGTAATAACACCTCACAGTACCTCACAGTAAAATACAGTAAAATGCTGACTGACCTCTCAGTGAAATGCCAGGTAATAACATGGCTATATACAGGAAGTGCCAGGTAATAACATGGCTATATACAGGAAGTACCAGGTAACAACATGGTTTTTACAGGAAGTACCAGGTAATAACATGGCTATATACAGGAAGTACCAGGTAACAACATGGCTACATACAGGAAGTACCAGGTAACAACATGGCTATATACAGGAAGTACCAGGTAACAACATGGTTTTTACAGGAAGTACCAGGTAATACCCACTTCACAATAACAGCACTTACAGCTGACTGGAGCAGTTCTAGCAGGGCAAAAATTAGATGAACAGTTGGAAAGGTGGCATCCTATGACGGTGCCACGTTCAATATCACTGAGCTCTTCAGTAAGGCCATTCTACTACCAATGTTAGTCTATGGAGATTGCATGGCTGTGTGCTCAATTTCACAGACCTGTCAGCAACGGGTGTGGCTGAAAAAGCCAAATACACTCATTTGAAGGGGTGTCCACATACTTTTGTGTGTAAATACCCTCCCTCCCTAGCCCCTCAGTCAGAAGTCCCTGTCATTAGGGCTGGTATTCAGAGGAAAGCTATCTCCTCTCTTAAAGTGTACTACTGTTGACCAGAGCCCTATTCCCTATATGGGACACTACTGTTGACCAGAGCCCTATTCCCTATATGGGACACTACTGTTGCCTAGGGCCCTATTCCCTATATAGAACACTAGTGTTGACCAGAGCCCTATTCCCTATATAGAACACTACTGTTGACCAGAGCCCTATTCCCTATATAGAACACTACTGTTGACCAGAGCCCTATTCCCTATATAGAGCACTACTGTTGATCAGAGCCCTATTCCCTATATAGAACACTACTGTTGACCAGAGTCCTATTCCTTATATAGAACACTACTTTAGACCAGAGCCCTATTCCCTATGTAGAACACTACTTTAGACCAGAGCCCTATTCCCTATATAGAACACTACTTTAGACCAGAGCCCTATTCCCTATATAGAACACTATTGTTGACCAGAGCCCTATTCCCTATATAGAACACTACTGTTGACCAGAGCCCTATTCCCTATATAGAACACTACTGTTGACCAGAGCCCTATTCCCTATATAGAACACTACTGTTGACCAGAGCCCTATTCCCTATATAGAACCCTACTGTTGACCAGAGCCCTATTCCCTATATAGAACACTACTGTTGACCAGAAACCTATTCCCTATATAGAACACTACTGTTGACCAGAGCCCTATTCCCTATATAGAACACTACTGTTGACCAGAGCCCTATTCCCTATATAGAACACTACTGTTGACCAGAGCCCTATTCCCTATATAGAACCCTACTGTTGACCAGAGCCCTATTCCCTATATAGAACACTACTGTTGACCAGAAACCTATTCCCTATATAGAACACTACTGTTGACCAGAGCCCTATTCCCTATATAGTGCACTACTTTAGACCAGAGCCCTATTCCCTATATAGTACACTACTGTTGACCAGAGCCCTATTCCCTATATAGAACACTACTGTTGACCAGAGCCCTATTCCCTATATAGAACACTACTGTTGACCAGAGCCCTATTCCCTATATAGTACACTACTGTTGACCAGAGCCCTATTCCCTATATAGAACACTACTGTTGACCAGAGCCCTATTCCCTATATAGAACACTACTGTTGACCAGAGCCCTATTCCCTATATAGAACACTACTGTTGACCAGAGCCCTATTCCCTATATAGTACACTACTGTTGACCAGAGCCCTATTCCCTATATAGAACACTACTGTTGACCAGAGCCCTATTCCCTATATAGAACACTACTGTTGACCAGAGCCCTATTCCCTATATAGTACACTACTGTTGACCAGAGCCCTATTCCCTATATAGAACACTACTGTTGACCAGAGCCCTATTCCCTATATGGAACACTACTGTTGACCAGAGCCCTATTCCCTATATAGAACACTACTGTTGACCAGAGCCCTATTCCCTATATAGAACACTACTGTTGACCAGAGCCCTATTCCCTATATAGAACACTACTGTTGACCACAGCCCTATTCCCTATATAGAGCACTACTGTTGACCAGAGCCCTATTCCCTATATAGAACACTACTGTTGACCAGAGCCCTATTCCCTATATAGAACACTACTGTTGACCAGAGCCCTATTCCCTATATAGTGCACTACTTTAGACCAGAGCCCTATTCCCTATATAGTACACTACTGTTGACCAGAGCCCTATTCCCTATATAGAACACTACTGTTGACCAGAGCCCTATTCCCTATATAGAACACTACTGTTGACCAGAGCCCTATGGGTCCTGTAGTATCCTTAAAGGCTTCTTAGAGTTACGACTCATGAGTACGGTTTAGTATTTAATTGTAACTTTAAATTACATTCTCCAACGCACCTGGCTTAAGCTACCTGAAGCTTTCTTAATCACAGTTATATAGGCAGACACACGAAATAGCTACGGATAGTCAATACTGCCATCTATTGGTAAACATAAATATAGCAGGTTACTAAAGGTCCTATATCAGGAATAGGGAGCCGTTTGTATGGCACGTTAAGGAACAGTAAATAGTGTACATACCAGAACGGTGTAGATGTGGAGACATCTGTAAACAGGAGAGAAGTCCACCAGGTCCTGGGCTGTTAATACCTGGGAGGTTAAACCACGTTACATTAGATAACACATTCAGGAGGTTAAACCACGTTACGTTAGATAACACAGTCAGGAGGTTAAACCACGTTACGTTAGATAACAGTCAGGAGGTTAAACCACGTTACATTAGATAACACAGTCAGGTGGTTAAACCACGTTACATTAGATATCACAGTCAGGTGGTTAAACCACGTTACACAGTCAGGAGGTTAAACCAGGTTACACTAGATAACACAGTCAGGAGGTTAAACCATGTTACATTAGATAACACAGTCAGGTGGTTAAACCATGTTACACAGTCAGGAGGTTAAACCATGTTACACAGTCAGGAGGTTAAACCAGGTTACACTAGATAACACAGTCAGGAGGTTAAACCATGTTACATTAGATAACACAGTCAGGTGGTTAAACCATGTTACACAGTCAGGAGGTTAAACCATGTTACACAGTCAGGAGGTTAAACCAGGTTACACTAGATAACACAGTCAGGAGGTTAAACCATGTTACATTTGATAACACAGTCAGGAAGTTAAACCATGTCACATTAGTGAACCACAATTAGGACTCAGGAAGTTAAACCACGTTCTGTTTGGCTTGTTTCACTGGGCAGCTCTCGACTGTGCTTCCCTTTGTAGTCTGTATTGGTTTGCAAGTCCTGAGGAGCGTCAGAGCCGGTGTAGTACGATTCGATCTTTGTCCTGTGTTGATGCTTTGCCTGTTTGTTGGTTCGTCGGAGGGCATAGCGGGATTTCTTATAAGCTTCCAGGTTAAGAGTTCTGCTCCTTGAAAGTGGCAGCTTTCGCCTTTTCCTCAGTGTGAATGTTGCCTGTAACCCATGGCTTCTGGTTGAGGTATGTACGTACGGTCACTGTGGGGACAATGTCATCAATGCCCTTATTGATGAAGCCAGTGACTGATGTGGTGTACTCCTCAATGCCATCAGAGGAACCCCGGAACATATTATTCCAGTCTGTGATAGTAAAACAGTCTTGTAGCATCTGCTTCATCTGACCACTTTTTTATTGATCTAGTCACTGGTGCTTCCTGCTTTAATTTTTGCTTGTAAGCAGGAATCAGGAGGATAGAATTATGGTCAGATTAGCCAAATGGAGGGAGAGTTTTGTATACGTCTCTGTGTGTGGAGTAAAGGTGGTCCAGAGTTTTGTATGTGTCTCTGTGTGGAGTAAAGGTGGTCTAGAGTTTTGTATGTGTCTCTGTGTGGAGTAAAGGTGGTCTAGAGTTTTGTATACGTCTCTGTGTGTGGAGTAAAGGTGGTCTAGAGTTTTGTATGCGTCTCTGTGTGGAGTAAAGGTGGTCTAGAGTTTTGTATGCGTCTCTGTGTGTGGAGTAAAGGTGGTCTAGAGTTTTGTATGCGTCTCTGTGTGTGGAGTAAAGGTGGTCTAGAGTTTTGTATGCGTCTCTGTGTGTGGAGTAAAGGTGGTCTAGAGTTTTGTATGCGTCTCTGTGTGTGGAGTAAAGGTGGTCCAGTTTTTCCCTCTGGTTGCACATTTACAGGCTGATAGAAAGTTGGTAAAAACGGATTGAAGTTTCCCTGATTCCCAAATTCTCAGAATGCAGCAGGGCCCTCTGGCCCCTTTTTCTCCGTCCTCCTCTTCACGCAAATCACAGGGATCTGGGCCTGTTCCCGAGAAAGTATCACAGGGATCTGGGCCTGTTCCCGAGAAAGTATCACAGGGATCTGGGCCTGTTCCCGAGAAAGTATCACAGGGATCTGGGCCTGTTCCCGAGAAAGTAGTATAATTCGCGTAGGACTCGTCAGACACGTTAAAATAAAATAAAAGGATTCTGTTAAAGGAGAAAAAGGATTCTGCCGTGGTCCTGAAGTTATTTTCGGTCATAAGAGACGATAGCGGCAACATTGTGTACAAAACAAGTTACAAACAAATGCAAATAAACAAAACAAAAAAACACAATCGATTGGGGACCTAAAACGTCAGCCTTCTTCTCCGGCGCCATTGTACAATGTAGTGAACCACAGTCAGGAGGTTAAACCACGTTATGGTAGTGAACCACAGTCAGGAGGTTAAACCACGTTATGGTAGTGAACCACAGTCAGGAGTCAGGAAGTTGAACCACAGTCAGGAAGTTAAACCACGTTATGGTAGTGAACCACAGTCAGGAGGTTAAACCACGTTATGGTAGTGAACCACAGTCAGGAGGTTAAACCACGTTACGTTAGTGAACCACAGTCAGGAGGTTAAACCACGTTATGGTAGTGAACCACAGTCAGGACTCAGGAAGTTGAACCACAGTCAGGAGGTTAAACCACGTTATGGTAGTGAACCACAGTCAGGAGTCAGGAAGTTGAACCACAGTCAGGAGGTTAAACCACGTTATGGTAGTGAACCACAGTCAGGAGGTTAAACCACGTTATGGTAGTGAACCACAGTCAGGAGTCAGGAAGTTGAACCACAGTCAGGAGGTTAAACCACGTTACAGTAGTGAACCACAGTCAGGAGGTTAAACCACGTTATGGTAGTGAACCACAGTCAGGAGGTTAAACCACGTTATGGTAGTGAACCACAGTCAGGAGGTTAAACCACGTTATGGTAGTGAACCACAGTCAGGAGGTTAAACCACGTTATGGTAGTGAACCACAGTCAGGAGGTTAAACCACGTTATGGTAGTGAACCACAGTCAGGACTCAGTCATTCACTCATTCCAACAGTTTCATGATCCCTTTGGCTTTTCTTGTAAATAATGTACAGGGTGCCTTCACATTAAGTGTGGATAACTTCAACGTGTTGTTTTAATACTGGACCAAAGAGTATGAAAAAGTACAAACTATGAAAAAGAGGTCTGAAAAGTTACTTTGAAGAAGAGTCCTCTCTCACCTCCTCCTCTGATTGGTCCTCCTCCACTCCCTCCTCCTCTGGTTGGTCTATTCCCTCCTCCGCCGCTAGGCCGTTGTGCTGCGTTGGCGTCCGGCCGTTCAGGGAGTAGACTGGCTTGGTGTAGCCCATACCACTGTCATGCTTCTGAACCACACTGTTAAAAGTCCTGTGCTGCTGAGCCTGGGAGGTACAGACAACACAGTCAGACCTCTCTCCTTCTCAGAGGACACTTACAAAGCTTCCTAGCATAAGATCAGACATTTTTTGTTCATTTTCTACAATTGATTGAAGATTTTTTTTATTTCACCTTTATTTAACCAGGTAGGTCAGTTGAGAACAAGTTCTCATTTACAATTGCGACCTGGCCAAGATAAAGCAAAGCAGTTCGACACAAACAACAACACAGAGTTACACATGGAATAAACAAACATACAGTAGAAAATAATTATATATATATATATATATATATATATATATATATATATACACACACATATATACATATATATATATATATACACACATATATATATATACACACACACACACAGTGTGCAAATGAGGTAGGATAAGGGAGGTAAAGGCAATAAAATAGGTCATAGTGGCGAAGTAATTATGATATAGCAATTAAACAATGGAATGGTAGATGTGCAGAAGATGAATGTGCAAGTAGAGATACTGGGGTGCAAAGGAGCAAGATAAATAAATAAATACAGTATGGGGATGAGGTAGATAGATGGGCTGTTTACAGATGGGCTATGTACAGGTGCAGTGATCTGTAAGCTGCTCTGACAGCTGGTGCTTGAAGTTAGTGAGGGAGATATGAGTATCCAGCTTCAGTGATTTTTGCAGTTCGTTACAATCATTGACAGCAGAGAACTGGAAGGAAAGGCGGCCAAAGGAGGAATTGGCTTTGGGGGTGACCAGTGAAATATACCTGCTGGAGCGCGTGCTACGGGTGGGTGCTGCTATGGTGACCAGTGAGCTGAGACAAGGCAGGGCTTTACCTAGCAAAGATGACTTGTAGCCAGTGGGTTTGGCGAACAGTATGAAGCGAGGGCCAGCCAACGAGAGTGTACAGGTCGCAGTGGTGGGTAGTATATTGGGCTTTGGTGACAAAACGGATGGCACTGTGATAGACTGCATTCAATTTGTTGAGTAGTGTTGGATGATATTTTGTAAATGACATCGCTGATGTCGAGGATCGGTAGGATGGTCAGTTTTACAAGGGTATGTTTAGCAGCATCAGTGAAGGATGCTTTTTTGCGAAACAGGAAGTCGATTCTAGATTTAATTTTGGATTGGAGATGCTTAATGTGAGTCTGGAAGGAGAGTTTACAGTCTAACCAGACACCTAGGTATTTGTGGTTGTCCACATATTCTAAGTCAGAGCCTTCCAGAGTAGTGATGCTGGACTGGCAAGCAGGTGCAGGCAGCGATTGGTTGAAGAGCAGGAATTTAGTTTTACTTGCATTTAAGAGCAGTTGGAGGCCACGGAAGGAGAGTTGTATATGGCATTGAAGCTCATCTGGAGGTCAGTTAACACAGTGTCCAAAGGGCCAGTCTCATACCTGTTTAGTACCTGTACTCTGCCTGTTTCTATATAACAACAACAACGTCTCATACCTGTTTAGTACCTGTACTCTGCCTGTTTCTATATAACAACAACGTCTCATACCTGTTTAGTACCTGTACTCTGCCTGTTTCTATATAATAACAACAACGTCTCATACCTGTTTAGTACCTGTACTCTGCCTGTTTCTATATAACAACAACAACGTCTCATACCTGTTTAGTACCTGTACTCTGCCTGTTTCTATATAACAACAACGTCTCATACCTGTTTAGTACCTGTACTCTGCCTGTTTCTATATAATAACAACAACGTCTCATACCTGTTTAGTACCTGTACTCTGCCTGTTTCTATATAACAACAACGTCTCATACCTGTTTAGTACCTGTACTCTGCCTGTTTCTATATAATAACAACAACAACGTCTCATACCTGTTTAGTACCTGTACTCTGCCTGTTTCTATATAACAACAACGTCTCATACCTGTTTAGTACCTGTACTCTGCCTGTTTCTATATAATAACAACAACAACGTCTCATACCTGTTTAGTACCTGTACTCTGCCTGTTTCTATATAACAACAACGTCTCTTACCTGTTTAGTACCTGTACTCTGCCTGTTTCTATATAACAACAACATCTCATACCTGTTTAGTACCTGTACTCTGCCTGTTTCTATATAACAACAACGTCTCATACCTGTTTAGTACCTGTACTCTGCCTGTTTCTATATAACAACAACGTCTCATACCTGTTTAGTACCTGTACTCTGCCTGTTTCTATATAACAACAACAACGTCTCATACCTGTTTAGTACCTGTACTCTGCCTGTTTCTATATAACAACAACGTCTCTTACCTGTTTAGTACCTGTACTCTGCCTGTTTCTATATAACAACAACGTCTCATACCTGTTTAGTACCTGTACTCTGCCTGTTTCTATATAATAACAACGTCTCATACCTGTTTAGTACCTGTACTCTGCCTGTTTCTATATAATAACAACAACGTCTCATACCTGTTTAGTACCTGTACTCTGCCTGTTTCTATATAATAACAACAACGTCTCTTACCTGTTTAGTACCTGTACTCTGCCTGTTTCTATATAACAACAACGTCTCATACCTGTTTAGTACCTGTACTCTGCCTGTTTCTATATAACAACAACAACGTCTCATACCTGTTTAGTACCTGTACTCTGCCTGTTTCTATATAACAACAACGTCTCATACCTGTTTAGTACCTGTACTCTGCCTGTTTCTATATAACAACAACAACGTCTCATACCTGTTTAGTACCTGTACTCTGCCTGTTTCTATATAACAACAACAACGTCTCATACCTGTTTAGTACCTGTACTCTGCCTGTTTCTATATAACAACAACGTCTCATACCTGTTTAGTACCTGTACTCTGCCTGTTTCTATATAATAACAACAACAACGTCTCATACCTGTTTAGTACCTGTACTCTGCCTGTTTCTATATAACAACAACGTCTCTTACCTGTTTAGTACCTGTACTCTGCCTGTTTCTATATAACAACAACGTCTCATACCTGTTTAGTACCTGTACTCTGCCTGTTTCTATATAATAACAACAACGTCTCATACCTGTTTAGTACCTGTACTCTGCCTGTTTCTATATAACAACAACAACGTCTCATACCTGTTTAGTACCTGTACTCTGCCTGTTTCTATATAATAACAACAACGTCTCATACCTGTTTAGTACCTGTACTCTGCCTGTTTCTATATAATAACAACAACGTCTCATACCTGTTTAGTACCTGTACTCTGCCTGTTTCTATATAACAACAACAACGTCTCATACCTGTTTAGTACCTGTACTCTGCCTGTTTCTATATAACAACAACGTCTCATACCTGTTTAGTACCTGTACTCTGCCTGTTTCTATATAACAACAACAACGTCTCATACCTGTTTAGTACCTGTACTCTGCCTGTTTCTATATAATAACAACAACGTCTCATACCTGTTTAGTACCTGTACTCTGCCTGTTTCTATATAATAACAACAACGTCTCATACCTGTTTAGTACCTGTACTCTGCCTGTTTCTATATAACAACAACAACGTCTCATACCTGTTTAGTACCTGTACTCTGCCTGTTTCTATATAATAACAACAACGTCTCATACCTGTTTAGTACCTGTACTCTGCCTGTTTCTATATAACAACAACGTCTCATACCTGTTTAGTACCTGTACTCTGCCTGTTTCTATATAACAACAACATCTCATACCTGTTTAGTACCTGTACTCTGCCTGTTTCTATATAACAACAACCTCTCATACCTGTTTAGTACCTGTACTCTGCCTGTTTCTATATAACAACAACGTCTCATACCTGTTTAGTACCTGTACTCTGCCTGTTTCTATATAACAACAACGTCTCATACCTGTTTAGTACCTGTACTCTGCCTGTTTCTATATAATAACAACAACAACAACAACAACGTCTCTTAATAATAATAACAACGTCTCTTACCTGTTTCATGGCGGTCTCTCCGATCTTGTCCGAGTGTTTCCTGATGCTCTCCAGGAAGTCCTTGAGGTCGGACATGGAGATGTCCTTAATGTCCTCTCTGAGCTTGGGCAGGTTCTCAGCCATGATCTGACAGAAGCGGTAGCGGCTGACCCGGGGGATGTACACCTTCTCCAGCTGCTCCATGGTCTTCAACGCAGCATAGTATCTGGAACACAGATACCTGCCGTCACATCTCATCCCTCCTCTCTAGGCTGGTTGGCTTTCATACTGCTACTGTACAAATGGATCACTCTGCTGACCGAGGGTTGTATTACTGGAAACACTGCTGGATATGTTTAAGGATGATTAGATGACAGAGGACCAATGAATAATGTCTCGGTATATACGCTTGTAAGAGGGAAATGTATGCTAGTTGAAATATACAGGATGTGGCGTCATATAGTAGATCCAGTCTTTTATCAGTGTAACAGAGTAAAGGACTGTTCATGTGAAAGACCTGGGCTGGGTGGTGTTTACTGTGGGTGGTGTTTACTGTGAGTGGTATGACAAAGACCTGGGCTGGGTGGTGTTTACTGTGAGTGGCATGACAAAGACCTGGGCTGGGTGGTGTTTACTGTGAGTGGCATGACATGTCACAATGTTTTAACCCAGTGATGACATCACAACATAATAACCCCCGTGTCCTAACCCAGTGATGACATCACACCATAATAACCCCCATGTCCTAACCCAGTGATGAAATCACAACATAATAACCCCCATGTCTTAACCCAGTGATGACATCACATAATAACCCCCCATGTCCTAACCCAGTGATGAAATCACAACATAATAACCCCCATGTTCTAACCCAGTGATGACATCACAACATAATAACCCCCCATGTCCTAACCCAGTGATGACATCACATAATAACCCCCCATGTCCTAACCCAGTGATGAAATCACAACATAATAACCCCCCATGTCCTAACCCAGTGATGACATCACAACATAATAACCCCCATGTCCTAACCCAGTGATGACATCACATAATAACCCCATGTCCTAACCCAGTGATGAAATCACAACATATTAACCCCCATGTCCTAACCCAGTGATGACATCACAACATAATAACCCCCATGTCCTAACCCAGTGATGACATCACAACATAATAACTCCCCATGTCCTAACCCAGTGATGACATCACATAATAACCCCATGTCCTAACCCAGTGATGAAATCACAACATAATAACCCCCATGTCCTAACCCAGTGATGAAATCACAACATAATAACCCCCATGTCCTAACCCAGTGATGAAATCACAACATAATAACCCCCCATGTCCTAACCCAGTGATGACATCACATAATAATAACCCCCATGTCCTAACCCAGTGATGAAATCACAACATAATAACCCCCATGTCCTAACCCAGTGATGACATCACAACATAATAACCCCCATGTCTTAACCCAGTGATGACATCACATAATAACCCCCATGTCCTAACCCAGTGATGAAATCACAACATAATAACCCCCCATGTCCTAACCCAGTGATGACATCACAACATAATAACCCCCATGTCTTAACCCAGTGATGACATCACATAATAACCCCCCATGTCTTAACCCAGTGATGACATCACATAATAACCCCCCATGTCCTAACCTTTATAATTTGCTCTGCCCAGAGGCCCCCTGAACCACCCCCAGGGGTCTGAGTAGTCCTGAAGTCCCCCCTGTGGATAGTCCCCAGTACCCCAGGGGTCCTAGTAGTCCTGAAGTCCCCCCCCGTAGATAGTCCCAGTACCCCAGGAGTCCTAGTAGTCCTGAAGTCACCCCCCTGTGGATAGTCCCAGTACCCCAGGGGTCCTAGTAGTCCTGAAACCCCCCCCCCCCCCCCTGTGGATAGTCCCAGTACCCCAGGGGTCCTAGTAGTCCTGAAGTCCCCCCCTCCTGTGGATAGTCCCAGTACCCCAGGGGTCCTAGTAGTCCTGAAGTCCCCCCTGTGGAGAGTCCCAGTACCCCGGGGGTCTTTCCAACTCTCTAACCGGCGCCTGTGACAGCAATGTTGTCTAGGCCAGCGCTGTGCTGTGAAGAAGGGCAACTGTCCTGCGTTTGAATGGTGACCTCTCCCCGTGATGTGTTGTGACTGATTAAACAGACGGTAAGCGACGGGGAAGGGTCATCACTGTCAGGTTCAGCGTGAGCTTCACTTCCCCTCTGCTTGGTTCCATTGAAATAGCTTCCATTCACAGTTTCCTTCAATCATTATTTCTGTGAATTGTTGAGAATTCTGTGACGTAAAGACAGCGTGCCTTTTGATTGTGAGCCATGTTGAGCCAGAGAGGGTTTCTAAGGAAAGCGTTAAGGTCTTACTGTCCAAAGCACCATGTTATCTAGAGAGAGGGACTTTATTGTTAATATATGGTGGTGGAGTAACATTGATGACGACAACAGTGAACATAGTGAGGAGAGTAAGGAAGTGCACGTACCTTTTGGATTCCAGCTGCTCCTTCAATTTACTGTACATTTCTAGGACTGCAAAAGGAACAATAAGAGGGGAGAGTTAGATTTTAGAACAGAAAGAAGAGGTAGCTTTAAGAATAGAAAGAAGAGGTAGCTTTTAGAACAGAAAGAAGAGAGGTAGCTTTTAGAACAGAAAGAAGATAGGTAGCTTTTAGAACAGAAAGAAGAGAGGTAGCTTTTAGAACAGAAAGAAGAGGTAGCTTTAAGAACAGAAAGAAGAGGTAGCTTTTAGAACAGAAAGAAGATAGGTAGCTTTTAGAACAGAAGAACAGAGGGGAGAGGTAGCTTTAAGAGCAGAAAGAAGGGGTAGCTTTTAGAACAGAAAGAAGAGGTAGCTTTAAGAACAGAAAGAAGGGGTAGCTTTAAGAACAGAAAGAAGGGGTAGCTTTAAGAACAGAAAGAAGAGAGGTAGCTTTTAGAACAGAAAGAAGGGGTAGCTTTAAGAACAGAAAGAAGGGGTAGCTTTTAGAACAGAAAGAAGAGGTAGCTTTAAGGATGCTGCGAATTTTCGCAGCTTTTTGTAAAAAATTGCGCAACATTTCAAAGTCCTGCTACTCATGCCAGGAATATAGTATATGCATATGATAAGTATGTGTGTATAGAAAACACTCTGAAGTCTCTATAACTGATAAAATTGTTGTCTGTGGCTATAACAGAGCGTGTTTAGGAGTAAAAATCCCAGGGAAAACTGTTCACCAAAAACACAAAAAAAAGTATTCATCCGCCAGTCAATGATTGTCTAAGGCGACAGAAAATAAATGACATTCCGTTTACAACGCCTACAGCTTCCACACGATGTCGCCAATACTGGCATTTCTTTGCACGTTTATCCTTGGTGGGATGACGTATAGGCCCTTCCTGTCTTGGGGTGCACCCAGGAAATTATGAAAGTGAAAAAAATGGACGATGATTTCAAGACTTGCTGCTATCGAATACAGATCGCCCCGTGATCAATTTGATCGATTATTAACGTTTATTAATACCTAAAGTTGGTTTACAAAAGTCGTTTGAAGTGATTTGTAAAAGTTTATAGGCAACTTTGTTAATTTTAAAAGTGACATTGCGTCGTGTAAAGGTGCATTTTCCTTGGATCAGACGGCCTTTATAAATGGACATTTTTGGCATACTTTGAAGGATTTAATCGGGAAAAATACCCAATTGTGATGTTTATGGGACATATAGGAGTGCCAACAGAGAAGCTTGTCAAAGGTAATGAATGTTTTATATTTTATTTCTGCGTTTTGTGTAGCGCCGGCTACCGCAAAATCTGTTGTTTAGGTGACGTTCTGGTATTTTGGGGGGGTGCATGCTATCAGATAATAGCTTCTCATGCTTTCGCCGAAAAGCATTTTACAAATCTGACTTGGTGGCTAGATTCACAACGAGTGTAGCTTTAATTCAGTACCTTGCATGTGTGTTTTAATGAAAGTTTGAGTTTTATCGAAAACTATAGTTGGCGCTCTGAAATTTCCGCTGATTGATGTTCCTGAACTGGGATTATATTCTGCATCATCCTTAAGAGGTTTAAGAACAGAAAGAAGGGGTAGCTTTTAGAACAGAAAGAAGAGAGGTAGCTTTTAGAACAGAAAGAAGAGAGGGGAGAGGTAGCTTTCAGAACACACAGTGTTTATAGATGTTATATTATATCTCACCAGGTATACACAGCTGTAGTCTCTCCACAGTGGTAGTCATGTTCCTCTGCTGTATCCGACAGCGAATCACCTCCTCCGTTTGGGCTGTCACCTTACATAAGAGAGGTCAAAAGAGTTAAGACCTCCCCAATTACGCAGAGAGGTCAGTCAGAGGTTCTTCCTGTCTCAATATGTCCTCTAACTGACCACAGGCAACTCTGACACGGGGGACGAAGAGTCTTACCTCTCTGCCGGCGTCTTGTAGTCTTCTGTTCGTGTCGGTAACCTGGCCCTTAAATAAAAAGATCACTACTGTCAGACAACTTCCTGTCGTAGCTGCTCACCTTGTAATCAGATCAGCCTCCATGAGGGCACAGGGACAAAGGCATATTCTGATTCAATCTGCAACGGGAACTTGGAACTGTTGGTCGGCATGGAGGCTTTTAGGCGGCGTAATAGATTATGACAGTCCTTCCCCCCAACAGATTCTGTGACAAACTTGTCAATTCTACGTTGAGGATGTTTGAACTCTACTTGTCTCTACAGGTCTTGTCAAACAATTCAATTCAATGACCCAATTGACCAGTGGGCCCTTTCCTGATAACCTCAATGAGCTCTATGTGCCATTCATTGTCTACAGTGAAAGAGCCCACTGCATTTCCTGGTAATTAAACATTGGGTTTCAGAGCTGAATACAAAACAGTGGCTGGTTGATTCACAGAGTGGAGGGATCCGGAGGTAACTCGGGCTGAGTTAGGAGGGAGGTAGGGCGCTGCAGGTGCAGGGGGACAGTAGGGACAGAACGACCACACAGGGAGGTTCCCACATTGCGTCTCATTAGCTCATGGTAATAAGCAAGCCATTTATTCTGGGGTTAATTAAAAAGTCTCATTAATCTGTGGGAGAAAAATGGCCAGTGTGCTGCAGTACCTGCTGTCCTGTTATCTGAACATGCTTCATATACTGGCTAATGATTGGTCCAGTTACAACCTTTGGGTCGACCAATCAGACCATCTACTCATCTAAAGACCACTTTCAGCTGGGGAAAGAGAGTTAAAGAGAGCTGGCCTCGGTGCAGCTGGGCTGGGGGAACCTAGACCGGCTCGGTCCTGGGGGAACCTAGACCGGCTCAGTCCTGGGGGAACCTAAACCGGCTCAGTCCTGGGGGAACCTAGACCGGCTCAGTCCTGGGGGAACCTAGACCGGCTCAGTCCTGGGGGAACCTAGACCAGCTCAGTCCTGGGGGAACCTAGACCGGCTCAGTCCTGGGGGAACCTAGACCAGCTCAGTCCTGGGGGAACCTAGACCGGCTCAGTCCTGGGGGAACCTAGACCGGCTCAGTCCTGGGGGAACCTAGACCGGCTCAGTCCTGGGGGAGGGAGACAGTGAATGATGTCATCTAGGAGGAGAAACCTCTCATAGTTCCTTCTCTATAAGAACCATTAAAAGGGGAAGTTCACCCATTTTGACATGTGACCTTCTTTTACGTCCTTCTGTGCTTCTAGTTGATCCCCAAAACTTTGAGGGGGGGACTGGTGAGAGAGGGCTGGGGGGGGACTGGTGAGAGAGGGCTGGGGGGGGGACTGGTGAGAGAGGGCTGGGGGGGGGGGGACTGGTGAGAGAGGGCTGGGGGGGGGGGACTGGTGAGAGAGGGCTGGGGGGGGGACTGGTGAGAGAGGGCTGGGGGGGGAATGGTGAGAGAGGGCTGGGGGGGGGGGGATGGTGAGAGGGCTGGGGGGGGGGAATGGTGAGAGAGGGCTGGGGGGGATGGTAAGAGAGGGCTGAGGGGGGATGCTATCGCTGGTTCAACATAGAGGTAGACTAGATAGATCCACTGATATCCCTGGTTGAACATAGAGGTAGACTAGATTGATCCACTACTATCCCTGGTTCAACATAGAGGTAGACTAGATAGATCCACTACTATCCCTGGTTCAACATAGAGGTAGACTAGATATATCCACTACTATCCCTGGTTCAACATAGAGGTAGACTAGATAGATCCACTACTATCCCTGGTTCAACATAGAGGTAGACTAGATAGATCCACTACTATCCCTGGTTCAACATAGAGGTAGACTAGATAGATCCAACACTATCCCTGGTTCAACATAGAGGTAGACTAGACTAGATCCACTACTATCCCTGGTTCAACATAGAGGTAGAGTAGATAAATCCACTACTATCCCTGGTTGAACATAGAGGTAGACTAGATAGATGCAAAACTATCCCTGGTTCAACATAGAGGTAGACTAGATAGATCCACTACTATCCCTGGTTGAACATAGAGGTAGAGTAGATAAATCCACTACTATCCCTGGTTCAACATAGAGGTAGACTAGATAGATCCAAAACTATCCCTGGTTCAACATAGAGGTAGACTAGATAGATCCACTACTATCCCTGGTTCAACATAGAGGTAGACTAGATAGATCCACTACTATCCCTGGTTGAACATAGAGGTAGAGTAGATAGATCCAATACTATCCCTGGTTGAACATATAGGTAGACTAGATAGATCCAAAACTATCCCTGGTTCAACATAGAGGTAGACTAGATAGATGCACCACTATCCCTGGTTCAACATAGAGGTAGACTAGATAGATCCACTACTATCCCTGGTTGAACATAGAGGTAGACTAGATAGATCCACTACTATCCCTGGTTGAACATAGAGGTAGACTAGATAGATCCACTACTATCCCTGGTTCAACATAGAGGTAGACTAGATAGATCCACTACTATCCCTGGTTCAACATAGAGGTAGACTAGATTGATCCAACACTATCCCTGGTTCAACATAGAGGTAGACTAGATAGATCCACTACTATCCCTGGTTCAACATAGAGGTAGACTAGATTGATCCAACACTATCCCTGGTTCAACATAGAGGTAGACTAGATAGATCCACTACTATCCCTGGTTCAACATAGAGGTAGACTAGATAGATCCACTACTATCCCTGGTTCAACATAGAGGTAGACTAGATAGATCCACTACTATCCCTGGTTCAACATAGAGGTAGACTAGATAGATCCACTACTATCCCTGGTTGAACATAGAGGTAGACTAGATAGATCCACTACTATCCCTGGTTCAACATAGAGGTAGACTAGATTGATCCAACACTATCCCTGGTTCAACATAGAGGTAGACTAGATAGATCCACTACTATCCCTGGTTCAACATAGAGGTAGACTAGATAGATCCAAAACTATCCCTGGTTCAACATAGAGGTAGACTAGATAGATCCACTACTATCCCTGGTTCAACATAGAGGTAGACTAGATAGATCCACTACTATCCCTGGTTCAACATAGAGGTAGACTAGATAGATCCACTACTATCCCTGGTTCAACATAGAGGTAGACTAGATAGATCCACTACTATCCCTGGTTGAACATAGAGGTAGACTAGATTGATCCACTACTATCCCTGGTTCAACATAGAGGTAGACTAGATAGATCCACTACTATCCCTGGTTCAACATAGAGGTAGACTAGATAGATCCACTACTATCCCTGGTTGAACATAGAGGTAGACTAGATAGATCCACTACTATCCCTGGTTCAACATAGAGGTAGACTAGATAGATCCACTACTATCCCTGGTTCAACATAGAGGTAGACTAGATAGATCCACTACTATCCCTGGTTGAACATAGAGGTAGACTAGATAGATCCACTACTATCCCTGGTTCAACATAGAGGTAGACTAGATAGATCCACTACTATCCCTGGTTCAACATAGAGGTAGACTAGATTGATCCATAGTTTCCATTTCTTTAGCTCTCTTTTTACGCTACTGCTACTCTCTGTTCATCAGACATGCATAGTCCCTTTAACCATATCTACATGTACATACTACCTCAATCAGCCTGACTAACCGGTGTCTGTATATACCTACATGTACATACTACCTCAATCAGCCTGACTAACCGGTGTCTGTATATACCTACATGTACATACTACCTCAATCAGCCTGACTAACCGGTGTCTGTATATACCTACATGTACATACTACCTCAATCAGCCTGACTAACCGGTGTTTGTATATAGCCTTGCTACTCTTATTTCAAATGTCTTTTTATTGTTGTTTTATTTCTTTACTTACCTACCTACACACACACACACACACACACACACACACACACACACACACACACACACACACACACACACACACACACACACACCTTTTTTTCGCACTGTTGGTTTGAGCCTGTAAGTCAGCATTTCACTACACCTGTTATATTCGGAGCATGTGACTAATAAACTTCTATTTGATTGGGTCTCCTGTCTCACCATCAGTTTCTCTGCGTCGGCACGGACTTTCAGCAGCTCGGTGATGGCGTCCACAAACCCCTGGTGGTGGAAGTTACACATCTTCTCTATCTCTCTGTCATGGTTACGGATCCTGACCTCAAGCTTCTCCATAAACCTCTTGTGGGCATTAGGCTGGTCATCGTACACAGATCTGAAACACACAAAGTCAGGGAACAGGAGAGTTAGATCTGAAACAGACAAGGTCAGGGAACAGGGGAGTTACAAGGTCAGGGAACAGGGGAGTTACAAGGTCAGGGGAGTTACAAGGTCAGGGAACAGGGGAGTTACAAGGTCAGGGGACAGGGGAGTTACAAGGTCAGGGGAGTTACAAGGTCAGGGGAGTTACAAGGTCAGGGAACAGGGAAGTTACAAGGTCAGGGGAGTTACAAGGTCAGGGAAGTTACAAGGTCAGGGGAGTTACAAGGTCAGGGAACAGGGGAGTTACAAGGTCAGGGAACAGGGGAGTTACAGGGTCAGGGAACAGGGAAGTTACAAGGTCAGGGAACAGGGGAGTTACAAGGTCAGGGAACAGGGGAGTTACAAGGTCAGGGAACAGGGGAGTTACAAGGTCAGGGAACAGGGGAGTTACAAGGTCAGGGGAGTTACAAGGTCAGGGAACAGGGGAGTTACAAGGTCAGGGAACAGGGGAGTTACAAGGTCAGGGAACAGGGGAGTTACAAGGTCAGGGAACAGGGGAGTTACAAGGTCAGGGAACAGGGGAGTTACAAGGTCAGGGAACAGGGGAGTTACAAGGTCAGGGGAGTTACAAGGTCAGGGAACAGGGGAGTTACAAGGTCAGGGAACAGGGGAGTTACAAGGTCAGGGAACAGGGGAGTTACAAGGTCAGGGAACAGGGGAGTTACAAGGTCAGGGGAGTTACAAGGTCAGGGAACAGGGGAGTTACAAGGTCAGGGGAGTTACAAGGTCAGGGAACAGGGGAGTTACAAGGTCAGGGAACAGGGGAGTTACAAGGTCAGGGAACAGGGGAGTTACAAGGTCAGGGGACAGGGGAGTTACAAGGTCAGGGAACAGGGGAGTTACAAGGTCAGAGAACAGGGGAGTTACAAGGTCAGAGAACAGGGGAGTTACAAGGTCAGGGAACAGGGGAGTTACAAGGTCAGGGAACAGGGGAGTTACAAGGTCAGGGGAGTTACAAGGTCAGGGAACAGGGGAGTTACAAGGTCAGGGAACAGGGGAGTTACAAGGTCAGGGAACAGGGGAGCTACAAGGTCAGGGAACAGGGGAGTTACAAGGTCAGGGGAGTTACAAGGTCAGGGAACAGGGGAGTTACAAGGTCAGGGGAGTTACAAGGTCAGGGAACAGGGGAGTTACCATGTCAGGGAACAGGGGAGTTACAAGGTCAGGGAACAGGGGAGTTACAAGGTCAGGGAACAGGGGAGTTACAAGGTCAGGGGACAGGGGAGTTACAAGGTCAGGGAACAGGGGAGTTACAAGGTCAGAGAACAGGGGAGTTACAAGGTCAGGGAACAGGGGAGTTACAAGGTCAGGGAACAGGGGAGTTACAAGGTCAGGGGACAGGGGAGTTACAAGGTCAGGGAACAGGGGAGTTACAAGGTCAGAGAACAGGGGAGTTACAAGGTCAGAGAACAGGGGAGTTACAAGGTCAGGGAACAGGGGAGTTACAAGGTCAGGGAACAGGGGAGTTACAAGGTCAGGGGAGTTACAAGGTCAGGGAACAGGGGAGTTACAAGGTCAGGGAACAGGGGAGTTACAAGGTCAGGGAACAGGGGAGCTACAAGGTCAGGGAACAGGGGAGTTACAAGGTCAGGGGAGTTACAAGGTCAGGGAACAGGGGAGTTACAAGGTCAGGGGAGTTACAAGGTCAGGGAACAGGGGAGTTACCATGTCAGGGAACAGGGGAGTTACAAGGTCAGGGAACAGGGGAGTTACAAGGTCAGGGAACAGGGGAGTTACAAGGTCAGGGGACAGGGGAGTTACAAGGTCAGGGAACAGGGGAGTTACAAGGTCAGAGAACAGGGGAGTTACAAGGTCAGGGAACAGGGGAGTTACAAGGTCAGGGAACAGGGGAGTTACAAGGTCAGGGAACAGGGGAGTTAGATCTGAAACATGATGAATGTCGTCACGGTCACAAGGGGAGAAAGAACGTTCAGATACCAGTCTCCATACATCATCCCACAGAGACATAGCCTGCATCCTATTCCCTATATAGTCACAGGGCTCTGGTCAGAAGAAGTGCACTATGTAGGGAATAGGGTGCAATTTGGGACAGATTTCAAATTAACAAAAAAGGGTAACAAGAAATGTCACCTAACCAACAGGGTGATCTGGGCTGAGATGTCACCTAACCAACAGGGTGATCTGGGCTGAGATGTCACCTAACCAACAGGGTGATCTGGGCTGAGATGTCACCTAACCAACAGGGTGATCTGGGCTGAGATGTCACCTAACCAACAGGGTGATTCTGGGCTGAGATGTCACCTAACCAACAGGGTGATCTGGGCTGAGATGTCACCTAACGAACAGGGTGATCTGGGCTGAGATGTCACCTAACCAACAGGGTGATCTGGGCTGAGATGTCACCTAACCAACAGGGTGATCTGGGCTGAGATGTCACCTAACCAACAGGGTGATCTGGGCTGAGATGTCACCTAACGAACAGGGTAGGCTGGACTGAGATGCCACCTAACCAACAGGGTAGGCTGGGCTGAGATACCAACTAACCAACAGGGTAGGCAGGGCTGAGATACCAACTAACCAACAGGGTAGGCAGGGCTGAGATATCAACTAACCAACAGGGTAGGCTGGGCTGGGCTATCATCTAATCAACAGGGTAGTCTGGGTTGAGATATCACCTAACCAACAGTGTATGCTGGGCTGAGATATCACCTAACCAACAGGGTAGGCTGGGCTGAGATACCACCTAACCAACAGTGTAGACTGGGCTGAGATACCACCTAACCAACAGTGTAGGCTGGGCTGGGCTGAGATACCACCTAACCAACAGTGTAGGCTGGGCTGAGATATCACCTAACAAACAGGGTAGGCTGGGCTGGGCTGAGATACCACCTAACCAACAGGGTAGTCTGGGCTGAGATATCACCTAACCAACAGTGTAGGCTGGGCTGAGATATCACCTAACCAACAGGGTAGGCTGGGCTGGGCTGAGATACCACCTAACCAACAGTGTAGGCTGGGCTGAGATATCACCTAACCAACAGGGTAGACTGGGCTGGGCTGAGATACCACTAAACCAACAGGGTAGACTGGGCTGAGATATCACCTAACCAACAGGGTAGGCTGGGCTCAGATACCACCTAACCAACAGGGTAGGCTGGGCTGGGCTGAGATTCCACCTAACCAACAGTGTAGGCTGGGCTGAGATATCACCTAACCAACAGGGTAGGCTGGGCTGGGCTGAGATACCACCTAACCAACAGGGTAGGCTGGGCTGGGCTGAGATACCACCTAACCAACAGTGTGGGCTGGGCTGGGCTGAGATACCACCTAACCAACATTGTAGGCTGGGCTGGGCTGGGCTGAGATACCACCTAACCAACAGGGTAGGCTGGGCTGGGGTACCACCTAACCAACAAGGTAGGCTGGGCTGAGATACCACCTAACCAACAGGGTAGGCTGGGCTGGGCTGAGATACCACCTAACCAACAGGGTAGGCTGGGCTGGGCTGAGATACCACCTAACCAACAGTGTAGGCTGGGCTGAGATACCACCTAACCAACAGGGTAGGCTGGGCTGAGATATCACCTAACCAACAGTGTAGGCTGGGCTGAGATATCACCTAACCAACAGGGTAGGCTGGGCTGGGATGAGATACCACCTAACCAACAGGGTAGGCTGGGCTGGGCTGAGATACCACCTAACCAACAGTGTAGGCTGGGCTGAGATACCACCTAACCAACAGGGTAGGCTGGGCTGAGATATCACCTAATCAACAGGGTAGGCTGGGCTGGGCTGAGATACCACCTAACCAACAGTGTAGGCTGGGCTGAGATACCACCTAACCAACAGGGTAGGCTGGGCTGAGATATCACCTAACCAACAGGGTAGGCTGGGCTGGGCTGAGATACCACCTAACCAACAGGGTAGGCTGGGCAGAGATATCACCTAACCAACAGGGTAGGCTGGGCTGGGATGAGATACCACCTAACCAACAGTGTAGGCTGGGCTGGGCTGAGATACCACCTAACCAACAGTGTAGGCTGGGCTGGGCTGAGATACCACCTAACCAACAGGGTAGGCTGGGCTGGGATGAGATACCACCTAACCAACAGGGTAGGCTGGGCTGGGATACCACCTAACCAACAGGGTAGGCTGGGCTGGGCTGAGATACCACCTAACCAACAGGGTAGGCTGGGCAGAGATATCACCTAACCAACAGGGTAGGCTGGGCTGGGATGAGATACCACCTAACCAACAGTGTAGGCTGGGCTGCTGTGGGACAGAGTGGAGGGAGGGCTCTGATAGCCAGTGCACTACCTTGTACACAAAGCCTGAAGTTAGTGCTTTAAAGTCAGTGGGCTGCAGAAGTAATGGGTCAATATTAGGAGACTGAGGCTACATGATCCTTCTAACAGAGAGTCATAACGCCATATGATGGCTAAACAAACACCAAGCTGAGGGTGGTGTGTGAACTGGGAACAAAACAACAGGGTTGAAAGAGATCTGTCCAATTTGTGAACCTACGACTCCCCCTACTGGACAAAACGCAGAACAGCCACAGCAGAACCAGGAAGTGAAAAGGAGTAGCCAGTCTCGACATACTGCAGGATGGAGCAAATAGGGCTATGAACGGTCAAACTTTTAAACCAAATTGGGAACCATAACGCTGAGAAAAATTCCTAACCAAAAAAAAACACATTTAAAATCACAGTGCAGTTATCACAAAACCTTATTTCAGTGCTGTAGCCTAACTAGACAGTCGACTGTCGAGGCCTGGGGATGTTGTGTCATTTAAATGAAGATTCAGCCATATGAAATAGATGCAGACAGTAAACAGCATAGTGGGTCAATTTCCACAACAACTAAGAGTGTTTGGAAGAGCGAGGCTCGACTTCTCCGCTGTTTTGGTGCCCTGGTTACCATATGAAGCAAACCCGTGGACATGGCCAGAAACTGTGTGTGACTGTGTGAGAGTGAATCATCTCACCTCATCTCAATATCCTAGTGAGACATTGCAAGATACAGCTTTTCAATGCTGATAGACAGTCAGAACCATGCACTAGGCCTGTCTGTCTGATGGCTGACCTGCCAGTATTGAGAGGCCTAGTGCACGGTTCTAAATGTCTGCTTGGTGCCTGACCTGTCAGTACTGATAGAGAAGCCTAGTGCACGGTTCTGACTGTCTGCTGACCTGTCAGTACTGATAGAGAGGCCTAGTGCATGGTTCTGACTGTCTGCTGACCTGCCAGTACTGATAGAGAGGCCTAGTGCACGGTTCTGACTGTCTGCTGACCTGTCAGTAGTGAGAGGCCTAGTGCACGGTTCTGACTGTCTGCTGACCTGCCAGTACTGATAGAGAGGCCTAGTGCACGGTTCTGACTGTCTGCTGACCTGTCAGTACTGATAGAGAGGCCTAGTGTATGGTTCTGACTGTCTGCTGACCTGCCAGTACTGATAGAGAGGCCTAGTGCACGGTTCTGACTGTCTGCTGACCTGCCAGTACTGAGAGGCCTAGTGCACGGTTCTGACCGTCTGCTGACCTGCCAGTACTGATAAAGAGGCCTAGTGCACAGTTCTGACTGTCTGCCAGTACTGAGAGGCCTAGTGCACGGTTCTGACTGTCTGCTGACCTGCCAGTACTGATAGAGAGGCCTAGTGCACGGTTCTGAATGTCTGCTGACCTGCCAGTACTGATAGAGAGGCCTAGTGCACGGTTCTGAATGTCTGCTGACCTGCCAGTACTGATAGAGAGGCCTAGTGCACGGTTCTGACTGTCTGCTGACCTGCCAGTACTGATAGAGGCCTAGTGCACGGTTCTGACTGTCTGCTGACCTGTCAGTACTGATAGAGAGGCCTAGTGCACGGTTCTGACTGTCTGCTGACCTGTCAGTACTGATAGAGAGGCCTAGTGCACGGTTCTGACTGTCTGCTGACCTGCCAGTACTGATAGAGAGGCCTAGTGCATGGTTCTGACTGTCTGCTGACCTGTCAGTACTGATAGAGAGGCCTAGTGCACGGTTCTGACTGTCTGCTGACCTGCCAGTACTGATAGAGAGGCCTAGTGCACGGTTCTGAATGTCTGCTGACCTGTCAGTACTGATTGAGAGGCCTAGTGCATGGTTCTGACTGTCTGCTGACCTGTCAGTACTGATAGAGAGGCCTAGTGCACGGTTCTGACTGTCTGCTGACCTGCCAGTACTGATAGAGAGGCCTAGTGCACGGTTCTGACTGTCTGCTGACCTGTCATTACTGATAGAGAGGCCTAGTGCATGGTTCTGACTGTCTGCTGACCTGTCAGTACTGATAGAGAGGCCTAGTGCACGGTTCTGACTGTCTGCTGACCTGTCAGTACTGATAGAGAGGCCTAGTGCACGGTTCTGACTGTCTGCTGACCTGCCAGTACTGATAGAGAGGCCTAGTGCACGGTTCTGACTGTCTGCTGACCTGCCAGTACTGATAGACAGGCCTAGTGCACGGTTCTGACTGTCTGCTGACCTGTCAGTACTGATAGAGAGGCCTAGTGCACGGTTCTGACTGTCTGCTGACCTGCCAGTACTGATAGAGAGACCTAGTGCACGGTTCTGAATGTCTGCTGACCTGTCAGTACTGATAGAGAGGCCTAGTGCACGGTTCTGACTGTCTGCTGACCTGCCAGTACTGATAGAGGCCTAGTGCACGGTTCTGACTGTCTGCTGACCTGTCAGTACTGATAGAGAGGCCTAGTGCACGGTTCTGACTGTCTGCTGACCTGCCAGTACTGATAGAGAGGCCTAGTGCACGGTTCTGAATGTCTGCTGACCTGTCAGTACTGATAGAGAGGCCTAGTGCACGGTTCTGAATGTCTGCTGACCTGCCAGTACTGATAGAGAGGCCTAGTGCACGGTTCTGACTGTCTGCTGAAAGACGCAAGTGTTTTCGTCCTCGGAAGTACGGCAAACTAATCAGTCTCCTCCGTTCCAAAAACATTGAATCTTCGGAGTCAATTCCTTGCGGAATCAAAATGTTGACAAATCAGAAATGGGAGTCGACGTGCAAGGAGTCGAAGAACCATGACAACACTTTGAGAAGTTAAATGAGAAGGAAATGCAGACTTGGTGAGGTCCAGTAACAGAGGTACAGGGGGCCATGCTTCCCCATCTGAAAAGGCACCGTGAGATCTAAACCATTACTGACCACAGCTGCCTTGTCCATTCACATTTTTATTAGCATTTTAAATGGAAAAAACGTTATCAGTTTAAACGTTCTGATTTTTTTTCTTTCCATTTGTCACATAAGCCACACCAACTCAACGACCTCGACCAGGGAAAGCCTCCCACCGGCTGCAACACCCCACGTGAATGGTGCAAACACAAAGACAGGAAAGGCCATAAAGAAAGCCTATTTGGTTGAGTATCTATAACCGACTATTCCTTTATGGCCATTCAGAGCCACAGAAACACAGCTGTGGCAGGTAGTCTGATCACTCTGCTTTCCATAACAGACAAGTATTGTTAATGAATCATTTGTTTGACTTTTCCTCTGAACTACAGGCAGTGAAATGTGCTGAGGGCTCACCACACAGTGACAGCAACCTAGTAAACACAGTCCACATGGTGGCCAAAGAGGAACACAAGTGTCACAGCCACACTTTGGTTTACCAGAACTGTGTTTCAGCAGGAAACTAACTTCAGTTAACCTCTACTTCCTAATGTGACTGGGATCCTCTTCTGATCGTCATACCGTGTGAGATCCCCGGGGTTACTACAGCAAACACATCCAAAATCAACTAACAATGAGCTATAACCCTAGCCTAGCCCAGAGAGGCTATTAGCCTAGACCAGAGAGGCTATAGACCTAGCCCAGAGAGGCTATAGACCTAGCCCAGAGAGGCTATTAGCCTAGCCCAGAGAGGCTATTAGCCTAGCCCAGAGAGGCTATTAGCCTAGCCCAGAAAGGCTATTAGCCTAGCCCAGAGAGGCTATTAGCCTAGCCCAGAGAGGCTATAGACCTAGCCCAGAGAGGCTATAGACCTAATCTAGCCCAGAGAGGCTATTAGCCTAGCCCAGAGAGGGTATTAGCCTAGCCCAGAGAGGCTATTAGCCTAGCCCAGAGAGGCTATAGACCTAAAGTAGCCCAGAGAGGCTATAGACCTAACCTAGCCCAGAGAGGCTATAGACCTAACCTAGCCCAGAGAGGCTATAGACCTAACCTAGCCCAGAGAGGCTATAGACCTAGCCCAGAGAGGCTATAGACCTAGCCCAGAGAGGCTATAGACCTAAAGTAGCCCAGAGAGGCTATAGACCTAAAGTAGCCCAGAGAGGCTATAGACCTAAAGTAGCCCAGAGAGGCTATAGACCTAAAGTAGCCCAGAGAGGCTATAGACCTAACCTAGCCCAGAGAGGCTATAGACCTAACCTAGCCCAGAGAGGCTATAGACCTTGCCCAGAGAGGCTATTAGCCTAGCCCAGAGAGGCTATAGACCTAAAGTAGCCCAGAGAGGCTATAGACCTAACCTAGCCCAGAAAGGCTATAGACCTAACCTAGCCCAGAGAGGCTATAGACCTAGCCCAGAGAGGCTATAGACCTAAAGTAGCCCAGAGAGGCTATAGACCTAAAGTAGCCCAGAGAGGCTATAGACCTAAAGTAGCCCAGAGAGGCTATAGACCTAAAGTAGCCCAGAGAGGCTATAGACCTAAAGTAGCCCAGAGAGGCTATAGACCTAATCTAGCCCAGAGAGGCTATTAGCCTAGCCCAGAGAGGGTATTAGCCTAGCCCAGAGAGGCTATTAGCCTAGCCCAGAGAGGCTATAGACCTAACCTAGCCCAGAGAGGCTATAGACCTAACCTAGCCCAGAGAGGCTATAGACCTAGCCCAGAGAGGCTATAGACCTAGCCCAGAGAGGCTATAGACCTAAAGTAGCCCAGAGAGGCTATAGACCTAAAGTAGCCCAGAGAGGCTATAGACCTAAAGTAGCCCAGAGAGGCTATAGACCTAACCTAGCCCAGAGAGGCTATAGACCTAACCTAGCCCAGAGAGGCTATAGACCTTGCCCAGAGAGGCTATTAGCCTAGCCCAGAGAGGCTATAGACCTAAAGTAGCCCAGAGAGGCTATAGACCTAACCTAGCCCAGAAAGGCTATAGACCTAACCTAGCCCAGAGAGGCTATAGACCTAGCCCAGAGAGGCTATAGACCTAAAGTAGCCCAGAGAGGCTATAGACCTAAAGTAGCCCAGAGAGGCTATAGACCTAAAGTAGCCCAGAGAGGCTATAGACCTAACCTAGCCCAGAGAGGCTATAGACCTAATCTAGCCCAGAGAGGCTATTAGCCTAGCCCAGAGAGGGTATTAGCCTAGCCCAGAGAGGCTATAGACCTAAAGTAGCCCAGAGAGGCTATAGACCTAACCTAGCCCAGAGAGGCTATAGACCTAACCTAGCCCAGAGAGGCTATAGACCTAACCTAGCCCAGACAGGCTATAGACCTAACCTAGCCCAGAGAGGCTAGAAGGGCTTTATAAATGTATTTATAAAGCCCTTCTTACATCAGCTGATGTCACAAAGTGCTGTACAGAAACCCAGCCTAAAACCCCAAACAGGAAGCAATGCAGAAGTAGAAGCATGGTGGCTAGGAAAGAGAGAGTGTTCCAAACCTCGACCAATAACAGCTAGTTTCCCCACATACAACTCCCAGACAGCCCTAGCTAAATTCCTGCTTGAGAAATTGCTCATTGCTGAGAAGCAATTTTTGGTTTAATTTTGACCATTTGAATTGAATACAATCACAGTAAGGTACTTCATTGTTACCCAGAAATAATTTGATATTAAAAAAAGGTTAAAAAAAAACATCTGCATTGAACGTTATCAGCTGAAATCCTTAATGGTGAAAACAGCCACGCCCATTTGTGGCGTTACAACAACGAGACGTTTTCTCCTCTCGGACATCATTGAACGTTATCAGCTGAAATCCTTAATGGTGAAAACAGCCACGCCCATTTGTGACATTACAACAACGAGACGTTTTCTCCTCTCGGACATCATGTGCGATAGAAGAGCACAATATGTACAGCAATTAATTTTACCATACTGCTCCTCAGCTCTGCAACAGAAACATGAACAACGGTGGTGGTGGGGCGGCCGTGGTACCATGTGAGACCGCCTACGGCGGAATCCATCTTTTAACAATAGGCCTGCGTAAGGCCAAAACGTAAAATATTCCAACTTGAATCATTTCTCAATACATGTCAACAATCCTTCCTCCAAAGGACCCTGTGTGGATTACATCACAATCCTGGTCTGTGTTGTTATAGTCTGGTGAGGAATCACCCAACACCAGCAGTTCATGGTAACCAGGCTAGATTGGGTTCAACAAGACTAATAAAAAGCCTCTATTTTTAGTATAGGACGATCCTCTTCCAAAGATTCAAATGATGTGACCTCACCCTACATTAGACTGGAGTGGAGATAGCACCATGTGGCCTGAACAACAGGGCCTTAACTGGTGTTATCTCTCTGTAATATAGGCCTAGGCTACCTCACCCTACATTAGACTGGAGTGGAGATATCACCATGTGGCCTGAACAACAGGGCCTTAACTGGTGTTATCTCTCTGTAATATAGGCCTAGGCTACCTCACCCTACATTAGACTGGAGTGGAGATAGCACCATGTGGCCTGAACAACAGGGCCTTAACTGGTGTTATCTCTCTGTAATATAGGCCTAGGCTACCTCACCCTACATTAGACTGGAGTGGAGATGGCACCTTGTGGCCTGAATAACAGGGCCTTAACTGGTGTTATCTCTCTGTAATATAGGCCTAGGCTACCTCACCCTACATTAGACTGGAGTGGAGATGGCACCTTGTGGCCTGAATAACAGGGCCTTAACTGGTGTTATCTCTCTGTAATATAGGCCTAGGCTACCTCACCCTACATTAGACTGGAGTGGAGATGGCACCTTGTGGCCTGAATAACAGGGCCTTAACTGGTGTTATCTCTCTGTAATATAGGCCTAGGCTACCTCACCCTACATTAGACTGGAGTGGAGATAGCACCATGTGGCCTGAACAACAGGGCCTTAACTGGTGTTATCTCTCTGTAATATAGGCCTAGGCTACCTCACCCTACATTAGACTGGAGTGGAGATAGCACCATGTGGCCTGAACAACAGGGCCTTAACTGGTGTTATCTCTCTGTAATATAGGCCTAGGCTACCTCACCCTACATTAGACTGGAGTGGAGATAGCACCATGTGGCCTGAACAACAGGGCCTTAACTGGTGTTATCCATGCCTTTGTCACTTCTAGGTTAGACTACTGCAATGCTCTACTTTCCAGCTACTAAATAAACTTCAGTTAGTGCTAAATACGGCTGCTAGAATCCTGACTAGAACCAAAAAATGTGATCATATTACTCCAGTGTTAGCCTCTCTACACTGGCTTCCTGTTAAGGCTAGGGCTGATTTCAAGGTTTTACTGCTAACCTACAAAGCATTACATGGGCTTGCTCCTACCTATCTCTCTGATCTGGTCCTGCCGTACATACCTACACGTACGCTACGGTCACAAGACGCAGGCCTCCTAATTGTCCCTAGAATTTCTAAGCAAACAGCTGGAGGCAGGGCTTTCTCCTATAGAGCTCCATTTTTATGGAACGGTCTGCCTACCCATGTCAGAGACGCAAACTCGATCTCAACCTTTAAGTCTTTACTGAAGACTCATCTCTTCAGTGGGTCATATGATTGAGTGTAGTCTGGCCCAGGAGTGTGAAGGTGAACGGAAAGGCTCTGGAGCAACGAACCGCCCTTGCTGTCTCTGCCTGGTGCTGGTGTCCCAGGTCTAAGTCAGAACCTGATTAGAGGGGAATCACCCACCTGGTGTCCCAGGTCTAAATCAGAGCCTGATTAGAGGGGAATCACCCACCTGGTGTCCCAGGTCTAAGTCAGAACCTGATTAGAGGGGAATCACCCACCTGGTGTCCCAGGTCTAAATCAGTACCTGATTAGAGGGGAATCACCCACCTGGTGTCCCAGGTCTAAATCAGTACCTGATTAGAGGGGAATCACCCACCTGGTGTCCCAGGTCTAAATCAGTACCTGATTAGAGGGGAATCACCCACCTGGTGTCCCAGGTCTAAATCAGTCCCTGATTAGAGGGGAATCACTCACCTGGTGTCCCAGGTCTAAATCAGAACCTGATTAGAGGGGAATCACCCACCTGGTGTCCCAGGTCTAAATCAGTGACTCAGAGGGGAACAATTAACTAAAGCAGTAGAACTGGCTTGGAGATCCAGAGTTGAGGATATATATAAATAAGAGAGATTGAGAGAGAACAGTGACCGTCTTTACTGGAGTAGTCTGGAGAAGCTAGCCAGTTATAGCTAGCTAGGATAATTGAAGCTACATGCTGTGCTTTTCCCCCAACCCCATTCAGATACAACAGCCTCCCTGTTGGTGTCTCCTTGTCACCTACAACCCCATTCAGATAAAACAGCCTCCCTGTTGGTGTCTCCTTGTCACCTACAACCCCATTCAGATACAACAGCCTCCCTGTTGGTTGCTCCTTGTCACCTACAACCCCATTCAGATACAACAGCCTCCGCGTTGGTGGCTCCTTGTCACCTACAACCCCATTCAGATAAAACAGCCTCTCCGTTGGTTGCTCCTTGTCACCTACAGCCCCATTCAGATAAAACAACCTCCCCGTTCGGGGCTCCTTGTCACCTACAACCCCATTCAGATAAAACAGCCTCCCCGTTGGTGGCTCCTTGTCACCTACAACCCCATTCAGATAAAACAGCCTCCCCGTTGGTGGCTCCTTGTCACCTACAACCCCATTCAGATAAAACAGCCTCCCCGTTGGTGGCTCCTTGTCACCTACAACCCCATTCAGATAAAACAGCCTCCCGGGTTGGTGGCTCCTTGTCACCTACAACCCCATTCAGATACTACAGCATCCCCGTTGGGGGCTCCTTGTCACCTACAGCCCCATTCAGATAAAACAGCCTCCCGGGTTGGTGGCTCCTTGTCACCTACAACCCCATTCAGATACTACAGCATCCCCGTTGGGGGCTCCTTGTCACCTACAGCCCCATTCAGATAAAACAACCTCCCCGTTCGGGGCTCCTTGTCACCTACAACCCCATTCAGATAAAACAGCCTCCCCGTTGGTGGCTCCTTGTCACCTACAGCCCCATTCAGATAAAACAGCCTCCCCGTTGGTGGCTCCTTGTCACCTACAACCCCATTCAGATAAAACAACCTCCCCGTTTGGGGCTCCTTGTCACCTACAACCCCATTCAGATAAAACAGCCTCCCCGTTGGTGGCTCCTTGTCACCTACAACCCCATTCAGATAAAACAGCCTCCCTGTTGGTGTCTCCTTGTCACCTACAACCCCATTCAGATAAAACAGCCTCCCCGTTGGTGGCTCCTTGTCACCTACAACCCCATTCAGATAAAACAGCCTCCCTGTTGGTGGCTCCTTGTCACCTACAACCCCATTCAGATAAAACAGCCTCCCCGTTGGTGTCTCCTTGTCACCTACAACCCCATTCAGATAAAACAGCCTCCCCGTTGGTGGCTCCTTGTCACCTACAACCCCATTCAGGTAAAACAGCCTCCCCGTTGGTGGCTCCTTGTCACCTACAACCCCATTCAGATAAAACAGCCTCCCCGTTGGTGGCTCCTTGTCACCTACAACCCCATTCAGATAAAACAGCCTCCCCGTTGGTGGCTCCTTGTCACCTACAGCCCCATTCAGATAAAACAGCCTCCCCGTTGGTGGCTCCTTGTCACCTACAACCCCATTCAGATAAAACAGCCTCCCCGTTGGTGGCTCCTTGTCACCTACAACCCCATTCAGATAAAACAACCTCCCCGTTCGGGGCTCCTTGTCACCTACAACCCCATTCAGATAAAACAGCCTCCCCGTTGGTGGCTCCTTGTCACCTACAACCCCATTCAGATAAAACAGCCTCCCCGTTGGTGGCTCCTTGTCACCTACAACCCCATTCAGATAAAACAGCCTCCCCGTTGGTGGCTCCTTGTCACCTACAACCCCATTCAGATAAAACAGCCTCCCTGTTGGTGGCTCCTTGTCACCTACAACCCCATTCAGATAAAACAGCCTCCCTGTTGGTGGCTCCTTGTCACCTACAACCCCATTCAGATAAAACAGCCTCCCCGTTGGTGGCTCCTTGTCACCTACAACCCCATTCAGATAAAACAGCCTCCCCGTTGGTGGCTCCTTGTCACCTACTCCTCATTTCACCAACTTCATTTGGTAATTTTGCATTTCATTACGTAACCCTCAGTCCACTTGTTACACATTGAGCCTGTTCGATTGGCCAACAAACAACAAGCTAAGTTACACATGAAGTCTACTGGGCACATGTAATAAAAAGCACATTGAAAAGTTAGCCGTTTTATAAATTAAGCATTTTAAAATGTCCTTCTATGCCACAATGTCACATGGATTATATATATTTTTCCATTTAGAAAAGGCCTGTGTTTTAAAATAGTCTCACAAGTATTCGAATATTAAAACGTTTGTTTGGATATTTTAATATAGTAATAACCATGCAGACCTCTTTAACACACCCCCACAGATCACAATCTGGCCAGTTTCTCTCGTTCCCCAGAATGCCCCTCACATCTCCTGCGTTAGAAAGTAGGAGAGAACGTGAAACCACTGCTGTGGTAAACCCAGTGATGCTTGGGAAGGAAATGAAGATGAACACAGGGTGTGGTCCAACAGCCAGAGCTGTTTGTGAAATAACTAAAGAAGTAAAGAGATCACTGATAAGGCGCCTAGAAAATCTGTTGATTTGTCCGTTTACGTTTTTTCCCCTCTTTTCTTTCTTTCAGGGTTTCGCTTTCAAAATCACACTTTAATTAATTATTTATTTAAACAACAGAATTGGGTCTTCCAAGTCTTAAAACAACCCACATCAGGAGACGTCTGAGGTCTGAAATAAATAAATCTAAGAAATGTACATTTTGGGGTGTAATTACCCTTGAACCGAAGTGCGCAGCAGCCAGAGACCGTTTGGTGAGCTGTGTTTCTGTAGCGCTCACGTGATTGATGAGTTGGCAAAACAAATGGCCACTGGATTGATGCAAATAACCATGATATCACTCAGCCAGGATACTTTGTAGTTAACATTTCATTTAGAAGGTGGGGGGGGTATATCCATCTCTACCAGAAGGTTATCATTAGTATCATCACACATTCCTGTGTTAGTAGTAGTTAACATTTCATTTAGAAGGTGGGGGGGGGGTATATCCATCTCTATCAGAAGGTTATCATTAGTATCATCACACATTCCTGTGTTAGTAGTAGTTAACATTTCATTTAGAAGGTGGGGGGGGGGAGTATATCCATCTCTACCAGAAGGTTATCATTAGTATCATCACACATTCCTGTGTTAGTAGTAGTTAACATTTCATTTAGAAGGTGGGGGGGGGGGGGGGGGGGGGAGTATATCCATCTCTACCAGAAGGTTATCATTAGTATCATCACACATTCCTGTGTTAGTAGTAGTTAACATTTCATTTAGAAGGTGGGGGGGGGGGGGGTATATCCATCTCTACCAGAAGGTTATCATTAGTATCATCACACATTCCTGTGTTAGTAGTAGTTAACATTTCATTTAGAAGGTGGGGGGGGGGAGTATATCCATCTATACCAGAAGGTTATCATTAGTATCATCACACATTCCTGTGTTAGTAGTAGTTAACATTTCATTTAGAAGGTGGGGGGGGGGAGTATATCCATCTCTACCAGAAGGTTATCATTAGTATCATCACACATTCCTGTGTTAGTAGTAGTTAACATTTCATTTAGAAGGTGTGGGGGGGGTATATCCATCTCTACCAGAAGGTTATCATTAGTATCATCACACATTCCTGTGTTAGTAGTAGTTAACATTTCATTTAGAAGGTGTGGGGGGGGTATATCCATCTCTACCAGAAGGTTATCATTAGTATCATCACACATTCCTGTGTTAGTAGTAGTTAACATTTCATTTAGAAGGTGTGGGGGGGGTATATCCATCTCTACCAGAAGGTTATCATTAGTATCATCACACATTCCTGTGTTAGTAGTAGTTAACATTTCATTTAGAAGGTGGGGGGGGGGGTATATCCATCTCTACCAGAAGGTTATCATTAGTATCATCACACATTCCTGTGTTAGTAGTAGTTAACATTTCATTTAGAAGGTGGGGGGGTATATCCATCACTACCAGAAGGTTATCATTAGTATCATCACACATTCCTGTGTTAGTAGTAGTTAACATTTCATTTAGAAGGTGGTGGGGGGGGGGGGGAGTATATCCATCTCTATCAGAAGGTTATCATTAGTATCATCACACATTCCTGTGTTAGTAGTAGTTAACATTTCATTTAGAAGGTGGGGGGGGGGGTATATCCATCTCTACCAGAAGGTTATCATTAGTATCATCACACATTCCTGTGTTAGTAGTAGTTAACATTTCATTTAGAAGGTGGTGGGGGGGGGGAGTATATCCATCTCTACCAGAAGGTTATCATTAGTATCATCACACATTCCTGTGTTAGTAGTAGTTAACATTTCATTTAGAAGGTGGGGGGGGAGTATATCCATCTCTACCAGAAGGTTATCATTAGTATCATCACACATTCCTGTGTTAGTAGTAGTTAACATTTCATTTAGAAGGTGGGGGGGAGTATATCCATCTCTACCAGAAGGTTATCATTAGCATCATTGCACATCATCATCACACATTCCTGTGCCGTTTACGAAATGTTTCAGAAAGTTGTAGGAAAATACAAATCACTGATGCATTTTGGTCATGAGGTATTGATTAACTTGGTCAAATTATAACATGTTCCAGTCCAATACATTTAGTTGATGTCCTACTAAGTTCAATACATTTAGTTGATTTCCTACTAAGTTCAATACATTTAGTTGATGTCCTACTAAGTCCAATACATTTAGTTGATTTCCTACTAAGTCCAATACATTTAGTTGATTTCCTACTAAGTTCAATACATTTAGTTGATGTCCTACTAAGTCCAATACATTTAGTTGATGTCCTACTAAGTTCAATACATTTAGTTGATGTCCTACTAAGTTCAATACATTTAGTTGATGTCCTACTAAGTTCAATACATTTAGTTGATGTCCTACTAAGTTCAATACATTTAGTTGATGTCCTACTAAGTTCAATACATTTAGTTGATGTCCTACTAAGTTCAATACATTTAGTTGATGTCCTACTAAGTTCAATACATTTAGTTGATGTCCTACTAAGTTCAATACATTTAGTTGATTTCCTACTAAGTTCAATACATTTAGTTGATTCCCTACTAAGTTCAATACATTTAGTTGATGTCCTACTAAGTTCAATACATTTAGTTGATGTCCTACTAAGTTCAATACATTTAGTTGATTCCCTACTAAGTCCAATACATTTAGTTGATTCCCTACTAAGTCCAATACATTTAGTTGATTCCCTACTAAGTCCAATACATTTAGTTGATTTCCTACTAAGTTCAATACATTTAGTTGATGTCCTACTAAGTTCAATACATTTAGTTGATTTCCTACTAAGTTCAATACTGATGTCCTACTAAGTTCAATACATTTAGTTGATGTCCTACTAAGTTCAATACATTTAGTTGATTTCCTACTAAGTTCAATACATTTAGTTGATTTCCTACTAAGTTCAATACATTTAGTTGATTTCCTACTAAGTTCAATACATTTAGTTGATGTCCTACTAAGATCAATACATTTAGTTGATTTCCTACTAAGTTCAATACATTTAGTTGATTTCCTACTAAGTTCAATACATTTAGTTGATGTCCTACTAAGTTCAATACATTTAGTTGATGTCCTACTAAGTTCAATACATTTAGTTGATGTCCTACTAAGTTCAATACATTTAGTTGATGTCCTACTAAGTTCAATACATTTAGTTGATGTCCTACTAAGTTCAATACATTTAGTTGATTTCCTACTAAGTTCAATACATTTAGTTGATTTCCTACTAAGTTCAATACATTTAGTTGATTTCCTACTAAGTTCAATACATTTAGTTGATGTCCTACTAAGTTCAATACATTTAGTTGATTCCCTACTAAGTCCAATACATTTAGTTGATTTCCTACTAAGTTCAATACATTTAGTTGATTTCCTACTAAGTTCAATACATTTAGTTGATTCCCTACTAAGTTCAATACATTTAGTTGATGTCCTACTAAGTTCAATACATTTAGTTGATTCCCTACTAAGTTCAATACATTTAGTTGATTTCCTACTAAGTTCAATACATTTAGTTGATGTCCTACTAAGTTCAATACATTTAGTTGATTCCCTACTAAGTTCAATACATTTAGTTGATTTCCTACTAAGTTCAATACATTTAGTTGATTCCCTACTAAGTTCAATACATTTAGTTGATTCCCTACTAAGTTCAATACATTTAGTTGATTTCCTACTAAGTTCAATACATTTAGTTGATTTCCTACTAAGTTCAATACATTTAGTTGATTTCCTACTAAGTTCAATACATTTAGTTGATTTCCTACTAAGTTCAATACATTTAGTTGATTTCCTACTAAGATCAATACATTTAGTTGATTCCCTACTAAGTTCAATACATTTAGTTGATTTCCTACTAAGTTCAATACATTTAGTTGATTCCCTACTAAGTTCAATACATTTAGTTGATTTCCTACTAAGTTCAATACATTTAGTTGATTCCCTACTAAGTTCAATACATTTAGTTGATTCCCTACTAAGTTCAATACATTTAGTTGATTCCCTACTAAGTTCAATACATTTAGTTGATTTCCTACTAAGTTCAATACATTTAGTTGATTTCCTACTAAGTTCAATACATTTAGTTGATTTCCTACTAAGTCCAATACATTTAGTTGATTCCCTACTAAGTTCAATACATTTAGTTGATTTCCTACTAAGTTCAATACATTTAGTTGATGTCCTACTAAGTTCAATACATTTAGTTGATTCCCTACTAAGTTCAATACATTTAGTTGATTCCCTACTAAGTTCAATACATTTAGTTGATTCCCTACTAAGTTCAATACATTTAGTTGATTTCCTACTAAGATCAATACATTTAGTTGATTTCCTACTAAGTTCAATACATTTAGTTGATTTCCTACTAAGTTCAATACATTTAGTTGATTCCCTACTAAGTTCAATACATTTAGTTGATTCCCTACTAAGTTCAATACATGTTTGAATATTGTTGAATTGCGTTTTAATGTCTGGATTGTGTGGTTCCGTTCTGTGTTCTCCACAACAGACCTTCTAGGACCCTGCTGATAGAGACGTGATGATGTGTTGCTCTCTACACAGAACAGCGTGACCTGACCATGCTACTTCCCAATGACCTTGTCCAAGAGCAGTTGAACCTCATTATTATCACCTATATGTATTCTCACTAATCAACACGAGGCTGAAACAAAACAGTGAACGTGTGGCGGTGATAAAACTGCTCGATGGGGACAGATGTTTTCCTCCGGGTCACAATGCAGGAGGACGACTGCTCGTTTCAGCCTCCAAAAACGGCCTCGGAAAACAGTCCATCTTTCAAACGTTGGAGGGCCTCCCGGGTCGCCCCTGTCATGCAGTGATATCCTGACTGGCTGAGGCGGTTAGAGAGAGAGAGAGAGACAGGCTGCAGGTGCTTCCTGTGGGGCTGAGGGAAGAGCTAGAGCATTATGGGGGAGAGGGGAAAGAACTCAGGCTTCCTCTGGCCTGCGGATTGAAGAGAGTGAGCCTCAGAACACCCAGCCTGGCACCATTGTGCTCAACCCCCCCACACCCCGGGACACTGGTTGTGCACGACAACGAGACAAACCAACCGCTCCGTCACTGACATCCAGAACCAGGGAATAACTAATAGAATGTAAATGTAGACTTGTGGAGCGCCCTGCACTGACTGACCCAGATAGAGCCTTGGCTCCGAACTGCTCGACAACTGTGATTTGTGAAAAAGGACCGTTGTGACAGAGCATGACGCCACTAGCAACAGTCTGTCCAAGTTATCGACAAACTAAATGGGTTTTTATAAATTAGGCTCCAGAATCCTGCATCGATGTCCTGATCTTGATTCCCAGAAACATGTGACTCGCTCCACTAGGAAATGGTCACTGAAGAACTGACTTCCAGTGACATGCAGTGAACAAGCTTTACTTTGTGTCACAGAATTCCCTCAAATTAAAAATACTTTATCCACGTCAGATCTGTCGTTATTATTTTTTTCAAAAAACACGAATTGAAACGGTATTGGCTTCACTTAAAAATAAATAAAAGTTGTGTTTGGTGCAAACGTCAAAGTACAGGTAGAAGCCATATATAAAACATCCAATGGATCCCAACGCTCTCACAAAGATGATCTGAGAGATTGTTCGCTCTGGACACCAAGCTGAGCCAAATCCACGACACGCTGGAGAAACGCCAGAGAAGACGATAAATCGCTAAACGGTGAATAAGCTGTTGGAGGGGAAGACGCTAGAAAACCCACAGCAGAACAACAACATGATCATTTTAATTGGATCATGGAATAGAAGCTGGTAGAAATCAACAACTTATTGGTCAAGAGAAGCTTGGTCCTTCGCCCTCGGGTGAACATCATCGCATCGGACCAATGACAAATGGTCCGGTTTATGAGAACACGGTTTTGAGGAAAAACTAATTATTCTTTGTCTCGCAGGAGAGATGGGAACACTGCAGTACCAGGGACAGAGGATCAGCATCTACCCCGATACGAGGGCAGAGCTACGGGAACACAAACTACCTGCAATGAGGTGAGAGGGGTACTGTTCAAAACCAACCTGTAGGTACGGAGTGGTCCACCCAGGAACGCTGCTGATCACCTAACAACAAGACCCGCCCCTTCAACTAAGTGCTGTTATTGTGAAGCGGAAATGTCTAGGAGCAACGTCTCAGTCTCAAAATGGTAGGCCACACAAGCTCACAGAATGGGACCGCCGATTGCGTAAAAATCGCCTGTCCTCTGTTGCAACGCTCACTACCGAGTTCCCAACTGCTTCTCGAAGCAACATCAGCACAACAACTGTTTGTCGGGAGCTTGATGAAATGGGTTTCCATGGCCATCGCGCATCCATTTATTTAAATGTACATATACGTATTCATTCCTTTACACTTGTGTGTATAAGGTAGTTGTTGTGAAATTGTCTGATTACTTGTTAGACATTACTGCACGGTCGGAACTAGAAGCACAAGCATTTCGCTACACTCGCATTAACATCTGCTAATCATGTGTATGTGACCAATAAGATTTGATGGCCGAGCAGCCGCACACAAGCCTAACATCACCATGCGCAATGCCAAGCGTCGGGTGCCACCATTGGACTCTGGAGCAGAGGAAACACATTCTCTGGAGTGATGAATCCCATTTCACCCTCTGGCAGTCCGACAGACAAATCTGGGTTTGGAAGATGCCAGAAAAACGCTAACTGCCCCAATGCATAGTGCCAACTGTAAAGTTTGGTGGAGGAGGAATAATGGTCTGGGGCTGTGTATCATGGTTTGGGCTAGTTCCAGTGAAGGGAAATCTTAATGCGACAGCATACAATGACATTCTAGATGATTATGTGCTTCCAACTTTGTGGCAACAGTTTGGGGAAGGTCCTTTTCTGTTTCAGCATGACCAGGCCCCCGTGCACAAATCGAGGTCCATACAGAAATGGTTTGTCAAAATAGACGTGGAAGAACTTGACTGGCATGCACAGAGCCCTGACCTCAACCCTATCAAACAACTTTGGGATGAATTGGAACTGCCTGCGAGCCAGGCCTAAATCACCTAACATCACTGCTCGACCTCCCTAATGTATTAAAGTATATTCAGACAATTCAGCAGTATATTAAAGATACAAGATCAACCTCACTAAAACCATCTCTACTTAACAAAACAAATGTTCAATCTCAATATTAGAATCGAAGTCACCAATTGCGACCCATTTTAAAATAACTTGTCATTTACATTTTACCCATCTAGATCTAAACATTAACTTCATCGGGTCGCATTTCGTTCCTCAAAAATTACTGTGTTGCCAAGACAAAAAAAAAAATAATAATAATAATAGTTAGCATGCTTCCTTTGCCCAGGCCACAAGGGTACTGGGAAAAGATTCAAAAGTTCAGTCTCAAATTTGACATGGAAATGTCCCAGAATGCAGATGGCTGCATGTTCTATGCTTTGTGTCTGTGGCTCCGCCTACTTACGAAATGGTTTGTTCCAGTTAACCGTCTTCCTGGTTGGAAAGAGAGGAAAACAGGATTCATCCCATGGATTCGGGATTCATCCGATGGCATTGAGGAGTACACCACATCATTCACCGTGAGCATCAATGACGTCGTCCCCACAGTGACCGTACGTACATATCCCAACCAGAAGTCATGGATTATGGGAAACATCCGCACTGAGCTAAAGGCTAGTGTCCCTCCCGCTACGACCTCCGAAGAGCCATCAAACAGGCAAAGCATTAAAAACAGGACTAAGATCGAATACTACTACGCCGGCTCTGACCCTCGTCGGATGCTGCAGGGCTTGCAAACTATCACGGATTACAAAGGGAAACCCAGCCGCAAGATGCTCAGTGACACGAAAATACCAGACGAGCTAAATGCCTTCTATGCTCACTATGAGGCAAGCAACACCAAACCATGCGTGAGAGTACCAGCTGTTCTGGACGTCTCCATAGCCGATGTTAGACCTTTAAACAGGTTGATATTCACAAAGCCAAACAGATTACCAGGACGGGTACTCAGAGCATGCGCTGACCAGCTGGCAAGTGTCTTCACTGACATTTTCAACCTCTCCCTGACCCAGTCTGTAATACCTACATGTTTCCAGCAGAACACCATAGTCCCTGTGCCCCAGAATGCCATGGTAACTTGTCTAAATGGCTATCGCCCAATAGCACTCACATCTGTAGCCATGAAATGTTTTGAAAGGCTGGTTATGGCAGATATCAACACCATCATTCCAGACACCCTAGACCCACTCCAATTTGCATGCCACCCCAACAGATCCACAGATTATGGAATCTTTATTGCACCACAATGCGCTCTCCCACATAGACAAGAGGAACACCTATGTGAGAATGCTGTTAATTGACTATAGCTCAACACCATAGTAATGAGCTTGGAAGACACTAAGCTAAGAACCCTGACTTAACACCTCCCTCTGCAACTGGATCCTGGACTTCCTGACAGGCTGCCCCCAGGTGGTGAGGGTAGGTAACAACACATCCGCCACACTGACCCTGAACATGGAGGCCCCTCAGGGGTACTCCGTTCACTCAGGACTGCACGGCCAGGCACAACTCCAACACCATCAGTACGTTTATTGACGACACAACGGTGGTAGGCCTGATCACCGACAATGAGACAGTCTATAGGAAGGAAGTCAGAGACCTGGCAGTGTGGTGCTAGGACAACAACCTCTCCCTCAACGTCAGCAACACAAAGCAGCTGATCGTGGACTACCGGAAACGGAGGGCCGAGCCACGCCCCCGTTCACATCGACGGGGCTGTAGTGGAGTGGATCGAGGGCTTGGTCCATGGTGTCCACGTTACTAAGGATCTCTCATTGTCCACAAACACCAACACAGTCTCGAAGACGGAATGACAACGCCTCTTCCCTCTCAGGAGGTAGAAAAGATTTGGCGTGGGCCCTCAGATCCTCAAAACGTTCTACAGCTACACCATTGAGAGCATCTGGACTGGCTGCATCACCGCTAGGTAAGAGCAACTGGCATCCGATCGCAGAGGGTAGTGCGTACGGCCCAGTACATCACTGGGGACAAGCTCCCTGCCATCCAGGACCTCTATACCAGGCGGTGTCAGAGGAAGGCCCTAAAACTTGTCATCTCTCTGCTACCGCATGGCAAGGGTTACCAATGCACCAAGTCTAGAATCAACAGGACGGTGAACAGCTTGTTCCCAAGCCATAAGACCGCTAACTAGTTTGTTTAATAGTTAACCGGACAATCTGCATTGACCCTTTTGACTCATCACATACGCTGCTGCAACTGTTAATGATCTATGCTGTTGCATATTCACTTATCTACTTCAATTACCTGTAGCCCTGCACATGGACTTGGTACTGCTACCCTGTCTATAGCCATGTTATTACCTGTAGCCCTGCACATGGACTTGGTACTGCTACCCTGTCTATAGCCATGTTATTACCCCAGACCGCTGCACATGGACTTGGTACTGCTACCCTGTCTATAGCCATGTTATTACCTGTACCCCTGCACATTGACTCAGTACTGCTACCCTGTCTATAGCCATGTTATTACCTGTACCCCTGCACATTGACTCAGTACTGCTACCCTGTCTATAGCCATGTTATTACCTGTACCCCTGCACATTGACTCAGGTCTGCTACCCTGACTATAGCCATGTTATTACCCCAGACCCCTGCACATGGACTTGGTCCTGCTACCCTGTCTATAGCCATGTTATTACCCCAGACCCCTGCACATGGACTTGGTACTGCTACCCTGACTATAGAAAAAGTTATTACCTGTACCCCTGCACATTGACTCAGTACTGCTACCCTGTCTATAGCCATGTTATTACCTGTACCCCTGCACATTGACTTCAAATCAAATCAAATTTTATTTGTCACATACACATGGTTAGCAGATGTTAATGCGAGTGTAGCGAAATGCTTGTGCTTCTAGTTCCGACAATGCAGTAATAACAAGTAATCTAACTAACAATTCCAAAACTACTGTCTTGTACACAGTGTAAGGGGATAAAGCATATGTACATAAGGATATATGAATGAGTGATGGTACAGAGCAGCATAGGCAAGATACAGTAGATGGTATCGAGTACAGTATGTACAAATGAGATGAGTATGTAAACAAAGTGGCATAGTTTAAAGTGGCTAGTGATACATGTATTACATAAGGATACAGTCGATGATATAGAGTACAGTATATACGTATGCATATGAGATGAATAATGTAGGGTAAGTAACATTATATAAGGTAGCATTGTTTAAAGTGGCTAGTGATATATTTACATCATTTCCCATCAATTCCCATTATTAAAGTGGCTGGAGTTGAGTCAGTGGCTTGGTACTGCTACCCTGTCTATAGTCATGTTATTACCTGTACCCCTGCACATTGACTTGGTACTGCTACCCTGTCTATAGCCATGTTATTACCTGTACCCCTGCACATTGACTTGGTACTGCTACCCTGTCTATAGCCATGTTATTACCTGTACCCCTGCACATTGACTTGGTACTGCTACCCTGTCTATAGCCATGTTATTACCTGTACCCCTGCACATTGACTTGGTACTGCTACCCTGTCTATAGCCATGTTATTACCCCAGACCCCTGCACATGGACTTGGTACTGCTACCCTGTCTATAGCCATGTTATTACCCCAGACCCCTGCACATTGACTTGGTACTGCTACCCTGTCTATAGCCATGTTATCATTGACTCAGTACTGCTACCCTGTCTATAGCCATGTTATCATTGACTCAGGTCTGCTACCCTGTCTATAGCCATGTTATCATTGACTCAGTACTGCTACCCTGTCTATAGCCATGTTATCATTGACTCAGTACTACTACCCTGTCTATAGCCATGTTATCATTGACTCAGTACTACTACCCTGGTACTGCTTGGTACTGCTACCCTGTATATAGCCATGTTATCACTGTCAGTACTGCTACCCTGTCTATAGCCATGTTATCATTGACTCAGTACTGCTACCCTGTCTATAGCCATGTTATCATTGACTCAGTACTGCTACCCTGTCGATAGCCATGTTATCATTGACTCAGTACTCCTACCCTGTCTATAGACATGTTATCATTGACTCAGTACTGCTACCCTGTCGATAGCCATGTTATCATTGACTCAGTACTGCTACCCTGTCTATAGCCATGTTATCATTGACTCAGTACTGCTACCCTGTCTATAGCCATGTTATCATTGACTCAGTACTGCTACCCTGTCTATAGCCAAGTTATCATTTATAATTTTGTATTTATTATGACTTTTATTATAAAACATTCCTATTATTTCTCTCTGGTCTCTCTCTCTGCATTGTTGGGAAGGGCCAGTCAGTCAGCATTTCACTGCAAGTCTACACCTGTTGTTTACCAAGCATGTGACACAATCTGATGGTGCTAATGGGGCCATTAAAATGCAAAGGCCTGTAATCGTCCTCTACACACACGGGTCGGCCCCTAGACAGCCTACGCAAATTACAAACCCGCCAGAACAACCCAAAATAATACAATGACGTTTGTCTTGGGCTCTAAAATGTGTTTATTGTGATCAAGTTCGATCCCCATGATCGACTGTTTTAAAGTTGGCTACAAATAGACATTTAAACAGTGATCCATTCTGACTGCTACATATCTATTTAAATAGTGATCCATTCTAACTGCTACATATCTATTTAAATAGTGATCCATTCTGACTGCTACATATCTATTTAAATAGTACATATCTATTTAAACAGTGATCCATTCTAACTGCTACATATCTATTTAAATAGTGATCCATTCTAACTGCTACATATCTATTTAAATAGTGATCCATTCTGACTGCTACACATCTATTTAAATAGTGATCCATTCTAACTACTACACATCTATTTTAATAGTGATCCATTCTAACTGCTACATATCTATTTAAATAGTGATCCATTCTAACTACTACATATCTATTTAAATAGTGATCCATTCTAACTGCTACACATCTATTTAAAGAGTGATCCATTCTAACTGCTACACATCTATTTAAATAGTGATCCATTCTAACTACTACACATCTATTTAAATAGTGATCCATTCTAACTGCTACACATCTATTTAAATAGTGATCCATTCTAACTACTACATATCTATTTAAATAGTGATCCATTCTGACTGCTACATATCTATTTAAATAGTGATCCATTCTAACTGCTACATATCTATTTAAATAGTGATCCATTCTAACTGCTACATATCTATTTAAATAGTGATCCATTCTAACTGCTACACATCTATTTAAATAGTGATCCATTCTAACTGCTACACATCTATTTAAATAGTGATCCATTCTAACTACTACACATCTATTTAAACAGTGATCAATTCTAACTGCTACATATCTATTTAAATAGTACATATCTATTTAAATAGTGATCCATTCTAACTGCTACATATCTATTTAAATAGTGATCCATTCTAACTACTACATATCTATTTAAACAGTGATCAATTCTAACTGCTACACATCTATTTAAATAGTGATCCATTCTAACTACTACACATCTATTTAAACAGTGATCAATTCTAACTGCTACATATCTATTTAAATAGTACATATCTATTTAAATAGCAATTAATTCTAACTGCTACATATCTATTTAAATAGTGATCCATTCTGACAGTTGCCTTCACACAGGACCACGTGCTGACACAGTCCAGCCCCCACCCACCTTGCCAGCACCACAGTCCAGCCCCCACCCACCACAGACCAGCCCCCACCCACCCTGCCAGCACCACAGTCCAGCCCCCACCCTGCCTGCACCACAGTCCAGCCCCCACCCACCCTTCCTGCACCACAGTCCAGCCCCCACCCACCCTGCCTGCAGCACAGTCCAGCCCCCACCCACCCTGCCAGCACCACAGTCCAGCCACCACCCACCCTGCCTGCACCACAGTCCAGCCCCCAGCCCTCTAGCCAGGGTCACAGTCCAGCCCCCAGCCCTCCAGCCAGCTTCACAGTCCAGCCCCCACCCATCCTGCCTGCGCCAGCCAGCCCCCAAGCGCCACAGTCCAGCCCATAAGCACCACAGTTCCCTATATAGTGCACTACTTTAAACCAGAGCCCTATTCCATATATAGTGCACTACTTTAGACCAGAGCCCTATTCCCTACATAGTGCACTACTTTAGACCAGAGCCCTATTCCCTACATAGTGCACTACTTTAGACCAGAGCCCTATTCCCTACATAGTGCACTACTTTAGACCAGAGCCCTATTCCCTACATAGTGCACTACTTTAGACCAGAGCCCTATGGGTCCTAGTGCACTGCATAGGGGGACATTTGGAAAGCAGATCAGGATGGGCTGAGGAAGTCTGATAACCAAAGGACGACTGACCGATTCAAACAGACGACAGGCAGGATGGACAAAACAATGAGCCTTGATGTTGTCAGCACTGGACACAACACACACACTTCAATAAGAGGAAGACTGAAGGTTAACTTCCTAACGATATGAACACACCTGGTTTGCCCTTTGAACTGAAAAATCATTAACACACTTTCAGGCACTACTGCAATGTTTCCCGTTTTAATGTGACATGAACAAGTACAGTGAAATGATTGTCTGGCAAACTCAATGTATTGCACAGTGTAGGTCTACAGCTGGAATGTTAAGCTCCCAATGCTATGATGAACCCAGTCTAAATGATGTATTATGACTGGTGTTATCAGTGAACTGACACGCAACTAGGAAGTAGCCTAACCTCTATACCTCAGAGACAATACAATATCCAGGCTGAAACTGGCTGAACAAGGAAACATACCTGTCATAGTTTTGACAGAAGCAGCAATGACAGAGTAGATAGATTAGTAGCCCCAGGCCATAACAGGCCTGTTAGGCCATAGCAGGTCAAGCCCTTGATCATGGGTCTCAGTTCCATTACATGACATAAGAGTTTTCTGTACGGGGGAGTTTTGTAAAGAGCCCCGACTCTCAGTCTGAACGTATCACTTGCAGTACGGTTTTGGAAGCATAAGGACCATCCATATCTGCAAGAAATAATAATCAGTTAAAAAAAGGTCAAATTCATAAACACCTTTTTAGGGTTAGTGTTCCCACACAGTCATATCTCCATGTTAGAGCGCGTGCTTACAGAAAACAGATGGAAGACAGAGTCGACTACCTGTGCTAATTAGCTATCTGCTTCACGGAAGACACGGACCTCACAAATGTGTCATCACTGACAAATACTGTAGACTGTAACTGTGTTAAAACCAGTTTGTGAAATTATTTTGATGTGATATGAAAGTAGAGGAATTTATGTTTCTAGAACAATACCACAATTTGAGAATCAATTCACCTTTAGATGGGAGTATTTGGCTGATTTGGCTTTCCAGAACCAATTATCCCTTAAAACAGAACATCTCAGGTCCTTGGACTATATGGAGTAAAGTTAGGCTACTTTAGTCCATTATTGGTCTATAACAGGCCACACCACTTCCCCCTCTGGCTGGCTGGTGTGCTGCTGGCAGGCTTTATTTCAGTTCTGAAGGGGATGGGGCTGGAGTGGTGTCATTCATTCAAATCCACCCCATGCTACAATACACTGTATTTGGCCCCAACTGTTTTTGATGTGGAGTATCTAGTTAGTCATGGTTAACTTGTAACTAACTATATTAAGATAATTTACTACTGAATAGACAGCTTAGCCGATGACTTGATTGCAAGCTAACGTTGGCTAGCTACATAGCTAATGATAAATATTGCTATGGATGAAACGTTAGCTAGCTACTTACCTAAGGATACATATAACTATGCTGTAACGTTAACTAGCTAGCTACTTAGTTAATGATACATATTGCTATGGATGTAACGTTAGCTAGCTACTTGATGATACATTCAGCTACGGCTGTAAGGTTAGTTATGTGATTAATACGTGCCCCAGTTTGTTTGCTAGCTACTTACCAAGCTAACTATACAGCAACGTTTTAAGATCACATCGATATAAACAAGACCCAGTATTATCAAATTAAGCTAGTTAGTGGCCTGCTAATGCAACTAGCTAGCTAACCTGCTAATGCAACTAGCTAGCTAACCTGCTAATGCAACTAGCTAGCTAACCTGCTAATGCAACTAGCTAGCTAACCTGCTAATGCAACTAGCTAGCTAACCTGCTAATGCAACTAGCTAGCTAACCTGCTAATGCAACTAGCTAGCTAGCCTGCTAATGCAACTAGCTAGCTAACCTGCTAATGCAACTAGCTAGCTAACCTGCTAATGCAACTAGCTAGCTAACCTGCTAATGCAACTAGCTAGCTAACCTGCTAATGCAACTAGCTAGCTAACCTGCTAATGCAACTAGCTAACCCTCCTAATGCAACTAGCTAACCCTCCTAATACAACTAGCTAACCCTGCTAATACAACTAGCTAACCTGCTAGCTGGCCAACTAGCTAGATACCCTGCTAATACAATTAATACAAGCTAACCTGCTAATACAACTAGCTAACCTGCTTGCTTGCCAACTAGCTAGCCAACAACCTTGGGCATAACGAGCCACACCCATCTATTGCTATGTAGAGTTGTGACATGTCACCCTACCTGACATTACAACCATCATATAAAACGTTACAACACATGACATATGAATACGATGTTTTGACGTGTAAACACCGGGTTTGTCTAAAGCTAGCTCACCCTGCTCACTAGCATAGCAACTAAACCCTGGTCACTGTAGCATAGCAACAACGGGCTGTAAGATATGTAACGTTGAGCTGGCTTGGGATTTGGATGCTAACAAACAAAAGGTATTTCAGTGTACTGTTCTACTTGGACCACCAACGATAAGATAATAAAATACATTTTCTTTAAAATACACATTTTCGTACCGAAGTGTCGGACCGACACAAGCGGTGTCGGTGCTCTCAATTTCTTGCAAAATCCGTTCGTGCTCCGTTATACACTCCACGGATTCATTGTCCGCCATGTTGCTGGTAATCATCACAGTGTCGAGCGGTGACGGTGACACTGCGGGGAAACGGGTCAGTACCGGACTCGGTCGGTAAGGGGCGTAACGTTACCGGTGTGTGATGTCTTAGTGACAGCCTTAGGCAGATGTTTACCCTGCTAATAACCTACACATCAGTGTCAAATCTGATTTATTCATCTATACAGTTAACTGGCCTTAGATCAGTAGAGGAAGGGATCTATGTATGAATAGTCCCTACTTATAAATTGATATTAATAGTAACAGAATGAACATCATCACCAAATAGTATTCTGTCCATGCTACATTTCATTTAAAACTTCACTTCCATTGTTCAATTAATTTGAAAAAGTACCGTAGCTATTTGTACAGATAATTGTTTCCTGGTGAGAATAAAACTAATTGATTGTAATCACAATTAGCTATTATGAATAGATGAAAATGTCTCACATTTGGCTAATGAATCTGTTCTACAATAGTTTGAACCTTGTTTTTTTTATTCATATTTGGATTAAATTGAAAGTACCTTAATGTGGTTCCCAGGGGCAAGTCCACGGATTCAAGTTCAGCAAAAACATTTCCAAAGCCCTTCTCATCATCTCTACTACCATCATCTTCAGGAATATCTGGTAAAGGTTTCTCCACTCTATCGCTGGACATTTCACAATTTCTAGCTTTGTGGAGAGAGTGGTGGGAGATTTGTGCAGTAGGATATAGCTGTGGAGAGTTACTGGTCACACACCTACTGGGGGTCAATCAGGCTGTCAGCAGAAGAAAAGCAATGGAGGGGAAACCGTCAACCTTGTGATCCGAGGAACTTTGAATCCAACAAAAGAGTTAATTGCTTTTTTTTTGTTAAATAGTGCCACGTATAACCCCATTCAACATAGAACGTTTACAAGACGTATGTAAGGAGTTCATTTCTGGATAAATTGATTTTCCGTGCAGGTTTGAACAACACTCCTTCATAAATACATTTGATATATTTAGGTGAACTTGTTACATTTTAGGCTACGTGTCAAACTCATTGCAGAGAGGGCCAAGTGTACTCCCTAGTACATGGTTGATTAATTAAGGTCACTAATTAGTAAGGAACTCCCCTCACCTGGTTGTCTAGGTCTCAGTAAGGAACTCCCCTCACCTGGTTGTCTAGGTCTCAGTAAGAAACTCCCCTCACCTGGTTGTCTAGGTCTCAGTAAGGAACTCCCCTCACCTGGTTGTCTAGGTCTCAGTAAGAAACTCCCCTCACCTGGTTGTCTAGGTCTCAGTAAGGAGCTCCCCTCACCTGGTTGTCTAGGTCTCAGTAAGGAACTCCCCTCACCTGGTTGTCTAGGTCTCAGTAAGGAACTCCCCTCGCCTGGTTGTCTAGGTCTCAGTAAGGAGCTCCCCTCACCTGGTTGTCTAGGTCTCAGTAAGGAACTCCCCTCACCTGGTTGTCTAGGTCTCAGTAAGAAACTCCCCTCACCTGGTTGTCTAGGTCTCAGTAAGGAGCTCCCCTCACCTGGTTGTCTAGGTCTCAGTAAGGAACTCCACTCACCTGGTTGTCTAGGTCTCAGTAAGGAACTCCCCTCACCTGGTTGTCTAGGTCTCAGTAAGGAGCTCCCCTCACCTGGTTGTCTAGGTCTCAGTAAGGAACTCCCCTCACCTGGTTGTCTCGGTCTCAATAAGGAACTCCCCTCACCTGGTTGTCTCAGTAAGGAACTCCCCTCACCTGGTTGTCTAGGTGTCAGTAAGGAACTCCCCTCACCTGGTTGTCTAGGTCTCAGTAAGGAACTCCTATCACCTGGTTGTCTAGGTCTCAGTAAGGAACTCCCCTCACCTGGTTGTCCCAGTAAGGAACTCCCCTCACCTGGTTGTCTCAGTAAGGAACTCCCCTCACCTGGTTGTCTCAGTAAGGAACTCCTCTCACCTGGTTGTCTAGGTCTCAGTAAGGAACTCCCCTCACCTGGTTGTCTCAGTAAGGAACTCCCCTCACCTGGTTGTCTAGGTCTCAGTAAGGAACTCCCCTCACCTGGTTGTCTAGGTCTCAGTAAGGAACTCCCCTCACCTGGTTGTCTCAGTAAGGAACTCCTCTCACCTGGTTGTCTAGGTCTCAGTAAGGAACTCCTCTCACCTGGTTGTCTAGGTCTCAGTAAGGAACTCCCCTCACCTGGTTGTCTAGGTCTCAGTAAGGAACTCCCCTCACCTGGTTGTCTAGGTCTCAGTAAGGAACTCCCCTCACCTGGTTGTCTCAGTAAGGAACTCCCCTCACCTGGTTGTCTAGGTCTCAGTAAGGAACTCCTCTCACCTGGTTGTCTAGGTCTCAGTAAGGAACTCCCCTCACCTGGTTGTCTAGGTCTCAGTAAGGAACTCCCCTCACCTGGTTGTCTAGGTCTCAGTAAGGAACTCCCCTCACCTGGTTGTCTCAGTAAGGAACTCCCCTCACCTGGTTGTCTAGGTCTCAGTAAGGAACTCCCCTCACCTGGTTGTCTAGGTCTCAGTAAGGAACTCCCCTCACCTGGTTGTCTAGGTCTCACCTGGTTGTCTAGGTCTCAGTAAGGAACTCCCCTCACCTGGTTGTCTAGGTGTCAGTAAGGAACTCCCCTCACCTGGTTGTCTAGGTCTCAGTAAGGAACTCCCCTCACCTGGTTGTCTAGGTCTCAGTAAGGAACTCCCCTCACCTGGTTGTCTAGGTCTCAGTAAGGAACTCCCCTCACCTGGTTGTCTAGGTCTCAGTAAGGAACTCCTCTCACCTGGTTGTCTAGGTCTCAGTAAGGAACTCCTCTCACCTGGTTGTCTAGGTCTCAGTAAGGAACTCCTCTCACCTGGTTGTCTAGGTCTCAGTAAGGAACTCCTCTCACCTGGTTGTCTAGGTCTCAGTAAGGAACTCCCTTCACCTGGTTGTCTAGGTCTCAGTAAGGAACTCCCCTCACCTGGTTGTCTAGGTCTCAGTAAGGAACTCCCCTCACCTGATTGTCCCAGTAAGGAACTCCCCTCACCTGGTTGTCTCAGTAAGGAACTCCCCTCACCTGGTTGTTTCAGTAAGGAACTCCCCTCACCTGGTTGTCTCAGTAAGGAACTCCCCTCACCTGGTTGTCTCAGTAAGGAACTCCTCTCACCTGGTTGTCTAGGTCTCAGTAAGGAACTCCCCTCACCTGGTTGTCTCAGTAAGGAACTCCCCTCACCTGGTTGTCTAGGTCTCAGTAAGGAACTCCCCTCACCTGGTTGTCTAGGTCTCAGTAAGGAACTCCCCTCACCTGGTTGTCTAGGTCTCAGTAAGGAACTCCCCTCACCTGGTTGTCTAGGTCTCAGTAAGGAACTCCCCTCACCTGGTTGTCTAGGTCTCAGTAAGGAACTCCCCTCACCTGGTTGTCTAGGTCTCAGTAAGGAACTCCTCTCACCTGGTTGTCTAGGTCTCAGTAAGGAACTCCCCTCACCTGGTTGTCTAGGTCTCAGTAAGGAACTCCCCTCACCTGGTTGTCTAGGTCTCAGTAAGGAACTCCCCTCACCTGGTTGTCTCAGTAAGGAGCTCCCCTCACCTGGTTGTCTAGGTCTCAGTAAGGAACTCCTCTCACCTGGTTGTCTAGGTCTCAGTAAGGAACTCCCCTCACCTGGTTGTCTAGGTCTCAGTAAGGAACTCCCCTCACCTGGTTGTCTAGGTTTCAGTAAGGAGCTCCCCTCACCTGGTTGTCTCAGTAAGGAACTCCCCTCACCTGGTTGTCTAGGTCTCAGTAAGGAACTCCCCTCACCTGGTTGTCTAGGTCTCAGTAAGGAACTCCCCTCACCTGGTTGTCTAGGTCTCACCTGGTTGTCTAGGTCTCAGTAAGGAACTCCCCTCACCTGGTTGTCTAGGTGTCAGTAAGGAACTCCCCTCACCTGGTTGTCTAGGTCTCAGTAAGGAACTCCCCTCACCTGGTTGTATAGGTCTCAGTAAGGAACTCCCCTCACCTGGTTGTCTAGGTCTCAGTAAGGAACTCCTCTCACCTGGTTGTCTAGGTCTCAGTAAGGAACTCCTCTCACCTGGTTGTCTAGGTCTCAGTAAGGAACTCCTCTCACCTGGTTGTCTAGGTCTCAGTAAGGAACTCCTCTCACCTGGTTGTCTAGGTCTCAGTAAGGAACTCCCTTCACCTGGTTGTCTAGGTCTCAGTAAGGAACTCCCCTCACCTGGTTGTCTAGGTCTCAGTAAGGAACTCCCCTCACCTGGTTGTCTAGGTCTCAGTAAGGAACTCCCCTCACCTGGTTGTCTAGGTCTCACCTGGTTGTCTAGGTCTCAGTAAGGAACTCCCTCACCTGGTTGTCTAGGTCTCAGTAAGGAACTCCCCTCACCTGGTTGTCTAGGTCTCAGTAAGGAACTCCCCTCACCTGGTTGTCTAGGTCTCAGTAAGGAACTCCCCTCACCTGGTTGTCTAGGTCTCACCTGGTTGTCTAGGTCTCAGTAAGAAACTCCCTTCTCCCTCCATGGAGTTTGACGCCCCGTGTTTTAGACTTTAGTATTATTTTATCTGGTAGATGCTTTGAGAATAACAATATATTACATCATGACTTACTGATTGTCATTATTATTTCTGATCAAAATTCCTACAATTCTTGTTGTTACCCAATTGAACTTATAAACAATCATCTTTCCCAGCCATGAAATGGATTGGCCCATTAGTGGTTGGTTGGGTTTAATATTGGACAGAGACTTCTTTAAACAACAAAAGCCCTGACTAAGGGTTTCCTTATTGCTCTGGCAAAAACAAGAAGTGGCCTGATGATTGCAGCAACAGCTCAGAGCAGGAAACACAGGCATCCCAAATGGTGCCCTATTTCCTATAGAGTGCCCTACTTGATCAGGGCCTAAAAAGAGGTGTCTGGTTAAAACTAGTGCACTATGTAGGGAATAGGGTGACATTTGGGACGCTGTCACTGTCTGAGGGACAGGAACAGGCGGCTGGCTGCATGGTATTGTTCCAACGCTGTAGAGACACTGTTTTGCTGACATCTCTGTCCAAGGCTCGTTTATCAGCCAGATCCAGTGTCAGTACTGATCTTACGTCACACAACACTCTGATGCACCGGAGGTTGGTGGCACCGTAAATAGGGAGGACGGGCCCGTGGTAATGGCATCATACAACATTCTGATGCACCGGAGGTTGGTGGCACCGTAAATAGGGAGGACGGGCCCGTGGTAATGGCATCATACAACACTCTGATGCACCGGAGGTTGGTGGCACTGTAAATAGGGAGGACGGGCCCGTGGTAATGGCATCATACAACACTCTGATGCACCGGAGGTTGGTGGCACCGTAAATGGGGAGGACAGGCTCGTGGTAATGGCATCATACAACACTCTGATGCACCGGAGGTTGGTGGCACCATAAATAGGGAGGACAGGCTCGTGGTGATGGCATCATACAACACTCTGATGCACCGGAGGTTGGTGGCACCGTAAATAGGGAGGAGGGGCTCGTGGTAATGGCATCATACCACACTCTGATGCACCGGAGGTTGGTGGCACCGTAAATAGGGAGGAGGGGCTCGTGGTAATGGCATCATACAACACTCTGATGCACCGGAGGTTGGTGGCACCGTAAATGGGGAGGACGGGCTCGTGGTAATGGCTGGAGCGGAATTAGTGGAATGGTATCAAATCCATCAAACACATGATTCCATTTGATTCCATTTGATTCCATTTGACTCCATTTGATTCCATTCCAAATCAGATGTTATGGGTCACATACACATGGTTAGCAGATGTTATTGTGAGTGTAGCGACATGATTGTAAATGCTTCCATTTGCTCCATTCCAGCGGATTTCATTTATTATGAGCTGTCCTCCCATCAGCAGCCTCCCCTGACCCTGACCTGGCCCAGCGCTGGAATCCTGATCCGGCCTCCCCTGACTGATAGACCTCTCTCTCTCTCTCTCTCTCTTTCTCTCTCTCTCTCTCTCTCTCTCTCTCTCTCTCTCTCTCTCTCTCTCTCTCTCTCTCTCTCTCTCTCTCTCTCTCTTTCTCTCTCTTTCTCTTTCTCTCTCTCTCTCTCTCTCTCTCTCTCTCTCTCTCTCCCCATCCCCCTATGGGCTCTGGTCAAAGGTAGTGCACTATATAGGGAATAGAGTGCCATTTGGGACATTGTCAGTGTACTTGAACTGGTCAGGCTGTACCATTCTTTCCTCCATGTGTTCTTCCTGTCCTTGTTCTAACAGCTTCCTGTGTCTTCCCTCTATAGACAGAGAAGGGCTTTCAACAGGTCCTGGAACTACTGACCTCATGTCAATTCAACTCAACCTACAGCAATGACACAAACAACAGGGGATGTTGCCAAGTTTCATTCGCTGTGGGTAATACAGTATGTACGTGATAAACATTTAACCTAATGTTTCTTGCTGTATTCTCTGATGTCACACGTACAGGAAATGACATATCCAGAGCTGTGAAGGATCTTATAAACCTCCCATTGTTCCTGGTAATGAGTGACCACGACAGGTAAAACACTGACTCCATTCCTCCTGTAATGAGTGACCACTACAGGTAAAACACTGACTCCTCTCCTCCTGTAATGAGTGACCACTACAGGTAAAACACTGACTCCACTCCTCCTGTAATGAGTGACCACTACAGGTAAAACACTGACTCCATTCCTCCTGTAATGAGTGACCACTACAGGTAAAACACTGACTCCACTCCTCCTGTAATGAGTGTCCACTAGGTAGGTAAAACACTGACTCCACTCCTCCTGTAATGAGTGACCACTACAGGTAAAACAACTGACTCCACTCCTCCGTTCCTCCACTCCCAAAACCAACCCACAATTCATTAGACACAAGATGACAAATACCTAGGCTGTGCTGGAAATGGCCCCCAATTCGCTATACAGTACTCTTTGGGCCGCCCTAGATCAAAAGTAGTGCACTATATAGAGGAATAGGGCGCCACCTGGGACACAGACAAGGTGTTCTAGACAAGGCTGGTACACTGATCAGCCCTGTTCATTGGCACGGCTGGGATAAGGTCTTCTGTTAGCAGAGACGTTTGTTCTCCTCTCATTGTGTTTCCTGTCAATGCTGTAGATTAGATTAGTTAGGGAGAGGGGCATCGATGGAGGCAGACAGCTATTTACTCACTGGAATCGATGGCTGAGCTTTGAAAAGTTTCAAAGAAAGGCCCCGGGTAATGAGGATAGAATGTTTTGGAATAGCTGATAAACCTATTTGATAAATGTCTTGGCACGGTGCGTTTGAACCTTGGACTGCACCACCTGGGTTTGTCCTGCAGAGGGCACCTGAGGAAGCATGTCTGAATCTCTCTCTCTCTCTCTCTCTCTCTCTCTCTCTCTCTCTCTCTCTCTCTCTCTCTCTCTCTCTCTCTCTCTCTCTCTTCTCTCTCTCCCTCTTGTCCCTATCCCCCTCTCTTCTCTCTCTCTCCCTCTTGTCCCTATCCCCCTCTCTTCTCTCTCTCTCACTCTCTATCTCCCTCCCTCAATCTCTCCCTCCATCCCCCCTCTCTCTCTACTCCATGTGCTCAGTTGAAGGCCTTTCTCTCTCTACTTCCATCTCTCTCTGAGGAGATGTACTATTCTTTAAGATCTCTCTCTCTCTCTGAGGAGATGTACTATTCTTTAAGATCTCTCTGAGGAGATGTCATGTCCTTTAAGATCTCTCTGAGGAGATGTAATGTCCTTTAAGATCTCTCTGAGGAGATGTAATGTTCTTTAAGATCTCTCTGAGGAGATGTAATGTCCTTTAAGATCTCTCTGAGGAGATGTAATGTCCTTTAAGATCTCTCTGAGGAGATGTAATGTCCTTTAAGATCTCTCTGAGGAGATGTAATGTTCTTTAAGATCTCTCTGAGGAGATGTAATGTCCTTTAAGATCTCTCTGAGGAGATGTAATGTCCTTTAAGATCTCTCTGAGGAGATGTAATGTTCTTTAAGATCTCTCTGAGGAGATGTAATGTCCTTTAAGATCTCTCTGAGGAGATGTAATGTCCTTTAATATCTCTCTGAGGAGATGTAATGTTCTTTAAGATCTCTCTGAGGAGATGTAATGTCCTTTAAGATCTCTCTGAGGAGATGTAATGTCCTTTAAGATCTCTCTGAGGAGATGTAATGTCCTTTAAGATCTCTCTGAGGAGATGTAATGTCCTTTAAGATCTCTCTGAGGAGATGTAATGTCCTTTAAGATCTCTCTGAGGAGATGTAATGTCCTTTAAGATCTCTCTGAGGAGATGTAATGTTCTTTAAGATCTCTCTGAGGAGATGTAATGTCCTTTAAGATCTCTCTGAGGAGATGTAATGTTCTTTAAGATCTCTCTGAGGAGATGTAATGTCCTTTAAGATCTCTCTGAGGAGATGTAATGTCCTTTAAGATCTCTCTGATAGGAGATGTAATGTCCTTTAAGATCTCTCTGAGGAGATGTAATGTCCTTTAAGATCTCTCTGAGGAGATGTAATGTCCTTTAAGATCTCTCTGAGGAGATGTAATGTCCTTTAAGATCTCTCTGAGGAGATGTAATGTCCTTTAAGATCTCTCTGTCTCTCTGAGGAGATGTAATGTTCTTTAAGATCTCTCTGAGGAGATGTAATGTCCTTTAAGATCTCTCTGAGGAGATGTAATGTCCTTTAAGATCTCTCTGAGGAGATGTAATGTCCTTTAACTTCTTGCCCCTACTTGAGACGCATATGTCCCAAGTAGGCACCTGGAAATGCAAATGCGCTACGCTAAATGCTAAATGTACTCGTTAAAACTCAAACCTTGATCAAAATTCACAAGCAGGGTATTAAATTAAAGCTACACTCGTTGTGAACCTAGCCAGCAAGTCAGATTTTTAAAATGCTTTTCGGCGAAAGCATCAGAAGCTATTATCTGATAGCATGCACCCCCCAAAATGCCAGCTCGACACGTAAACAACAGATTTTGCGATAGACGGCGCTACCCAAAACGCAGAAATAAAATATAAAACATTCATTACCTTAGACGAGCTTCTTTCTTGGCACTCCTATATGCCCCATAAACATCACTATTGGGTCTTTTTTTCGTTTAAATCGGTCCATATATACCCAAAATAGCTTTGTATGGGATCTGTGTCATTCAGAAAAAATCATCGTTTTTAAACGCTGCGTAATTTTTTAAAATTAAAAAAGTCGACGATAAACTTTCACAAAACACTTCGAAATCCTTTTGTAATCCAACTTTAGGTATTAGTAAACGTTTATAATCTATCAAAACGATTACAGGGCGATGTCTCTTCAATAGGTCCTCACTTCAACAACAATGCAATCTGATCTCTCGCTAAACTGCATCCGGGTGAAGACTGGAGAACTTGGGGTCAGACAGATGGATTTTCCAACAATTAATTCGATTGAAAATTAGTACAATGGCGCCATCGTGCGGAATTTGTAGATGGTGCAGGCAAATTCCCATTAAATTCTGTTCTCCTTTAACAACTGGTGGAAGTGACTTATGGAAATTATTTTTTGCTTTCAGAGAGCAGTTTTTCTTGCGTTTTTCAATGAAACACACGCTCTGTTATAGTCACAGCCGTGATTTAACCAGTTTTATAAACTTCAGAGTGTTTTCTATCCACACATACTAATCATATGCATATACTATATTCCTGGCATGAGTAGCAGGACGCTGAAAAGTTGCGCGATTTTTAACAGAATTTTCAAAAAAGGAGGGGGTAGGATGAAGAGGTTTTAAGATCTCTCTGAGGAGATGTAATGTTCTTTAAGATCTCTCTGAGGAGATGTAATGTCCTTTAAGATCTCTCTGAGGAGATGTAATGTCCTTTAAGATCTCTCTGAGGAGATGTAATGTCCTTTAAGATCTCTCTGAGGAGATGTAATGTCCTTTAAGATCTCTCTGAGGAGATGTAATGTCCTTTAAGATCTCTCTGAGGAGATGTAATGTTCTTTAAGATCTCTCTGAGGAGATGTAATGTCCTTTAAGATCTCTCTGAGGAGATGTAATGTCCTTTAAGATCTCTCTGAGGAGATGTAATGTTCTTTAAGATCTCTCTGAGAGGAGATGTCATGTCCTTTAAGATCTCTCTGAGAGGAGATGTCATGTCCTTTAAGATCTCTCTGAGGAGATGTAATGTCCTTTAAGATCTCTCTGAGGAGATGTAATGTCTTTTAAGATCTCTCTGAGGAGATGTAATGTCCTTTAAGATCTCTCTGAGGAGATGTAATGTCCTTTAAGATCTCTCTGAGGAGATGTAATGTCCTTTAAGTGGCTCTGTCTACAATGTGACATGGATGTCTATTGCTCTGCACACAAAACCCTTTCAGAGGCTGTTGATCTCTCTTGAGATGCTGGTAAGTGGGGACATGTTCTGGGAGCAGGACATGTGAAGACGAATGTGAACATATCTTTCCTCTCTCTCTTACAGGGGTCAAGGTGGGAGCAGTCAGACTGAAAAGAAGAGCGGCAAGTCCCAAACGGCATCATACTCACTACATAGTGTGCCGCTTTGGCCAGAGCCCATGGGGAACCACAGACCATGTGATCAACAAAGGAAGAAGTAAAGGGAGGAGACTCAGAGTTACATTAATTCTGATGTTAGATACACAGTCAGCTGAGAGAGAGTGGAGGAGACTCAGAGTTACATTCATTCTGATGTTAGATACACAGTCAGCCAGCTGAGAGAGAGTGGAGGAGACTCAGAGTTACATTCATTCTGATGTTAGATACACAGTCAGCCAGCTGAGAGAGAGTGGAGGAGACTCAGAGTTACATTCATTCCTACTAGATACACAGCTAGCCAGCTGAGAGAGAGTGGAGGAGACTCAGAGTTACATTCATTCCTACTAGATACACAGTCAGCTGAGAGAGAGTGGAGGAGACTCAGAGTTACATTCATTCTGATGTTAGATACACAGCTAGCCAGCTGAGAGAGAGTGGAGGAGACTCAGAGTTACATTCATTCCTACTAGATACACAGTCAGCCAGCTGAGAGAGAGTGGAGGAGACTCAGAGTTACATTCATTCCTACTAGATACACAGTCAGCCAGCTGAGAGAGAGTGGAGGAGACTCAGAGTTACATTCATTCTGATGTTAGATACACAGTCAGCTGAGAGAGAGTGGAGGAGACTCAGAGTTACATTCATTCTGATGTTAGATACACAGCCAGCTGAGAGAGAGTGGAGGAGACTCAGAGTTACATTCATTCTGATGTTAGATACACAGTCAGCCAGCTGAGAGAGAGTGGAGGAGACTCAGAGTTACATTCATTCTGATGTTAGATACACAGTCAGCCAGCTGAGAGAGAGTGGAGGAGACTCAGAGTTACATTCATTCTGATGTTAGATACACAGTCAGCCAGCTGAGAGAGAGTGGAGGAGACTCAGAGTTACATTCATTCCTACTAGATACACAGCTAGCCAGCTGAGAGAGAGTGGAGGAGACTCAGAGTTACATTCATTCCTACTAGACACACAGCCAGCTGAGAGAGAGTGGATGAGACTCAGAGTTACATTCATTCCTACTAGATACACAGTCAGCTGAGAGAGAGTGGAGGAGACTCAGAGTTACATTCATTCTGATGTTAGATACACAGCTAGCCAGCTGAGAGAGAGTGGAGGAGACTCAGAGTTACATTCATTCCTACTAGATACACAGTCAGCCAGCTGAGAGAGAGTGGAGGAGACTCAGAGTTACATTCATTCCTACTAGATACACAGTCAGCTGAGAGAGAGTGGAGGAGACTCAGAGTTACATTCATTCTGATGTTAGATACACAGTCAGCTGAGAGAGAGTGGAGGAGACTCAGAGTTACATTCATTCTGATGTTAGATACACAGCTAGTCAGCTGAGAGAGAGTGGAGGAGACTCAGAGTTACATTCATTCTGATGTTAGATACACAGTCAGCCAGCTGAGAGAGAGTGGAGGAGACTCAGAGTTACATTCATTCTGATGTTAGATACACAGCTAGCCAGCTGAGAGAGAGTGGAGGAGACTCAGAGTTACATTCATTCTGATGTTAGATACACAGTCAGCCAGCTGAGAGAGAGTGGAGGAGACTCAGAGTTACATTCATTCCTACTAGACACACAGTCAGCTGAGAGAGAGTGGAGGAGACTCCGAGTTACATTCATTCCTACTAGATACACAGTCAGCCAGCTGAGAGAGAGTGGAGGAGACTCAGAGTTACATTCATTCCTACTAGATACACAGTCAGCCAGCTGAGAGAGAGTGGAGGAGACTCAGAGTTACATTCATTCCTACTAGACACACAGTCAGCCAGCTGAGAGAGAGTGGAGGAGACTCAGAGTTACATTCATTCCTACTAGACACCCAGTCAGCTGAGAGAGAGTGGAGGAGACTCAGAGTTACATTCATTCTGATGTTAGATACACAGTTAGACAGCTGAGAGATTGGAGGAGACTCAGAGTTACATTCAGTCTGATACTAGACACACAGTCAGCTGAGAGAGAGTGGAGGAGACTCAGAGTTACATTCATTCTGATACTAGAGACACAGTCAGCCAGCTGAGAGAGAGTGGAGGAGACTCAGAGTTACATTCATTCTGATACTAGACACACAGTCAGCTGAGAGAGAGTGGAGGAGACTCAGAGTTACATTCATTCTGATACTAGAGACACAGTCAGCCAGCTGAGAGAGAGTGGAGGAGACTCAGAGTTACATTCATTCCTACTAGACACACAGTCAGCCAGCTGAGAGAGAGTGGAGGAGACTCAGAGTTATGTTCATTCCTACTAGACACACAGTCAGCTGAGAGAGAGTGGAGGAGACTCAGAGTTACATTCATTCTGATTCTAGACACACAGTCAGCTGAGAGAGAGTGGAGGAGACTCAGAGTTACATTCATTCCTACTAGACACAGTCAGTCAGCTGAGAGAGAGTGGAGGAGACTCAGAGTTACATTCATTCCTACTAGACACCCAGCCAGCTGAGAGAGAGTGGAGGAGACTCAGAGTTACATTCATTCCTACTAGGCACACAGTCAGCTGAGAGAGAGTGGAGGAGACTCAGAGTTACATTCATTCTGAATCTAGACACACAGTCAGCTGAGAGAGAGTGGAGGAGACTCAGAGTTACATTCATTCTGATTCTAGACACACAGTCAGCTGAGAGAGAGTGGAGGAGACTCAGAGTTACATTCATTCCTACTAGACACACAGTCAGCTGAGAGAGAGTGGAGGAGACTCAGAGTTACATTCATTCCTACTAGACACACAGTCAGTCAGCTGAGAGAGAGTGGAGGAGACTCAGAGTTACATTCATTCCTACTAGACACCCAGCCAGCTGAGAGAGTGTAGGAGACTCAGAGTTACATTCATTCCTACTAGGCACACAGTCAGCTGAGAGAGAGTGGAGGAGACTCAGAGTTACATTCATTCTGATTCTAGACACACAGTCAGCTGAGAGAGAGTGGAGGAGACTCAGAGTTACATTCATTCCTACTAGACACACAGTCAGCCAGCTGAGAGAGAGTGGAGGAGACTCAGAGTTACATTCATTCCTACTAGACACCCAGTCAGCTGAGAGAGAGTGGAGGAGGCTCAGAGTTACATTCAGTCTGATACTAGACACACAGTCAGCTGAGAGAGAGTGGAGGAGACTCAGAGTTACATTCATTCTGATACTAGAGACACAGTCAGCCAGCTGAGAGAGAGTGGAGGAGACTCAGAGTTACATTCATTCTGATACTAGACACACAGTCAGCTGAGAGAGAGTGGAGGAGATTTAGAGTTACATTCATTCTGATGTTAGATACACAGTTAGACAGCTGAGAGAGAGTGGAGGAGACTCAGAGTTACATTCAGTCTGATACTAGACACACAGTCAGCTGAGAGAGAGTGGAGGAGACTCAGAGTTACATTCATTCTGATACTAGAGACACAGTCAGCCAGCTGAGAGAGAGTGGAGGAGACTCAGAGTTACATTCATTCTGATACTAGACACACAGTCAGCTGAGAGAGAGTGGAGGAGATTTAGAGTTACATTCATTCTGATGTTAGATACACAGCTAGTCAGCTGAGAGAGAGTGGAGGAGACTCAGAGTTACATTCATTCTGATGTTAGATACACAGTCAGCTGAGAGAGAGTGGAGGAGACTCAGAGTTACATTCATTCTGATGTTAGATACACAGCTAGTCAGCTGAGAGAGAGTGTAGGAGACTCAGAGTTACATTCATTCTGATGTTAGATACACAGTCAGCCAGCTGAGAGAGAGTGGAGGAGACTCAGAGTTACATTCATTCTGATTCTAGACACACAGTCAGCTGAGAGAGAGTGGAGGAGACTCAGAGTTACATTCATTCCTACTAGACACACAGTCAGCCAGCTGAGAGAGAGTGGAGGAGACTCAGAGTTACATTCATTCCTACTAGACACCCAGTCAGCTGAGAGAGAGTGGAGGAGACTCAGAGTTACATTCATTCTGATGTTAGATACACAGTTAGACAGCTGAGAGAGAGTGGAGGAGACTCAGAGTTACATTCAGTCTGATACTAGACACACAGTCAGCTGAGAGAGAGTGGAGGAGACTCAGAGTTACATTCATTCTGATACTAGAGACACAGTCAGCCAGCTGAGAGAGAGTGGAGGAGACTCAGAGTTACATTCATTCTGATACTAGACACACAGTCAGCTGAGAGAGAGTGGAGGAGATTTAGAGTTACATTCATTCTGATGTTAGATACACAGCTAGTCAGCTGAGAGAGAGTGGAGGAGACTCAGAGTTACATTCATTCTGATGTTAGATACACAGTCAGCTGAGAGAGAGTGGAGGAGACTCAGAGTTACATTCATTCTGATGTTAGATACACAGCTAGTCAGCTGAGAGAGAGTGGAGGAGACTCAGAGTTACATTCATTCTGATGTTAGATACACAGTCAGCCAGCTGAGAGAGAGTGGAGGAGACTCAGAGTTACATTCATTCTGATGTTAGATACACAGCTAGCCAGCTGAGAGAGAGTGGAGGAGACTCAGAGTTACATTCATTCTGATGTTAGATACACAGTCAGCCAGCTGAGAGAGAGTGGAGGAGACTCAGAGTTACATTCATTCCTACTAGACACACAGTCAGCCAGCTGAGAGAGAGTGGAGGAGACTCAGAGTTACATTCATTCCTACTAGACACACAGTCAGTCAGCTGAGAGAGAGTGGAGGAGACAGCTGAGAGAGAGTGGAGGAGACTCAGAGTTACATTCATTCCTACTAGACACCCAGTCAGCTGAGAGAGAGTGGAGGAGACTCAGAGTTACATTCATTCTGATGTTAGATACACAGTTAGACAGCTGAGAGATTGGAGGAGACTCAGAGTTACATTCAGTCTGATACTAGACACACAGTCAGCTGAGAGAGAGTGGAGGAGACTCAGAGTTACATTCATTCTGATACTAGACACACAGTCAGCTGAGAGAGAGTGGAGGAGACTCAGAGTTACATTCATTCTGATACTAGAGACACAGTCAGCCAGCTGAGAGAGAGTGGAGGAGACTCAGAGTTACATTCATTCCTACTAGACACACAGTCAGCCAGCTGAGAGAGAGTGGAGGAGACTCAGAGTTACATTCATTCCTACTAGACACACAGTCAGCCAGCTGAGAGAGAGTGGAGGAGACTCAGAGTTATGTTCATTCCTACTAGACACACAGTCAGCTGAGAGAGAGTGGAGGAGACTCAGAGTTACATTCATTCTGATTCTAGACACACAGTCAGCTGAGAGAGAGTGGAGGAGCCTCAGAGTTACATTAATTCCTACTAGACACAGTCAGTCAGCTGAGAGAGAGTGGAGGAGACTCAGAGTTACATTCATTCCTACTAGGCACACAGTCAGCTGAGAGAGAGTGGAGGAGACTCAGAGTTAGATTCATTCTGATTCTAGACACACAGTCAGCTGAGAGAGAGTGGAGGAGACTCAGAGTTACATTCATTCCTACTAGACACAGTCAGTCAGCTGAGAGAGAGTGGAGGAGACTCAGAGTTACATTCATTCCTACTAGACACCCAGCCAGCTGAGAGAGAGTGGAGGAGACTCAGAGTTACATTCATTCCTACTAGGCACACAGTCAGCTGAGAGAGAGTGGAGGAGACTCAGAGTTACATTCATTCTGATTCTAGACACACAGTCAGCTGAGAGAGAGTGGAGGAGACTCAGAGTTACATTCATTCTGATTCTAGACACACAGTCAGCTGAGAGAGAGTGGAGGAGACTCAGAGTTACATTCATTCCTACTAGACACACAGTCAGCTGAGAGAGAGTGGAGGAGACTCAGAGTTACATTCATTCCTACTAGACACACAGTCAGTCAGCTGAGAGAGAGTGGAGGAGACTCAGAGTTACATTCATTCCTACTAGACACCCAGCCAGCTGAGAGAGTGTAGGAGACTCAGAGTTACATTAATTCCTACTAGGCACACAGTCAGCTGAGAGAGAGTGGAGGAGACTCAGAGTTACATTCATTCTGATTCTAGACACACAGTCAGCTGAGAGAGAGTGGAGGAGACTCAGAGTTACATTCATTCTGATTCTAGACACACAGTCAGCTGAGAGAGAGTGGAGGAGACTCAGAGTTACATTCATTCCTACTAGACACACAGCCAGCTGAGAGAGAGTGGAGGAGACTCAGAGTTACATTCATTCCTACTAGACACACACCCAGTCAGCTGAGAGAGAGTGGTGGAGACTCAGAGTTACATTCATTCCTACTATACACACAGTCAGCTGAGAGAGAGTGGAGGAGACTCAGAGTTCCATTCTTTCCTACTGGACACACAGTCAGCTGAGAGAGAGTGGAGGAGACTCAGAGTTACATTCATTCCTACTAGACACCCAGCCAGCTGAGAGAGAGTGGAGGAGCCTCAGAGTTACATTAATTCCTACTAGACACAGTCAGTCAGCTGAGAGAGAGTGGAGGAGACTCAGAGTTACATTCATTCCTACTAGGCACACAGTCAGCTGAGAGAGAGTGGAGGAGACTCAGAGTTAGATTCATTCTGATTCTAGACACACAGTCAGCTGAGAGAGAGTGGAGGAGACTCAGAGTTACATTCATTCCTACTAGACACAGTCAGTCAGCTGAGAGAGAGTGGAGGAGACTCAGAGTTACATTCATTCCTACTAGACACCCAGCCAGCTGAGAGAGAGTGGAGGAGACTCAGAGTTACATTCATTCCTACTAGGCACACAGTCAGCTGAGAGAGAGTGGAGGAGACTCAGAGTTACATTCATTCTGATTCTAGACACACAGTCAGCTGAGAGAGAGTGGAGGAGACTCAGAGTTACATTCATTCTGATTCTAGACACACAGTCAGCTGAGAGAGAGTGGAGGAGACTCAGAGTTACATTCATTCCTACTAGACACACAGTCAGCTGAGAGAGAGTGGAGGAGACTCAGAGTTACATTCATTCCTACTAGACACACAGTCAGTCAGCTGAGAGAGAGTGGAGGAGACTCAGAGTTACATTCATTCCTACTAGACACCCAGCCAGCTGAGAGAGTGTAGGAGACTCAGAGTTACATTAATTCCTACTAGGCACACAGTCAGCTGAGAGAGAGTGGAGGAGACTCAGAGTTACATTCATTCTGATTCTAGACACACAGTCAGCTGAGAGAGAGTGGAGGAGACTCAGAGTTACATTCATTCTGATTCTAGACACACAGTCAGCTGAGAGAGAGTGGAGGAGACTCAGAGTTACATTCATTCCTACTAGACACACAGCCAGCTGAGAGAGAGTGGAGGAGACTCAGAGTTACATTCATTCCTACTAGACACACACCCAGTCAGCTGAGAGAGAGTGGTGGAGACTCAGAGTTACATTCATTCCTACTATACACACAGTCAGCTGAGAGAGAGTGGAGGAGACTCAGAGTTCCATTCTTTCCTACTGGACACACAGTCAGCTGAGAGAGAGTGGAGGAGACTCAGAGTTACATTCATTCCTACTAGACACCCAGCCAGCTGAGAGAGAGTGGAGGAGACTCAGAGTTACATTCATTCCTACTAGACACCCAGCCAGCTGAGAGAGAGTGGAGGAGACTCAGAGTTACATTCATTCCTACTAGACACACAGCCAGCTGAGAGAGAGTGGAGGAGACTCAGAGTTACATTCATTCCTACTAGACACACACCCAGTCAGCTGAGAGAGAGTGGAGGAGACTCAGAGTTACATTCATTCCTACTAGACACCCAGCCAGCTGAGAGAGTGTAGGAGACTCAGAGTTACATTAATTCCTACTAGGCACACAGTCAGCTGAGAGAGAGTGGAGGAGACTCAGAGTTACATTCATTCTGATTCTAGACACACAGTCAGCTGAGAGAGAGTGGAGGAGACTCAGAGTTACATTCATTCCTACTAGACACACAGCCAGCTGAGAGAGAGTGGAGGAGACTCAGAGTTACATTCATTCCTACTAGACACACACCCAGTCAGCTGAGAGAGAGTGGTGGAGACTCAGAGTTACATTCATTCCTACTATACACACAGTCAGCTGAGAGAGAGTGGAGGAGACTCAGAGTTCCATTCTTTCCTACTGGACACACAGTCAGCTGAGAGAGAGTGGAGGAGACTCAGAGTTACATTCATTCCTACTAGACACCCAGCCAGCTGAGAGAGAGTGGAGGAGACTCAGAGTTACATTCATTCCTACTAGACACCCAGCCAGCTGAGAGAGAGTGGAGGAGACTCAGAGTTACATTCATTCCTACTAGACACACAGCCAGCTGAGAGAGAGTGGAGGAGACTCAGAGTTACATTCATTCCTACTAGACACACACCCAGTCAGCTGAGAGAGAGTGGAGGAGACTCAGAGTTACATTCATTCCTACTGGACACACAGCCAGCAGAGAGAGAGTGGAGGAGACTCAGAGTTACATTAATTCCTACAAGACACCCAGCCAGCTGAGAGAGAGTGGAGGAGACTCAGAGTTACATTCATTCCTACTAGACACCCAGCCAGCTGAGAGAGAGTGGAGGAGACTCAGAGTTACATTCATTCCTACTAGACACCCAGTCAGCTGAGAGAGAGTGGAGGAGACTCAGAGTTACATTCATTCTGATACTGGACACACAGCCAGCTGAGAGAGAGTGGAGGAGACTCAGAGTTACATTCATTCCTACAAGACACCCAGCCAGCTGAGAGAGAGTGGAGGAGACTCAGAGTTACATTCATTCCTACTAGACACCCAGCCAGCTGAGAGAGAGTGGAGGAGACTCAGAGTTACATTCATTCCTACTAGACACCCAGTCAGCTGAGAGAGAGTGGAGGAGACTCAGAGTTACATTCATTCCTACTAGACACCCAGCCAGCTGAGAGAGAGTGGAGGAGACTCAGAGTTACATTCATTCCTACTAGACACCCAGCCAGCTGAGAGAGAGTGGAGGAGACTCAGAGTTACATTCATTCCTACTAGACACACAGCCAGCTGAGAGAGAGTGGAGGAGACTCAGAGTTACATTCATTCCTACTAGACACACACCCAGTCAGCTGAGAGAGAGTGGAGGAGACTCAGAGTTACATTCATTCTGATGTTAGATACACAGTCAGCCAGATGAGAGAGAGTGGAGGAGACTCAGAGTTACATTCATTCTGATGTTAGATACACAGCTAGCCAGCTGAGAGAGAGTGGAGGAGACTCAGAGTTACATTCATTCTGATGTTAGATACACAGTCAGCCAGCTGAGAGAGAGTGGAGGAGACTCAGAGTTACATTCATTCCTACTAGACACACAGTCAGCTGAGAGAGAGTGGAGGAGACTCCGAGTTACATTCATTCCTACTAGATACACAGTCAGCCAGCTGAGAGAGAGTGGAGGAGACTCAGAGTTACATTCATTCCTACTAGACACACAGTCAGCCAGCTGAGAGAGAGTGGAGGAGACTCAGAGTTACATTCATTCCTACTAGACACACAGTCAGCCAGCTGAGAGAGAGTGGAGGAGACTCAGAGTTACATTCATTCCTACTAGACACCCAGTCAGCTGAGAGAGAGTGGAGGAGACTCAGAGTTACATTCATTCTGATGTTAGATACACAGTTAGACAGCTGAGAGAGAGTGGAGGAGACTCAGAGTTACATTCAGTCTGATACTAGACACACAGTCAGCTGAGAGAGAGTGGAGGAGACTCAGAGTTACATTCATTCTGATACTAGAGACACAGTCAGCCAGCTGAGAGAGAGTGGAGGAGACTCAGAGTTACATTCATTCTGATACTAGACACACAGTCAGCTGAGAGAGAGTGGAGGAGACTCAGAGTTACATTCATTCTGATACTAGAGACACAGTCAGCCAGCTGAGAGAGAGTGGAGGAGACTCAGAGTTACATTCATTCCTACTAGACACACAGTCAGCCAGCTGAGAGAGAGTGGAGGAGACTCAGAGTTACATTCATTCCTACTAGACACACAGTCAGCTGAGAGAGAGTGGAGGAGACTCAGAGTTACATTCATTCTGATTCTAGACACACAGTCAGCTGAGAGAGAGTGGAGGAGACTCAGAGTTACATTCATTCCTACTAGACACAGTCAGTCAGCTGAGAGAGAGTGGAGGAGACTCAGAGTTACATTCATTCCTACTAGACACCCAGCCAGCTGAGAGAGAGTGGAGGAGACTCAGAGTTACATTCATTCTGAATCTAGACACACAGTCAGCTGAGAGAGAGTGGAGGAGACTCAGAGTTACATTCATTCTGATTCTAGACACACAGTCAGCTGAGAGAGAGTGGAGGAGACTCAGAGTTACATTCATTCCTACTAGACACACAGTCAGCTGAGAGAGAGTGGAGGAGACTCAGAGTTACATTCATTCCTACTAGACACACAGTCAGTCAGCTGAGAGAGAGTGGAGGAGACTCAGAGTTACATTCATTCCTACTAGACACCCAGCCAGCTGAGAGAGTGTAGGAGACTCAGAGTTACATTCATTCCTACTAGGCACACAGTCAGCTGAGAGAGAGTGGAGGAGACTCAGAGTTACATTCATTCTGATTCTAGACACACAGTCAGCTGAGAGAGAGTGGAGGAGACTCAGAGTTACATTCATTCCTACTAGACACACAGTCAGCCAGCTGAGAGAGAGTGGAGGAGACTCAGAGTTACATTCATTCCTACTAGACACCCAGTCAGCTGAGAGAGAGTGGAGGAGACTCAGAGTTACATTCATTCTGATGTTAGATACACAGTTAGACAGCTGAGAGAGAGTGGAGGAGACTCAGAGTTACATTCAGTCTGATACTAGACACACAGTCAGCTGAGAGAGAGTGGAGGAGACTCAGAGTTACATTCATTCTGATACTAGAGACACAGTCAGCCAGCTGAGAGAGAGTGGAGGAGACTCAGAGTTACATTCATTCTGATACTAGACACACAGTCAGCTGAGAGAGAGTGGAGGAGATTTAGAGTTACATTCATTCTGATGTTAGATACACAGCTAGTCAGCTGAGAGAGAGTGGAGGAGACTCAGAGTTACATTCATTCTGATGTTAGATACACAGTCAGCTGAGAGAGAGTGGAGGAGACTCAGAGTTACATTCATTCTGATGTTAGATACACAGCTAGTCAGCTGAGAGAGAGTGTAGGAGACTCAGAGTTACATTCATTCTGATGTTAGATACACAGTCAGCCAGCTGAGAGAGAGTGGAGGAGACTCAGAGTTACATTCATTCCTACTAGACACCCAGCCAGCTGAGAGAGTGTAGGAGACTCAGAGTTACATTCATTCCTACTAGGCACACAGTCAGCTGAGAGAGAGTGGAGGAGACTCAGAGTTACATTCATTCTGAATCTAGACACACAGTCAGCTGAGAGAGAGTGGAGGAGACTCAGAGTTACATTCATTCTGATTCTAGACACACAGTCAGCTGAGAGAGAGTGGAGGAGACTCAGAGTTACATTCATTCCTACTAGACACACAGTCAGCTGAGAGAGAGTGGAGGAGACTCAGAGTTACATTCATTCCTACTAGACACACAGTCAGTCAGCTGAGAGAGAGTGGAGGAGACTCAGAGTTACATTCATTCCTACTAGACACCCAGCCAGCTGAGAGAGTGTAGGAGACTCAGAGTTACATTCATTCCTACTAGGCACACAGTCAGCTGAGAGAGAGTGGAGGAGACTCAGAGTTACATTCATTCTGATTCTAGACACACAGTCAGCTGAGAGAGAGTGGAGGAGACTCAGAGTTACATTCATTCCTACTAGACACACAGTCAGCCAGCTGAGAGAGAGTGGAGGAGACTCAGAGTTACATTCATTCCTACTAGACACCCAGTCAGCTGAGAGAGAGTGGAGGAGACTCAGAGTTACATTCATTCTGATGTTAGATACACAGTTAGACAGCTGAGAGAGAGTGGAGGAGACTCAGAGTTACATTCAGTCTGATACTAGACACACAGTCAGCTGAGAGAGAGTGGAGGAGACTCAGAGTTACATTCATTCTGATACTAGAGACACAGTCAGCCAGCTGAGAGAGAGTGGAGGAGACTCAGAGTTACATTCATTCTGATACTAGACACACAGTCAGCTGAGAGAGAGTGGAGGAGATTTAGAGTTACATTCATTCTGATGTTAGATACACAGCTAGTCAGCTGAGAGAGAGTGGAGGAGACTCAGAGTTACATTCATTCTGATGTTAGATACACAGTCAGCTGAGAGAGAGTGGAGGAGACTCAGAGTTACATTCATTCTGATGTTAGATACACAGCTAGTCAGCTGAGAGAGAGTGTAGGAGACTCAGAGTTACATTCATTCTGATGTTAGATACACAGTCAGCCAGCTGAGAGAGAGTGGAGGAGACTCAGAGTTACATTCATTCTGATTCTAGACACACAGTCAGCTGAGAGAGAGTGGAGGAGACTCAGAGTTACATTCATTCCTACTAGACACACAGTCAGCCAGCTGAGAGAGAGTGGAGGAGACTCAGAGTTACATTCATTCCTACTAGACACCCAGTCAGCTGAGAGAGAGTGGAGGAGACTCAGAGTTACATTCATTCTGATGTTAGATACACAGTTAGACAGCTGAGAGAGAGTGGAGGAGACTCAGAGTTACATTCAGTCTGATACTAGACACACAGTCAGCTGAGAGAGAGTGGAGGAGACTCAGAGTTACATTCATTCTGATACTAGAGACACAGTCAGCCAGCTGAGAGAGAGTGGAGGAGACTCAGAGTTACATTCATTCTGATACTAGACACACAGTCAGCTGAGAGAGAGTGGAGGAGATTTAGAGTTACATTCATTCTGATGTTAGATACACAGCTAGTCAGCTGAGAGAGAGTGGAGGAGACTCAGAGTTACATTCATTCTGATGTTAGATACACAGTCAGCTGAGAGAGAGTGGAGGAGACTCAGAGTTACATTCATTCTGATGTTAGATACACAGCTAGTCAGCTGAGAGAGAGTGGAGGAGACTCAGAGTTACATTCATTCTGATGTTAGATACACAGTCAGCCAGCTGAGAGAGAGTGGAGGAGACTCAGAGTTACATTCATTCTGATGTTAGATACACAGCTAGCCAGCTGAGAGAGAGTGGAGGAGACTCAGAGTTACATTCATTCTGATGTTAGATACACAGTCAGCCAGCTGAGAGAGAGTGGAGGAGACTCAGAGTTACATTCATTCCTACTAGACACACAGTCAGCCAGCTGAGAGAGAGTGGAGGAGACTCAGAGTTACATTCATTCCTACTAGACACACAGTCAGCCAGCTGAGAGAGAGTGGAGGAGACTCAGAGTTACATTCATTCCTACTAGACACCCAGTCAGCTGAGAGAGAGTGGAGGAGACTCAGAGTTACATTCATTCTGATGTTAGATACACAGTTAGACAGCTGAGAGAGAGTGGAGGAGACTCAGAGTTACATTCATTCTGATACTAGACACACAGTCAGCTGAGAGAGAGTGGAGGAGACTCAGAGTTACATTCATTCTGATACTAGACACACAGTCAGCTGAGAGAGAGTGGAGGAGACTCAGAGTTACATTCATTCTGATACTAGACACACAGTCAGCCAGCTGAGAGAGAGTGGAGGAGACTCAGAGTTACATTCATTCCTACTAGACACACAGTCAGCCAGCTGAGAGAGAGTGGAGGAGACTCAGAGTTACATTCATTCCTACTAGACACACAGTCAGCCAGCTGAGAGAGAGTGGAGGAGACTCAGAGTTACATTCATTCCTACTAGACACACAGTCAGCTGAGAGAGAGTGGAGGAGACTCAGAGTTACATTCATTCTGATTCTAGACACACAGTCAGCTGAGAGAGAGTGGAGGAGACTCAGAGTTACATTCATTCCTACTAGACACAGTCAGTCAGCTGAGAGAGAGTGGAGGAGACTCAGAGTTACATTCATTCCTACTAGACACACAGTCAGCTGAGAGAGAGTGGAGGAGACTCAGAGTTACATTCATTCTGATTCTAGACACACAGTCAGCTGAGAGAGAGTGGAGGAGACTCAGAGTTACATTCATTCCTACTAGACACAGTCAGTCAGCTGAGAGAGAGTGGAGGAGACTCAGAGTTACATTCATTCCTACTAGACACCCAGCCAGCTGAGAGAGAGTGGAGGAGACTCAGAGTTACATTCATTCCTACTAGACACACAGTCAGCTGAGAGAGAGTGGAGGAGACTCAGAGTTACATTCATTCTGATTCTAGACACACAGTCAGCTGAGAGAGAGTGGAGGAGACTCAGAGTTACATTCATTCTGATTCTAGACACACAGTCAGCTGAGAGAGAGTGGAGGAGACTCAGAGTTACATTCATTCCTACTAGACACACAGTCAGCTGAGAGAGAGTGGAGGAGACTCAGAGTTACATTCATTCCTACTAGACACCCAGTCAGCTGAGAGAGAGTGGAGGAGACTCAGAGTTACATTCATTCCTACTAGACACCCAGCCAGCTGAGAGAGAGTGGAGGAGACTCAGAGTTACATTCATTCCTACTAGACACACAGTCAGCTGAGAGAGAGTGGAGGAGACTCAGAGTTACATTCATTCTGATTCTAGACACACAGTCAGCTGAGAGAGAGTGGAGGAGACTCAGAGTTACATTCATTCTGATTCTAGACACACAGTCAGCTGAGAGAGAGTGGAGGAGACTCAGAGTTACATTCATTCCTACTAGACACACAGCCAGCTGAGAGAGAGTGGAGGAGACTCAGAGTTACATTCATTCCTACTAGACACACACAGTCAGCTGAGAGAGAGTGGAGGAGACTCAGAGTTACATTCATTCCTACTAGACACACAGTCAGCTGAGAGAGAGTGGAGGAGACTCAGAGTTACATTCATTCCTACTAGACACACAGTCAGCTGAGAGAGAGTGGAGGAGACTCAGAGTTACATTCATTCCTACTAGACACCCAGCCAGCTGAGAGAGAGTGGAGGAGACTCAGAGTTACATTCATTCCTACTAGACACCCAGCCAGCTGAGAGAGAGTGGAGGAGACTCAGAGTTACATTCATTCCTACTAGACACACAGCCAGCTGAGAGAGAGTGGAGGAGACTCAGAGTTACATTCATTCCTACTAGACACACCAGTCAGCTGAGAGAGAGTGGAGGAGACTCAGAGTTACATTCATTCCTACTAGACACACAGCCAGCTGAGAGAGAGTGGAGGAGACTCAGAGTTACATTCATTCCTACAAGACACCCAGCCAGCTGAGAGAGAGTGGAGGAGACTCAGAGTTACATTCATTCCTACTAGACACCCAGCCAGCTGAGAGAGAGTGGAGGAGACTCAGAGTTACATTCATTCCTACTAGACACCCAGTCAGCTGAGAGAGAGTGGAGGAGACTCAGAGTTACATTCATTCCTACTAGACACCCAGCCAGCTGAGAGAGAGTGGAGGAGACTCAGAGTTACATTCATTCCTACTAGACACCCAGCCAGCTGAGAGAGAGTGGAGGAGACTCAGAGTTACATTCATTCCTACTAGACACCCAGCCAGCTGAGAGAGAGTGGAGGAGACTCAGAGTTACATTCATTCCTACTAGACACCCAGTCAGCTGAGAGAGAGTGGAGGAGACTCAGAGTTACATTCATTCCTACTAGACACCCAGCCAGCTGAGAGAGAGTGGAGGAGACTCAGAGTTACATTCATTCCTACTAGACACCCAGCCAGCTGAGAGAGAGTGGAGGAGACTCAGAGTTACATTCATTCCTACTAGACACCCAGTCAGCTGAGAGAGAGTGGAGGAGACTCAGAGTTACATTCATTCCTACTAGACACCCAGCCAGCTGAGAGAGAGTGGAGGAGACTCAGAGTTACATTCATTCCTACTAGACACCCAGCCAGCTGAGAGAGAGTGGAGGAGACTCAGAGTTACATTCATTCCTACTAGACACCCAGCCAGCTGAGAGAGAGTGGAGGAGACTCAGAGTTACATTCATTCCTACTAGACACCCAGCCAGCTGAGAGAGAGTGGAGGAGACTCAGAGTTACATTCATTCCTACTAGACACCCAGTCAGCTGAGAGAGAGTGGAGGAGACTCAGAGTTACATTCATTCCTACTAGACACCCAGTCAGCTGAGAGAGAGTGGAGGAGACTCAGAGTTACATTCATTCCTACTAGACACCCAGCCAGCTGAGAGAGAGTGGAGGAGACTCAGAGTTACATTCATTCCTACTAGACACCCAGTCAGCTGAGAGAGAGTGGAGGAGACTCAGAGTTACATTCATTCCTACTAGACACCCAGCCAGCTGAGAGAGAGTGGAGGAGACTCAGAGTTACATTCATTCCTACTAGACACCCAGTCAGCTGAGAGAGAGTGGAGGAGACTCAGAGTTACATTCATTCCTACTAGACACCCAGTCAGCTGAGAGAGAGTGGAGGAGACTCAGAGTTACATTCATTCCTACTAGACACCCAGTCAGCTGAGAGAGAGTGGAGGAGACAGCTGAGAGAGAGTGGAGGAGACTCAGAGTTACATTCATTCCTACTAGACACCCAGTCAGCTGAGAGAGAGTGGAGGAGACTCAGAGTTACATTCATTCCTACTAGACACCCAGTCAGCTGAGAGAGAGTGGAGGAGACTCAGAGTTACATTCATTCCTACTAGACACCAGCAGTCAGCTGAGAGAGAGTGGAGGAGACTCAGAGTTACATTCATTCCTACTAGACACCCAGCCAGCTGAGAGAGAGTGGAGGAGACTCAGAGTTACATTCATTCCTACTAGACACCCAGCCAGCTGAGAGAGAGTGGAGGAGACTCAGAGTTACATTCATTCCTACTAGACACCCAGTCAGCTGAGAGAGAGTGGAGGAGACTCAGAGTTACATTCATTCCTACTAGACACCCAGTCAGCTGAGAGAGAGTGGAGGAGACTCAGAGTTACATTCATTCCTACTAGACACCCAGCCAGCTGAGAGAGAGTGGAGGAGACTCAGAGTTACATTCATTCCTACTAGACACCCAGTCAGCTGAGAGAGAGTGGAGGAGACTCAGAGTTACATTCATTCCTACTAGACACCCAGCCAGCTGAGAGAGAGTGGAGGAGACTCAGAGTTACATTCATTCCTACTAGACACCCAGCCAGCTGAGAGAGAGTGGAGGAGACTCAGAGTTACATTCATTCCTACTAGACACCCAGCCAGCTGAGAGAGAGTGGAGGAGACTCAGAGTTACATTCATTCCTACTAGACACCCAGTCAGCTGAGAGAGAGTGGAGGAGACTCAGAGTTACATTCATTCCTACTAGACACCCAGCCAGCTGAGAGAGAGTGGAGGAGACTCAGAGTTACATTCATTCCTACTAGACACCCAGCCAGCTGAGAGAGAGTGGAGGAGACTCAGAGTTACATTCATTCCTACTAGACACCCAGTCAGCTGAGAGAGAGTGGAGGAGACTCAGAGTTACATTCATTCCTACTAGACACCCAGCCAGCTGAGAGAGAGTGGAGGAGACTCAGAGTTACATTCATTCCTACTAGACACCCAGTCAGCTGAGAGAGAGTGGAGGAGACTCAGAGTTACATTCATTCCTACTAGACACCCAGTCAGCTGAGAGAGAGTGGAGGAGACTCAGAGTTACATTCATTCCTACTAGACACCCAGCCAGCTGAGAGAGAGTGGAGGAGACTCAGAGTTACATTCATTCCTACTAGACACCCAGCCAGCTGAGAGAGAGTGGAGGAGACTCAGAGTTACATTCATTCCTACTAGACACCCAGTCAGCTGAGAGAGAGTGGAGGAGACTCAGAGTTACATTCATTCCTACTAGACACACAGCCAGCTGAGAGAGAGTGGAGGAGACTCAGAGTTACATTCATTCCTACTAGACACCCAGCCAGCTGAGAGAGAGTGGAGGAGACTCAGAGTTACATTCATTCCTACTAGACACCCAGCCAGCTGAGAGAGAGTGGAGGAGACTCAGAGTTACATTCATTCCTACTAGACACCCAGCCAGCTGAGAGAGAGTGGAGGAGACTCAGAGTTACATTCATTCCTACTAGACACACAGCCAGCTGAGAGAGAGTGGAGGAGACTCAGAGTTACATTCATTCCTACTAGACACCCAGTCAGCTGAGAGAGAGTGGAGGAGACTCAGAGTTACATTCATTCCTACTAGACACCCAGCCAGCTGAGAGAGAGTGGAGGAGACTCAGAGTTACATTCATTCCTACTAGACACCCAGCCAGCTGAGAGAGAGTGGAGGAGACTCAGAGTTACATTCATTCCTACTAGACACCCAGCCAGCTGAGAGAGAGTGGAGGAGACTCAGAGTTACATTCATTCCTACTAGACACCCAGTCAGCTGAGAGAGAGTGGAGGAGACTCAGAGTTACATTCATTCCTACTAGACACCCAGTCAGCTGAGAGAGAGTGGAGGAGACTCAGAGTTACATTCATTCCTACTAGACACCCAGTCAGCTGAGAGAGAGTGGAGGAGACTCAGAGTTACATTCATTCCTACTAGACACCCAGCCAGCTGAGAGAGAGTGGAGGAGACTCAGAGTTACATTCATTCCTACTAGACACCCAGCCAGCTGAGAGAGAGTGGAGGAGACTCAGAGTTACATTCATTCCTACTAGACACCCAGTCAGCTGAGAGAGAGTGGAGGAGACTCAGAGTTACATTCATTCCTACTAGACACCCAGCCAGCTGAGAGAGAGTGGAGGAGACTCAGAGTTACATTCATTCCTACTAGACACCCAGTCAGCTGAGAGAGAGTGGAGGAGACTCAGAGTTACATTCATTCCTACTAGACACCCAGCCAGCTGAGAGAGAGTGGAGGAGACTCAGAGTTACATTCATTCCTACTAGACACCCAGTCAGCTGAGAGAGAGTGGAGGAGACTCAGAGTTACATTCATTCCTACTAGACACCCAGCCAGCTGAGAGAGAGTGGAGGAGACTCAGAGTTACATTCATTCCTACTAGACACATTCCAGCCAGCTGAGAGAGAGTGGAGGAGACTCAGAGTTACATTCATTCCTACTAGACACCCAGTCAGCTGAGAGAGAGTGGAGGAGACTCAGAGTTACATTCATTCCTACTAGACACCCAGTCAGCTGAGAGAGAGTGGAGGAGACTCAGAGTTACATTCATTCCTACTAGACACCCAGCCAGCTGAGAGAGAGTGGAGGAGACTCAGAGTTACATTCATTCCTACTAGACACCCAGTCAGCTGAGAGAGAGTGGAGGAGACTCAGAGTTACATTCATTCCTACTAGACACCCAGCCAGCTGAGAGAGAGTGGAGGAGACTCAGAGTTACATTCATTCCTACTAGACACCCAGCCAGCTGAGAGAGAGTGGAGGAGACTCAGAGTTACATTCATTCCTACTAGACACCCAGCCAGCTGAGAGAGAGTGGAGGAGACTCAGAGTTACATTCATTCCTACTAGACACCCAGTCAGCTGAGAGAGAGTGGAGGAGACTCAGAGTTACATTCATTCCTACTAGACACCCAGTCAGCTGAGAGAGAGTGGAGGAGACTCAGAGTTACATTCATTCCTACTAGACACCCAGTCAGCTGAGAGAGAGTGGAGGAGACTCAGAGTTACATTCATTCCTACTAGACACCCAGTCAGCTGAGAGAGAGTGGAGGAGACTCAGAGTTACATTCATTCCTACTAGACACCCAGCCAGCTGAGAGAGAGTGGAGGAGACTCAGAGTTACATTCATTCCTACTAGACACCCAGCCAGCTGAGAGAGAGTGGAGGAGACTCAGAGTTACATTCATTCCTACTAGACACCCAGTCAGCTGAGAGAGAGTGGAGGAGACTCAGAGTTACATTCATTCCTACTAGACACCCAGTCAGCTGAGAGAGAGTGGAGGAGACTCAGAGTTACATTCATTCCTACTAGACACCCAGTCAGCTGAGAGAGAGTGGAGGAGACTCAGAGTTACATTCATTCCTACTAGACACCCAGCCAGCTGAGAGAGAGTGGAGGAGACTCAGAGTTACATTCATTCCTACTAGACACCCAGTCAGCTGAGAGAGAGTGGAGGAGACTCAGAGTTACATTCATTCCTACTAGACACCCAGCCAGCTGAGAGAGAGTGGAGGAGACTCAGAGTTACATTCATTCCTACTAGACACCCAGTCAGCTGAGAGAGAGTGGAGGAGACTCAGAGTTACATTCATTCCTACTAGACACCAGCAGTCAGCTGAGAGAGAGTGGAGGAGACTCAGAGTTACATTCATTCCTACTAGACACCCAGCCAGCTGAGAGAGAGTGGAGGAGACTCAGAGTTACATTCATTCCTACTAGACACCCAGCCAGCTGAGAGAGAGTGGAGGAGACTCAGAGTTACATTCATTCCTACTAGACACCCAGTCAGCTGAGAGAGAGTGGAGGAGACTCAGAGTTACATTCATTCCTACTAGACACCCAGTCAGCTGAGAGAGAGTGGAGGAGACTCAGAGTTACATTCATTCCTACTAGACACCCAGTCAGCTGAGAGAGAGTGGAGGAGACTCAGAGTTACATTCATTCCTACTAGACACCCAGTCAGCTGAGAGAGAGTGGAGGAGACTCAGAGTTACATTCATTCCTACTAGACACCCAGTCAGCTGAGAGAGAGTGGAGGAGACTCAGAGTTACATTCATTCCTACTAGACACCCAGTCAGCTGAGAGAGAGTGGAGGAGACTCAGAGTTACATTCATTCCTACTAGACACCCAGCCAGCTGAGAGAGAGTGGAGGAGACTCAGAGTTACATTCATTCCTACTAGACACCCAGCCAGCTGAGAGAGAGTGGAGGAGACTCAGAGTTACATTCATTCCTACTAGACACCCAGCCAGCTGAGAGAGAGTGGAGGAGACTCAGAGTTACATTCATTCCTACTAGACACCCAGTCAGCTGAGAGAGAGTGGAGGAGACTCAGAGTTACATTCATTCCTACTAGACACCCAGTCAGCTGAGAGAGAGTGGAGGAGACTCAGAGTTACATTCATTCCTACTAGACACCCAGTCAGCTGAGAGAGAGTGGAGGAGACTCAGAGTTACATTCATTCCTACTAGACACCCAGTCAGCTGAGAGAGAGTGGAGGAGACTCAGAGTTACATTCATTCCTACTAGACACCCAGCCAGCTGAGAGAGAGTGGAGGAGACTCAGAGTTACATTCATTCCTACTAGACACCCAGCCAGCTGAGAGAGAGTGGAGGAGACTCAGAGTTACATTCATTCCTACTAGACACCCAGTCAGCTGAGAGAGAGTGGAGGAGACTCAGAGTTACATTCATTCCTACTAGACACCCAGTCAGCTGAGAGAGAGTGGAGGAGACTCAGAGTTACATTCATTCCTACTAGACACCCAGTCAGCTGAGAGAGAGTGGAGGAGACTCAGAGTTACATTCATTCCTACTAGACACCCAGCCAGCTGAGAGAGAGTGGAGGAGACTCAGAGTTACATTCATTCCTACTAGACACCCAGCCAGCTGAGAGAGAGTGGAGGAGACTCAGAGTTACATTCATTCCTACTAGACACCCAGCCAGCTGAGAGAGAGTGGAGGAGACTCAGAGTTACATTCATTCCTACTAGACACCCAGCCAGCTGAGAGAGAGTGGAGGAGACTCAGAGTTACATTCATTCCTACTAGACACACACCCAGTCAGCTGAGAGAGAGTGGAGGAGACTCAGAGTTACATTCATTCCTACTAGACACCCAGCCAGCTGAGAGAGAGTGGAGGAGACTCAGAGTTACATTCATTCCTACTAGACACCCAGCCAGCTGAGAGAGAGTGGAGGAGACTCAGAGTTACATTCATTCCTACTAGACACCCAGTCAGCTGAGAGAGAGTGGAGGAGACTCAGAGTTACATTCATTCCTACTAGACACCCAGTCAGCTGAGAGAGAGTGGAGGAGACTCAGAGTTACATTCATTCCTACTAGACACACAGTCAGCTGAGAGAGAGTGGAGGAGACTCAGAGTTACATTCATTCCTACTAGACACACCAGCCAGCTGAGAGAGAGTGGAGGAGACTCAGAGTTACATTCATTCCTACTAGACACCCAGCCAGCTGAGAGAGAGTGGAGGAGACTCAGAGTTACATTCATTCCTACTAGACACCCAGTCAGCTGAGAGAGAGTGGAGGAGACTCAGAGTTACATTCATTCCTACTAGACACCCAGCCAGCTGAGAGAGAGTGGAGGAGACTCAGAGTTACATTCATTCCTACTAGACACCCAGCCAGCTGAGAGAGAGTGGAGGAGACTCAGAGTTACATTCATTCCTACTAGACACCCAGCCAGCTGAGAGAGAGTGGAGGAGACTCAGAGTTACATTCATTCCTACTAGACACACACCCAGTCAGCTGAGAGAGAGTGGAGGAGACTCAGAGTTACATTCATTCCTACTAGACACACAGCCAGCTGAGAGAGAGTGGAGGAGACTCAGAGTTACATTCATTCCTACTAGACACCCAGCCAGCTGAGAGAGAGTGGAGGAGACTCAGAGTTACATTCATTCCTACTAGACACCCAGCCAGCTGAGAGAGAGTGGAGGAGACTCAGAGTTACATTCATTCCTACTAGACACCCAGTCAGCTGAGAGAGAGTGGAGGAGACTCAGAGTTACATTCATTCCTACTAGACACCCAGTCAGCTGAGAGAGAGTGGAGGAGACTCAGAGTTACATTCATTCCTACTAGACACCCAGCCAGCTGAGAGAGAGTGGAGGAGACTCAGAGTTACATTCATTCCTACTAGACACCCAGCCAGCTGAGAGAGAGTGGAGGAGACTCAGAGTTACATTCATTCCTACTAGACACCCAGTCAGCTGAGAGAGAGTGGAGGAGACTCAGAGTTACATTCATTCCTACTAGACACCCAGTCAGCTGAGAGAGAGTGGAGGAGACTCAGAGTTACATTCATTCCTACTAGACACCCAGCCAGCTGAGAGAGAGTGGAGGAGACTCAGAGTTACATTCATTCCTACTAGACACCCAGCCAGCTGAGAGAGAGTGGAGGAGACTCAGAGTTACATTCATTCCTACTAGACACCCAGTCAGCTGAGAGAGAGTGGAGGAGACTCAGAGTTACATTCATTCCTACTAGACACCCAGTCAGCTGAGAGAGAGTGGAGGAGACTCAGAGTTACATTCATTCCTACTAGACACCCAGCCAGCTGAGAGAGAGTGGAGGAGACTCAGAGTTACATTCATTCCTACTAGACACCCAGCCAGCTGAGAGAGAGTGGAGGAGACTCAGAGTTACATTCATTCCTACTAGACACCCAGCCAGCTGAGAGAGAGTGGAGGAGACTCAGAGTTACATTCATTCCTACTAGACACCCAGTCAGCTGAGAGAGAGTGGAGGAGACTCAGAGTTACATTCATTCCTACTAGACACCCAGTCAGCTGAGAGAGAGTGGAGGAGACTCAGAGTTACATTCATTCCTACTAGACACCCAGTCAGCTGAGAGAGAGTGGAGGAGACTCAGAGTTACATTCATTCCTACTAGACACCCAGCCAGCTGAGAGAGAGTGGAGGAGACTCAGAGTTACATTCATTCCTACTAGACACCCAGTCAGCTGAGAGAGAGTGGAGGAGACTCAGAGTTACATTCATTCCTACTAGACACCCAGTCAGCTGAGAGAGAGTGGAGGAGACTCAGAGTTACATTCATTCCTACTAGACACCCAGCCAGCTGAGAGAGAGTGGAGGAGACTCAGAGTTACATTCATTCCTACTAGACACCCAGTCAGCTGAGAGAGAGTGGAGGAGACTCAGAGTTACATTCATTCCTACTAGACACCCAGTCAGCTGAGAGAGAGTGGAGGAGACTCAGAGTTACATTCATTCCTACTAGACACCCAGTCAGCTGAGAGAGAGTGGAGGAGACTCAGAGTTACATTCATTCCTACTAGACACCCAGTCAGCTGAGAGAGAGTGGAGGAGACTCAGAGTTACATTCATTCCTACTAGACACCCAGCCAGCTGAGAGAGAGTGGAGGAGACTCAGAGTTACATTCATTCCTACTAGACACCCAGTCAGCTGAGAGAGAGTGGAGGAGACTCAGAGTTACATTCATTCCTACTAGACACCCAGTCAGCTGAGAGAGAGTGGAGGAGACTCAGAGTTACATTCATTCCTACTAGACACCCAGCCAGCTGAGAGAGAGTGGAGGAGACTCAGAGTTACATTCATTCCTACTAGACACCCAGTCAGCTGAGAGAGAGTGGAGGAGACTCAGAGTTACATTCATTCCTACTAGACACCCAGTCAGCTGAGAGAGAGTGGAGGAGACTCAGAGTTACATTCATTCCTACTAGACACCCAGTCACACCCAGAGTTACATTCAGACTCAGCTGAGAGAGAGTGGAGGAGACTCAGAGTTACATTCATTCCTACTAGACACCCAGTCAGCTGAGAGAGAGTGGAGGAGACTCAGAGTTACATTCATTCCTACTAGACACCCAGTCAGCTGAGAGAGAGTGGAGGAGACTCAGAGTTACATTCATTCCTACTAGACACCCAGTCAGCTGAGAGAGAGTGGAGGAGACTCAGAGTTACATTCATTCCTACTAGACACCCAGTCAGCTGAGAGAGAGTGGAGGAGACTCAGAGTTACATTCATTCCTACTAGACACCCAGCCAGCTGAGAGAGAGTGGAGGAGACTCAGAGTTACATTCATTCCTACTAGACACCCAGCCAGCTGAGAGAGAGTGGAGGAGACTCAGAGTTACATTCATTCCTACTAGACACCCAGTCAGCTGAGAGAGAGTGGAGGAGACTCAGAGTTACATTCATTCCTACTAGACACCCAGTCAGCTGAGAGAGAGTGGAGGAGACTCAGAGTTACATTCATTCCTACTAGACACCCAGTCAGCTGAGAGAGAGTGGAGGAGACTCAGAGTTACATTCATTCCTACTAGACACCCAGCCAGCTGAGAGAGAGTGGAGGAGACTCAGAGTTACATTCATTCCTACTAGACACCCAGCCAGCTGAGAGAGAGTGGAGGAGACTCAGAGTTACATTCATTCCTACTAGACACCCAGCCAGCTGAGAGAGAGTGGGAGGAGACTCAGAGTTACATTCATTCCTACTAGACACACAGCCAGCTGAGAGAGAGTGGAGGAGACTCAGAGTTACATTCATTCCTACTAGACACACAGTCAGCTGAGAGAGAGTGGAGGAGACTCAGAGTTACATTCATTCCTACTGGACACACAGCCAGCAGAGAGAGAGTGGAGGAGACTCAGAGTTACATTAATTCCTACAAGACACCCAGCCAGCTGAGAGAGAGTGGAGGAGACTCAGAGTTACATTCATTCCTACTAGACACCCAGCCAGCTGAGAGAGAGTGGAGGAGACTCAGAGTTACATTCATTCCTACTAGACACCCAGTCAGCTGAGAGAGAGTGGAGGAGACTCAGAGTTACATTCATTCCTACTGGACACACAGCCAGCTGAGAGAGAGTGGAGGAGACTCAGAGTTACATTCATTCCTAGAAGACACCCAGCCAGCTGAGAGAGAGTGGAGGAGACTCAGAGTTACATTCATTCCTACTAGACACCCAGCCAGCTGAGAGAGAGTGGAGGAGACTCAGAGTTACATTCATTCCTACTAGACACCCAGTCAGCTGAGAGAGAGTGGAGGAGACTCAGAGTTACATTCATTCCTACTAGACACCCAGCCAGCTGAGAGAGAGTGGAGGAGACTCAGAGTTACATTCATTCCTACTAGACACCCAGCCAGCTGAGAGAGAGTGGAGGAGACTCAGAGTTACATTCATTCCTACTAGACACCCAGTCAGCTGAGAGAGAGTGGAGGAGACTCAGAGTTACATTCATTCCTACTAGACACCCAGTCAGCTGAGAGAGAGTGGAGGAGACTCAGAGTTACATTCATTCCTACTAGACACCCAGCCAGCTGAGAGAGAGTGGAGGAGACTCAGAGTTACATTCATTCCTACTAGACACCCAGTCAGCTGAGAGAGAGTGGAGGAGACTCAGAGTTACATTCATTCCTACTAGACACCCAGTCAGCTGAGAGAGAGTGGAGGAGACTCAGAGTTACATTCATTCCTACTAGACACCCAGTCAGCTGAGAGAGAGTGGAGGAGACTCAGAGTTACATTCATTCCTACTAGACACCCAGTCAGCTGAGAGAGAGTGGAGGAGACTCAGAGTTACATTCATTCTGATGTTAGATACACAGTTAGACAGCTGAGAGAGAGTGGAGGAGACTCAGAGTTACATTCAGTCTGATACTAGACACACAGTCAGCTGAGAGAGAGTGGAGGAGACTCAGAGTTACATTCATTCTGATACTAGAGACACAGTCAGCCAGCTGAGAGAGAGTGGAGGAGACTCAGAGTTACATTCATTCTGATACTAGACACACAGTCAGCTGAGAGAGAGTGGAGGAGATTTAGAGTTACATTCATTCTGATGTTAGATACACAGCTAGTCAGCTGAGAGAGAGTGGAGGAGACTCAGAGTTACATTCATTCTGATGTTAGATACACAGTCAGCTGAGAGAGAGTGGAGGAGACTCAGAGTTACATTCATTCTGATGTTAGATACACAGCTAGTCAGCTGAGAGAGAGTGTAGGAGACTCAGAGTTACATTCATTCTGATGTTAGATACACAGTCAGCCAGCTGAGAGAGAGTGGAGGAGACTCAGAGTTACATTCATTCTGATTCTAGACACACAGTCAGCTGAGAGAGAGTGGAGGAGACTCAGAGTTACATTCATTCCTACTAGACACACAGTCAGCCAGCTGAGAGAGAGTGGAGGAGACTCAGAGTTACATTCATTCCTACTAGACACCCAGTCAGCTGAGAGAGAGTGGAGGAGACTCAGAGTTACATTCATTCTGATGTTAGATACACAGTTAGACAGCTGAGAGAGAGTGGAGGAGACTCAGAGTTACATTCAGTCTGATACTAGACACACAGTCAGCTGAGAGAGAGTGGAGGAGACTCAGAGTTACATTCATTCTGATACTAGAGACACAGTCAGCCAGCTGAGAGAGAGTGGAGGAGACTCAGAGTTACATTCATTCTGATACTAGACACACAGTCAGCTGAGAGAGAGTGGAGGAGATTTAGAGTTACATTCATTCTGATGTTAGATACACAGCTAGTCAGCTGAGAGAGAGTGGAGGAGTCTCAGAGTTACATTCATTCTGATGTTAGATACACAGTCAGCTGAGAGAGAGTGGAGGAGACTCAGAGTTACATTCATTCTGATGTTAGATACACAGCTAGTCAGCTGAGAGAGAGTGGAGGAGACTCAGAGTTACATTCATTCTGATGTTAGATACACAGTCAGCCAGCTGAGAGAGAGTGGAGGAGACTCAGAGTTACATTCATTCTGATGTTAGATACACAGCTAGCCAGCTGAGAGAGAGTGGAGGAGACTCAGAGTTACATTCATTCTGATGTTAGATACACAGTCAGCCAGCTGAGAGAGAGTGGAGGAGACTCAGAGTTACATTCATTCCTACTAGACACACAGTCAGCCAGCTGAGAGAGAGTGGAGGAGACTCAGAGTTACATTCATTCCTACTAGACACACAGTCAGCCAGCTGAGAGAGAGTGGAGGAGACTCAGAGTTACATTCATTCCTACTAGACACCCAGTCAGCTGAGAGAGAGTGGAGGAGACTCAGAGTTACATTCATTCTGATGTTAGATACACAGTTAGACAGCTGAGAGATTGGAGTAGACTCAGAGTTACATTCAGTCTGATACTAGACACACAGTCAGCTGAGAGAGAGTGGAGGAGACTCAGAGTTACATTCATTCTGATACTAGACACACAGTCAGCTGAGAGAGAGTGGAGGAGACTCAGAGTTACATTCATTCTGATACTAGAGACACAGTCAGCCAGCTGAGAGAGAGTGGAGGAGACTCAGAGTTACATTCATTCCTACTAGACACACAGTCAGCCAGCTGAGAGAGAGTGGAGGAGACTCAGAGTTACATTCATTCCTACTAGACACACAGTCAGCCAGCTGAGAGAGAGTGGAGGAGACTCAGAGTTATGTTCATTCCTACTAGACACACAGTCAGCTGAGAGAGAGTGGAGGAGACTCAGAGTTACATTCATTCTGATTCTAGACACACAGTCAGCTGAGAGAGAGTGGAGTAGACTCAGAGTTACATTCATTCCTACTAGACACAGTCAGTCAGCTGAGAGAGAGTGGAGGAGACTCAGAGTTACATTCATTCTTACTAGGCACACAGTCAGCTGAGAGAGAGTGGAGGAGACTCAGAGTTACATTCATTCTGATTCTAGACACACAGTCAGCTGAGAGAGAGTGGAGGAGACTCAGAGTTACATTCATTCCTACTAGACACAGTCAGTCAGCTGAGAGAGAGTGGAGGAGACTCAGAGTTACATTCATTCCTACTAGACACCCAGCCAGCTGAGAGAGAGTGGAGGAGACTCAGAGTTACATTCATTCCTACTAGGCACACAGTCAGCTGAGAGAGAGTGGAGGAGACTCAGAGTTACATTCATTCTGATTCTAGACACACAGTCAGCTGAGAGAGAGTGGAGGAGACTCAGAGTTACATTCATTCTGATTCTAGACACACAGTCAGCTGAGAGAGAGTGGAGGAGACTCAGAGTTACATTCATTCCTACTAGACACCCAGCCAGCTGAGAGAGTGTAGGAGACTCAGAGTTACATTCATTCCTACTAGGCACACAGTCAGCTGAGAGAGAGTGGAGGAGACTCAGAGTTACATTCATTCTGATTCTAGACACACAGTCAGCTGAGAGAGAGTGGAGGAGACTCAGAGTTAAATTCATTCTGATTCTAGACACACAGTCAGCTGAGAGAGAGTGGAGGAGACTCAGAGTTACATTCATTCCTACTAGACACACAGCCAGCTGAGAGAGAGTGGAGGAGACTCAGAGTTACATTCATTCCTACTAGACACACACCCAGTCAGCTGAGAGAGAGTGGTGGAGACTCAGAGTTACATTCATTCCTACTAGACACACAGTCAGCTGAGAGAGAGTGGAGGAGACTCAGAGTTCCATTCTTTCCTACTGGACACACAGTCAGCTGAGAGAGAGTGGAGGAGACTCAGAGTTACATTCATTCCTACTAGACACCCAGCCAGCTGAGAGAGAGTGGAGGAGACTCAGAGTTACATTCATTCCTACTAGACACCCAGCCAGCTGAGAGAGAGTGGAGGAGACTCAGAGTTACATTCATTCCTACTAGACACACAGCCAGCTGAGAGAGAGTGGAGGAGACTCAGAGTTACATTCATTCCTACTAGACACACACCCAGTCAGCTGAGAGAGAGTGGAGGAGACTCAGAGTTACATTCATTCCTACTGGACACACAGCCAGCAGAGAGAGAGTGGAGGAGACTCAGAGTTACATTAATTCCTACAAGACACCCAGCCAGCTGAGAGAGAGTGGAGGAGACTCAGAGTTACATTCATTCCTACTAGACACCCAGCCAGCTGAGAGAGAGTGGAGGAGACTCAGAGTTACATTCATTCCTACTAGACACCCAGTCAGCTGAGAGAGAGTGGAGGAGACTCAGAGTTACATTCATTCCTACTGGACACACAGCCAGCTGAGAGAGAGTGGAGGAGACTCAGAGTTACATTCATTCCTACTAGACACCCAGCCAGCTGAGAGAGAGTGGAGGAGACTCAGAGTTACATTCATTCCTACTAGACACCCAGCCAGCTGAGAGAGAGTGGAGGAGACTCAGAGTTACATTCATTCCTACTAGACACCCAGTCAGCTGAGAGAGAGTGGAGGAGACTCAGAGTTACATTCATTCCTACTAGACACCCAGCCAGCTGAGAGAGAGTGGAGGAGACTCAGAGTTACATTCATTCCTACTAGACACCCAGCCAGCTGAGAGAGAGTGGAGGAGACTCAGAGTTACATTCATTCCTACTAGACACCCAGTCAGCTGAGAGAGAGTGGAGGAGACTCAGAGTTACATTCATTCCTACTAGACACCCAGTCAGCTGAGAGAGAGTGGAGGAGACTCAGAGTTACATTCATTCCTACTAGACACCCAGCCAGCTGAGAGAGAGTGGAGGAGACTCAGAGTTACATTCATTCCTACTAGACACCCAGTCAGCTGAGAGAGAGTGGAGGAGACTCAGAGTTACATTCATTCCTACTAGACACCCAGCCAGCTGAGAGAGAGTGGAGGAGACTCAGAGTTACATTCATTCCTACTAGACACCCAGTCAGCTGAGAGAGAGTGGAGGAGACTCAGAGTTACATTCATTCCTACTAGACACCCAGTCAGCTGAGAGAGAGTGGAGGAGACTCAGAGTTACATTCATTCCTACTAGACACCCAGCCAGCTGAGAGAGAGTGGAGGAGACTCAGAGTTACATTCATTCCTACTAGACACCCAGTCAGCTGAGAGAGAGTGGAGGAGACTCAGAGTTACATTCATTCCTACTAGACACCCAGCCAGCTGAGAGAGAGTGGAGGAGACTCAGAGTTACATTCATTCCTACTAGACACCCAGTCAGCTGAGAGAGAGTGGAGGAGACTCAGAGTTACATTCATTCCTACTAGACACCCAGTCAGCTGAGAGAGAGTGGAGGAGACTCAGAGTTACATTCATTCCTACTAGACACCCAGTCAGCTGAGAGAGAGTGGAGGAGACTCAGAGTTACATTCATTCCTACTAGACACCCAGTCAGCTGAGAGAGAGTGGAGGAGACTCAGAGTTACATTCATTCCTACTAGACACCCAGTCAGCTGAGAGAGAGTGGAGGAGACTCAGAGTTACATTCATTCCTACTAGACACCCAGTCAGCTGAGAGAGAGTGGAGGAGACTCAGAGTTACATTCATTCCTACTAGACACCCAGTCAGCTGAGAGAGAGTGGAGGAGACTCAGAGTTACATTCATTCCTACTAGACACCCAGCCAGCTGAGAGAGAGTGGAGGAGACTCAGAGTTACATTCATTCCTACTAGACACCCAGCCAGCTGAGAGAGAGTGGAGGAGACTCAGAGTTACATTCATTCCTACTAGACACCCAGTCAGCTGAGAGAGAGTGAAGGAGACTCAGAGTTACATTCATTCCTACTAGACACCCAGTCAGCTGAGAGAGAGTGGAGGAGACTCAGAGTTACATTCATTCCTACTAGACACCCAGCCAGCTGAGAGAGAGTGGAGGAGACTCAGAGTTACATTCATTCCTACTAGACACCCAGCCAGCTGAGAGAGAGTGGAGGAGACTCAGAGTTACATTCATTCCTACTAGACACTCCAGACAGCTGAGAGAGAGTGGAGGAGACAGAGTTACATTCATTCCTACTAGCTGAGAGAGAGTGGAGGAGACTCAGAGTTACATTCATTCCTACTAGACACACACCCAGTCAGCTGAGAGAGAGTGGAGGAGACTCAGAGTTACATTCATTCCTACTGGACACACAGCCAGCAGAGAGAGAGTGGAGGAGACTCAGAGTTACATTAATTCCTACAAGACACCCAGCCAGCTGAGAGAGAGTGGAGGAGACTCAGAGTTACATTCATTCCTACTAGACACCCAGCCAGCTGAGAGAGAGTGGAGGAGACTCAGAGTTACATTCATTCCTACTAGACACCCAGTCAGCTGAGAGAGAGTGGAGGAGACTCAGAGTTACATTCATTCCTACTGGACACACAGCCAGCTGAGAGAGAGTGGAGGAGACTCAGAGTTACATTCATTCCTACAAGACACCCAGCCAGCTGAGAGAGAGTGGAGGAGACTCAGAGTTACATTCATTCCTACTAGACACCCAGCCAGCTGAGAGAGAGTGGAGGAGACTCAGAGTTACATTCATTCCTACTAGACACCCAGTCAGCTGAGAGAGAGTGGAGGAGACTCAGAGTTACATTCATTCCTACTAGACACCCAGCCAGCTGAGAGAGAGTGGAGGAGACTCAGAGTTACATTCATTCCTACTAGACACCCAGTCAGCTGAGAGAGAGTGCAGGAGACTCAGAGTTACATTCATTCCTACTAGACACCCAGTCAGCTGAGAGAGAGTGGAGGAGACTCAGAGTTACATTCATTCCTACTAGACACCCAGTCAGCTGAGAGAGAGTGGAGGAGACTCAGAGTTACATTCATTCCTACTAGACACCCAGTCAGCTGAGAGAGAGTGGAGGAGACTCAGAGTTACATTCATTCCTACTAGACACCCAGTCAGCTGAGAGAGAGTGGAGGAGACTCAGAGTTACATTCATTCCTACTAGACACCCAGTCAGCTGAGAGAGAGTGGAGGAGACTCAGAGTTACATTCATTCCTACTAGACACCCAGTCAGCTGAGAGAGAGTGGAGGAGACTCAGAGTTACATTCATTCCTACTAGACACCCAGCCAGCTGAGAGAGAGTGGAGGAGACTCAGAGTTACATTCATTCCTACTAGACACCCAGCCAGCTGAGAGAGAGTGGAGGAGACTCAGAGTTACATTCATTCCTACTAGACACCCAGTCAGCTGAGAGAGAGTGGAGGAGACTCAGAGTTACATTCATTCCTACTAGACACCCAGTCAGCTGAGAGAGAGTGAAGGAGACTCAGAGTTACATTCATTCCTACTAGACACCCAGTCAGCTGAGAGAGAGTGGAGGAGACTCAGAGTTACATTCATTCCTACTAGACACCCAGTCAGCTGAGAGAGAGTGGAGGAGACTCAGAGTTACATTCATTCCTACTAGACACCCAGTCAGCTGAGAGAGAGTGGAGGAGACTCAGAGTTACATTCATTCCTACTAGACACCCAGTCAGCTGAGAGAGAGTGGAGGAGACTCAGAGTTACATTCATTCCTACTAGACACCCAGTCAGCTGAGAGAGAGTGGAGGAGACTCAGAGTTACATTCATTCCTACTGGACACACAGCCAGCTGAGAGAGAGTGGAGGAGACTCAGAGTTACATTCATTCCTACTAGACACCCAGTCAGCTGAGAGAGAGTGGTGGAGACTCAGAGTTACATTCATTCCTACTAGACACCCAGTCAGCTGAGAGAGAGTGGAGGAGACTCAGAGTTACATTCATTCCTACTGGACACACAGCCAGCTGAGAGAGAGTGGAGGAGACTCAGAGTTACATTCATTCCTACTAGACACCCAGTCAGCTGAGAGAGAGTGGAGGAGACTCAGAGTTACATTCATTCCTACTGGACACACAGCCAGCTGAGAGAGAGTGGAGGAGACTCAGAGTTACATTCATTCCTACTGGACACACAGCCAGCTGAGAGAGAGTGGAGGAGACTCAGAGTTACATTCATTCCTACTGGACACACAGCCAGCTGAGAGAGAGTGGAGGAGACTCAGAGTTACATTCATTCCTACTGGACACCCAGCCAGCTGAGAGAGAGTGGAGGAGACTCAGAGTTACATTCATTCCTACTAGACACCCAGTCAGCTGAGAGAGAGTGGAGGAGACTCAGAGTTACATTCATTCCTACTGGACACACAGCCAGCTGAGAGAGAGTGGAGGAGACTCAGAGTTACATTCATTCCTACTAGACACCCAGTCAGCTGAGAGAGAGTGGTGGAGACTCAGAGTTACATTCATTCCTACTAGACACCCAGTCAGCTGAGAGAGAGTGGAGGAGACTCAGAGTTACATTCATTCCTACTGGACACACAGCCAGCTGAGAGAGAGTGGAGGAGACTCAGAGTTACATTCATTCCTACTAGACACCCAGTCAGCTGAGAGAGAGTGGAGGAGACTCAGAGTTACATTCATTCCTACTGGACACACAGCCAGCTGAGAGAGAGTGGAGGAGACTCAGAGTTACATTCATTCCTACTGGACACACAGCCAGCTGAGAGAGAGTGGAGGAGACTCAGAGTTACATTCATTCCTACTGGACACACAGCCAGCTGAGAGAGAGTGGAGGAGACTCAGAGTTACATTCATTCCTACTGGACACCCAGCCAGCTGAGAGAGAGTGGAGGAGACTCAGAGTTACATTCATTCCTACTAGACACCCAGCCAGCTGAGAGAGAGTGGAGGAGACTCAGAGTTACATTCATTCCTACTAGACACCCAGTCAGCTGAGAGAGAGTGGAGGAGACTCAGAGTTACATTCATTCCTACTAGACACCCAGCCAGCTGAGAGAGAGTGGAGGAGACTCAGAGTTACATTCATTCCTACTGGACACCCAGCCAGCTGAGAGAGAGTGGAGGAGACTCAGAGTTACATTCATTCCTACTAGACACCCAGCCAGCTGAGAGAGAGTGGAGGAGACTCAGAGTTACATTCATTCCTACTAGACACCCAGTCAGCTGAGAGAGAGTGGAGGAGACTCAGAGTTACATTCATTCCTACTAGACACCCAGCCAGCTGAGAGAGAGTGGAGGAGACTCAGAGTTACATTCATTCCTACTAGACACCCAGTCAGCTGAGAGAGGCAACATAACATCTTCTAAAACAACAACATGAAGTCTTTTCTCATCATGTGTGTGAAATACAGTCAGTCTCTGCCTGTCTCACTACAACCCACTGGCCTGAATATAAACCGACAGATGACTACACCAGTCCACTGAGTTTCCTCTTTAGCCTCTTAGTCGTGTCAGATCAGCCCCCTTGTTCGTCTGTGATTGTTGTGAAATTACCTCGGCCCAACAGCCATGCCTCAGTGATACAGCAGGGGTGTGTCCCAAACGGCACCCTGTTCCCTATATAGTGCCCTAGTTTTTACCCGGGCTCTGGTTGAAAGCAGTGCACTACGGGCAATAGGGGGCCATTTGGTACTCATCCAGAGTTCAGCTGGATAGGGGAAGTGAAACCTGTCGTTCTGAAATCCCACACAACACTGCTCTCCGTCCAGAGCTTCAAGAAGAACCAACAGAGAGATCTGTCACCCTGAGATAGCTGTTGTTTTCATACACCAGTACATATGCAATAAGGTGATAGGGGGTCCTGAGGTCCCAGGAGGGCTGTTGATGAGCACAAGGCACAATGGGCCCTCTCTCTCTCTCTCTCTCGCTTTCTCGTATCTGTCCCAAATGGCACTCTATTCCTTATCTAGTGCACTACTTTTAACCTTAGCCCTGTGGAAGTAATGCGCTATTTAGTGAATAGTGTGCCATTTGGGCCTCGGTTTCTGTAAGGCAACCTGATCATATGATGAAGCCCTAAACAAACTACAACTGGGAGGAAGTGATAAACACAGCTTCCTGTAGCGAGGCTGGCTGAGATAACACTTTTCCAATTGACACCACAGTGAGTCAAGGCTCTGAGAGAAACATTTCGGCCGTTTGTACTGTGTGGAACCAGGGTTGCCCTCTGAGTTCTGTCTGACTGGCAGGGGTCACGGAGAAACAGGTCGTTTGTACTGTGTGGAACCAGGGTCAGAGGTCGGAGGCATGAGCCCCTCACACTTATCCCTGTCTGTCACTGTCTGTTGACCTTCCCTCCTGTCTGTTGACCTTCCCTCCTGTCTGTTGTCCTTCCCTCCTAGACACTGTTTGCTGACCTTCCCTCCTGTCTGCTGACCTTCCCCCATAGGCACTGTCTGTTGACCTTCCCTTCTGTCTGTTGACCTTCCCTCCTAGACACTGCCTGTTGACCTTCCCCCTGTCTGTTGTCCTTCCATCCTAGACACTGTCTGTTGACCTTCCCTCCTGTCTGTTGACCTTCCCTCCTAGACACTGTCTGTTGACCTTCCCCCCTGTCTGTTGTCCTTCCCTCCTAGACACTGTCTGTTGTCCATCCCTCCTAGACACTGTCTGGTGACCTTCCCTTGTGTCTGTTGACCTTCCCTCCTAGACACTGTCCGTTGACCTTCCCTCCTAGACAGTCTGTTGACATTCCCTCCTGTCTGTTGATCTTGCCTCCTGTCTGTTGACCTCCCCTCCTGTCTGTTGACCTTCCCCCCTGCATGTTGACCTTCCCTCCTGTCTGTTGACCTTCCCCCCTGTCTGTTGACATTCCCTCTTGTCTGTTGATTTTTTCTCCTGCCTGTTGACCTTCCCCCTGCCTGTTGACCTTCCCTCCTAGACACCATCTGTTGACCTTCCCTCCTAGACACCATCTGTTGACCTTCCCTCCTAGACACTGTCTGTTGACCTTCCCCCCTGTCTGTTGACCTTCCCTCTTGTCTGTTGATCTTTCCCCCCTGCCTGTTGATCTTCCCCCCCTGCCTGTTGACCTTCCCCCCCTAGACGCTGTCTGTCGATTTTCCCTCCTAGACACTGTCTGTTGACCTTCCCCCCTAGACACTGTCTGTTGACCTTCCCTCGTGTCTGTTGCCCTACCCTCCTAGACACTGTCCGTTGACCTTCCCTCCTAGACAGTCTGTTGACATTTCCTCCTGTCTGTTGACCTTCCCCCTTAGACACTGTCTGTTGACCTTCCCTCGTGTCTGCTGACCTTCCCTCTTAGACAATGTCTGTTGACCTTCCCTCCTGGACACTGTCTGTTGACCTTCCCTTCTAGACACCATCTGTTGACCTTCCCTCCTAGACACTGTCTGTTGACCTTCCCCCCTAGACACCGTCTGTTGACCTTCCCCCCCTAGACACCGTCTGTTGACCTTCCCTCTTGTCTGTTGACCTTCCCCCATAGACACTGTCTGTTGACCTTCCCTCCTAGACACTGTCTGTTGGCCTTCCCCCTAGACACTGTCTGTTGACCTTCCCCCTGTCTGTTGATCTTCCCTCCTAGACACTGTCTGTTGACCTTCCCTCATGGACACTGTCTGTTGATCTTCCCCCCTAGACACTGTCTGTTGACCTTCCCTCCTAGACACTGTCTGTTGACCTTCCCTCCTGGACACTGTCTGTTGACCTTCCCTCCTAGACACTGTCTGTTGACCTTCCCCCCTAGACACTGTCTGTTGACCTTCCCTCCTAGACACTGTCTGTTGACCTTTCCTCCTGGACACTGTCTGTTGACCTTCCCTACTAGACACTGTCTGTTGATGTAGATACTTCAGTGGCCCTCCTAGACTTTCTGGAAACACACACACACACACACACACACACACACACACACACACACACACACACACACACACACACACACACACACAAGCACTCATGAAAACACAGACACACAATTAAATCACATTTTATTTGTCACATGCTTCGTAAACAACAGGTGTAGACTAACAGTGAAATGGGCCCTTCCCAACAACGCAGAGAGAAAGACAAGAGAGAAATAATAGAAAAGTCATGATAAATACACAATGAATAACAATAACATGGCTATATACAGGAAGTACCAGGTAATAACATGGTTATATACAGGAAGCACCAGGTAATAATGTGGCTATATACAGGAAGTACCAGGTCATAACATGGCTATATACAGGAAGCACCAGGTAATAACATGGCTATATACAGGAAGTACCAGGTAATAACATGGCTATATACAGGAAGTACCAGGTAATAACATGGCTATATACAGGAAGTACCAGGTAATAACATGGCTATATACAGGAAGTACCAGGTAATAACATGGCTATATACAGGAAGTACCAGGTAATAACATGGCTATATACAGGAAGTACCAGGTAATAACATGGCTATAGACAGGAAGTACCAGGTAATAACATGGCTATATACAGGAAGTACCAGGTAATAACATGGCTATATACAGGAAGTACCAGGTAATAACATGGCTATATACAGGAAGTACCAGGTAATAACATGGCTATATACAGGAAGCACCAGGTAATAACATGGCTATATACAGGAAGTACCAGGTAATAACATGGCTATATACAGGAAGTACCAGGTAATAACATGGCTATATACAGGAAGTACCAGGTAATAACATGGCTATATACAGGAAGTACCAGGTAATAACATGGCTATATACAGGAAGTACCAGGTAATAACATGGCTATATACAGGAAGTACCAGGTAATAACATGGTTATATACAGGAAGTACCAGGTAATACCATGGCTATATACAGGAAGTACCAGGTAATAACATGGCTATAGACAGGAAGTACCAGGTAATAACATGGTTATATACAGGAAGTACTAGGTAATAACATGGCTATAGACAGGAAGTACCAGGTAATAACATGGCTATATACAGGAAGCACCCGGTAATAACATGGTTATATACAGGAAGTACCAGGTAATAACATGGCTATAGACAGGAAGTACCAGGTAATAACATGGCTATATACAGGAAGTACCAGGTAATAACATGGCTATATACAGGAAGTATCAGGTAATAACATGGCTATATACAGGAAGTACCAGGTAATAACATGGCTATATACAGGAAGTACCAGGTAATAACATGGCTATATACAGTGAAATGGGCCCTTCCCAACAACGCAGAGAGAAAGACAAGAGAGAAATAATAGAAAGTCATGATAAATACACAATGAATAACAATAACATGGCTATATACAGGAAGTACCAGGTAATAACATGGCTATATACAGGAAGTACCAGGTAATAACATGGCTATAGACAGGAAGTACCAGGTAATAACATGGTAATAGACAGGAAGTACCAGGTAATAACATGGCTATATACAGGAAGTACCAGGTAATAACATGGTTATATACAGGAAGTACCAGGTAAAAACATGGCTATATACAGGAAGTACCAGGTAATAACATGGCTATATACAGGAAGTACCAGGTAATAACATGGCTATATACAGGAAGTACCAGGTAATAACATGGCTATATACAGGAAGAACCAGGTAATAACATGGCTATATACAGGAAGTACCAGGTAATAACATGGCTATATACAGGAAGTACCAGGTAATAACATGGCTATATACAGGAAGTACCAGGTAATAACATGGCTATATACAGGAAGTACCAGGTAATAACATGGCTATATACAGGAAGTACCAGGTAATAACATGGCTATATACAGGAAGTACCAGGTAATAACATGGCTATATACAGGAAGTACCAGGTAATAACATGGCTATATACAGTGAAATGGGCCCTTCCCAACAACGCAGAGAGAAAGACAAGAGAGAAATAATAGAAAGTCATGATAAATACACAATGAATAACAACAACATGGCTATATACAGGAAGTACCAGGTAATAACATGGCTATATACAGGAAGTACCAGGTAATAACATGGCTATATGCAGGAAGTACCAGGTAATAACATGGCTATATACAGGAAGTACCAGGTAATAACATGGCTATATACAGGAAGTACCAGGTAATAACATGGCTATATACAGGAAGTACCAGGTAATAACATGGCTATATACAGGAAGTACCAGGTAATAACATGGCTATAGACAGGAAGTACCAGGTAATAACATGGCTATATACAGGAAGTACCAGGTAATAACATGGCTATATACAGGAAGTACCAGGTAATAACATGGCTATAGACAGGAAGTACCAGGTAATAACATGGTTATATACAGGAAGTACCAGGTAACAACATGGCTATATACAGGAAGTACCAGGTAATAACATGGCTATAGACAGGAAGTACCAGGTAATAACATGGCTATAGACAGGAAGTACCAGGTAATAACATGGCTATAAACAGGAAGTACCAGGTAATAACATGGCTATATACAGGAAGTACCAGGTAATAACATGGCTATATACAGGAAGTACCAGGTAATAACATGGCTATATAAAGGAAGTACCAGGTAATAACATGGCTATATAAAGGAAGGACCAGGTAATAACATGGCTATATACAGGAAGTACCAGGTAATAACATGGCTATATACAGGAAGTACCAGGTAATAACATGGCTATAAACAGGAAGTACCAGGTCATAACATGGCTATATACAGGAAGTACCAGGTCATAACATGGCTATATACAGGAAGTACCAGGTAATAACATGGCTATATACAGGAAGTACCAGGTAATAACATGGCTATATACAGGAAGTACCAGGTAATAACATGGCTATATACAGGGAAATGGGCCCTTCCCAACAACGCAGAGAGAAAGACAAGAGAGAAATAATAGAAAGTCATGATAAATACACAATGAATAACAATAACATGGCTATATACAGGAAGTACCAGGTAATAACATGGCTATATACAGGAAGTACCAGGTAATAACATGGCTATATACAGGAAGTACCAGGTAATAACATGGCTATTTACAGGAAGTACCAGGTAATAACATGGCTATATACAGGAAGTACCAGGTAATAACATGGCTATATACATGAAGTACCGGGTAATAACATGGCTATATACAGGAAGTACCAGGTAATAACATGGCTATATACAGGAAGTACCAGGTAATAACATGGCTATATACAGGAAGTACCAGGTAATAACATGGCTATAGACAGGAAGTACCAGGTAATAACATGACTATATACAGGAGTACCAGGTAATAACATGGCTATATACAGGAAGTACCAGGTAATAACATGGTTATAGACAGGAAGTACCAGGTAATAACATGGCTATATACAGTGAAATGGGCCCTTCCCAACAACGCAGAGAGAAAGACAAGAGAGAAATAATAGAAAGTCATGATAAATACACAATGAATAACAATAACATGGCTATATACAGGAAGTACCAGGTAATAACATGGCTATAGACAGGAAGTACCAGGTAATAACATGGCTATATACAGGAAGTACCAGGTAATAACATGGCTATAGACAGGAAGTATCAGGTAATAACATGGCTATATACAGGAAGTACCAGGTAATAACATGGCTATATACAGGAAGTACCAGGTAATAACATGGCTATAGACAGGAAGTACCAGGTAATAACATGGCTATATACAGGAAGTACCAGGTAATAACATGGCTATATACAGGAAGTACCAGGTAATAACATGGCTATATACAGGAAGTACCAGGTAATAACATGGCTATATGCAGGAAGTACCAGGTAATAACATGGCTATATACAGGAAGTACCAGGTAATAACATGGCTATATACAGGAAGTACCAGGTCATAACATGGCTATATACAGGAGTACCAGGTAATAACATGGCTATATACAGGAAGTACCAGGTAATAACATGGCTATAGACAGGAAGTACCAGGTAATAACATGGCTATATACAGGAAGTACCAGGTAATAACATGGCTATATACAGGAAGTACCAGGTAATAACATGGCTATAGACAGGAAGTACCAGGTAATAACATGGTTATATACAGGAAGTACCAGGTAATAACATGGCTATATACAGGAGTACCAGGTAATAACATGGTTATATACAGGAAGTACCAGGCAATAACGTGGCAATATACAGGAGTACCAGGTAATAACATGGCTATATACAGAAAGTACCAGTACTGAGTGGCTTGTCACCCAAAATCCTCACTAACCTTTACAGGTGCACAATTGAGAGCATCTTGTCGGGCTGTATCACCGCCTGGTATGGCAACTGCAGAGCCCACAACCGTAAGGCTCTCCAGAGGGTAGTGAGGTCTGCACAACGCATCACCGGGGGAAAACTACCTGCCCTCCAGGACGCCTACACCACCCGATGTCACAGGAAGGCCATAAAGATCATCAAGGACCTCAGCCACCCGAGCCACTAGCTGTTCACCCCACTATCATCCAGAAGGCGAGGGACCGAGAGACTGAAAAACAGCTTCTATCTCAAGGCCATCAGACAGTGTCTCCTGACCCCTCCTGTCTCAGCCTCCAGTATTTATGCTGCAGTAGTTTATGTGCCAGGGGGCTAGGGTCAGTTTGTTATATCTGGAGTACTTCTCCTGTCTTATCCGGTGTCCTGTGTGAATTTAAGTATGCTCTCTCCAATTCTTTCTTTCTCTTTCTTTCTTTCTTTCTTTCTTTCTTTCTTTCTTTCTTTCTTTCTTTCTTTTTCTTTCTTTCTTTCTTTCTTTCTTTCTTTCTTTTTCTTTCTCTCTCTCTCTTGGAGGACCTGAGCCCTAGGACCATGCCTCAGGACTACCTGGCCTGATGACTCCATGCTGTCCCCAGTCCACCTGGCCGTGCTGCTCCTCTTCTGGCCTTTCTGGGGAGTTTTTCCTAGCCACCATGCTTCTACACCTGCATTGCACTTTGTGACGTCAGCTGATGTAAGAAGTGCTTTATAAATACATCTGATTTGAAATAAATTTGATTTGTTAAACAGCCATCACTAACACAGAGAGGCGACTGCCTACCTCCAGACTTTGATATCATTGGCCTCTTTAATAAATGGAACACTGGTCACTTTAATAATGTTTACATATCTCTCATTACTCATCTCCTCTGTATGTACTGTATACTGTATCCTTCACTATCTATTCTTTACCATCTATTGCATCTTAGCCGCTCTGTCACTGCTCATTCGTATATTTTATATTTATATATTCTCATCCCATTCCTTTACTAGATTGTGTGTTTTAGGTTTTGTTGTTGAATAGTTAGATATTACCTGTTAGATACTGCTACACTGTCGGATCTAGAGGCATCAGCATTTCACTACACATTTCACTCACTGTCCTTCTCCCTCTCTGTTTATCTCTCACCAAACAGACATCACTGTCCTTCTCCCTCTCTGTTTATCTATCTCACCAAACAGACATCTAGACCACTGTCCTTCTCCCTCTGTTTATCTCTCATCAAACAGACATCTATACCAATGTCCTTCTCCCTCTGTTTATCTCTCACCAAACAGACATCACTGTCCTTCTCCCTCTCTGTTTATCTCTCTCACCAAACAGACATCACTGTCCTTCTCCCTGTTTATCTCTCACCAAACAGACATCACTGTCCTTCTCCCTCTCTGTTTATCTCTCTCACCAAACAGACATCACTGTCCTTCTCCCTCTGTTTATCTCTCACCAAACAGACATCACTGTCCTTCTCCCTCTGTTTATCTCTCACCAAACAGACATCACTGTCCTTCCCCCTCTCTGTTTATCTCTCACCAAACAGACATCACTGTCCTTCTCCCTCTGTTTATCTCTCACCAAACAGACATCACTGTCCTTCTCCCTCTCTGTTTATCTCTCTCACCAAACAGACATCACTGTCCTTCTCCCTCTGTTTATCTCTCACCAAACAGACATCACTGTCCTTCTCCCTCTCTGTTTATCTCTCACCAAACAGACATCACTGTCCTTCTCCTTCTGTTTATCTCTCACCAAACAGACATCACTGTCCTTCTCCCTCTCTGTTTATCTCTTTCACCAAACAGACATCACTGTCCTTCTCCCTCTGTTTATCTCTCACCAAACAGACATCACTGTCCTTCTCCCTCTCTGTTTATCTCTCTCACCAAACAGACATCACTGTCCTTCTCCCTCTGTTTATCTCTCACCAAACATACATCACTGTCCTTCTCCCTCTCTGTTTATCTATCACCAAACAGACATCACTGTCCTTCTCCCTCTCTGTTTATCTCTCACCAAACAGACATCACTGTCCTTCTCCCTATCTGTTTATCTCTCTCACCAAACAGGCATCTAGATCACTGTCCTTCTCCCTCTCTGTTTATCTCTCACCAAACAGACATCTAGACCACTGTCCTTCTCCCTCTCTGTTTATCTCTCACCAAACAGACATCACTGTCCTTCTCCCTCTGTATATCTCTCTCACCAAACAGACATCTAGACACCTGTCCTTCTCCCTCTCTGTTTATCTCTCACCAAACAGACATCACTGTCCTTCTCCCTCTGCTTATCTCTTACCAAACAGACATCACTGTCCTTCTCCCTCTGCTTATCTCTCACCAAACAGACATCTAGACAACTGTCCTTCTCCCTCTGTTTATCTCTCTCACCAAACAGACATCACTGTCCTTCTCCCTCTGCTTATCTCTCACCAAACAGACATCACTGTCCTTCTCCCTCTGCTTATCTCTCACCAAACAGACATCTAGACCACTGTCATTCTCCCTCTGTTTATCTCTCACCAAACAGACATCTAGACCACTGTCCTTCTCCCTCTGTTTATCTCTCTCACCAAACAGACATCAATCACTGTCCTTCTCCCTCTCTGTTTATCTCTCACCAAACAGACATCTAGACCACTGTCCTTCTCCCTCTCTGCTTATCTCTCACCAAACAGACATCTAGACCACTATCCTTCTCCCTCTCTGTTTATCTCTCTCACCAAACAGACATCACTGTCCTTCTCCCTCTCTGTTTATCTCTCACCAAACAGACATCACTGTCCTTCTCCCTCTGTTTATCTCTCTCACCAAACAGACATCTAGACCACTGTCCTTCTCCCTCTGTTCATCTCTCTCACCAAACAGACATCAATCACTGTCCTTCTCCCTCTCTGTTTATCTCTCACCAAACAGACATCTAGACCACTGTCCTTCTCCCTCTCTGCTTATCTCTCACCAAACAGACATCTAGACCACTGTCCTTCTCCCTGTCTGTTTATCTCTCTCACCAAACAGACATCTAGACCACTGTCCTTCTCCCTCTCTGTTTATCTCTCACCAAACAGACATTACTGTCCTTCTCCCTCTGTTTCTCTCTCTCAACAAACAGACATCTAGACAACTGTCCTTCTCCCTCTCTGTTTATCTCTCACCAAACAGACATCACTGTCCTTCTCCCTCTGTTTATCTCTCTCACCAAACAGACATCACTGTCCTTCTCCCTCTCTGTTTATCACTCACCAAACAGACATCACTGTCCTTCTCCCTCTGTTTATCTCTCTCACCAAACAGACATCACTGTCCTTCTCCCTCTGTTTATCTCTCACCAAACAGACATCACTGTCCTTCTCCCTCTGTTTCTCTCTCTCACAAAACAGACATCACTGTCCTTCTCCCTCTGTTTATCTCTCTCACCAAACAGACATCTAGACCACTGTCCTTCTCCCTCTGTTTATCTCTCTCACCAAACAGACATCTAGACCACTGTCCTTCTCCCTTTCTGTTTATCACTCTCACCAAACAGACATCACTGTCCTTCTCCCTCTCTGTTTATCTCTCTCACCAAACAGACATCACTGTCCTTCTCACTCTGTTTATCTCTAACACCAAACAGACATCACTGTCCTTCTCCCTCTGTTTATCTCTCACCAAACAGACATCTACATCACTGTCCTTCTCCCTCTCTGTTTATATCTCACCAAACAGACATCACTGTCCTTCTCCCTCTCTGTTTATCTCTCTCACCAAACAGACATCACTGTCCTTCTCCCTCTCTGTTTATCTCTCTCACCAAACAGACATCACTGTCCTTCTCCCTCTCTGTTTATCTCTCACCAAACAGACATCACTGTCCTTCTCCCTCTCTGTTTATCTCTCTCACCAAACAGACATCTATACCACTGTCCTTCTCCCTCTCTGTTTATCTCTCTCCCCAAACAGACATCACTGTCCTTCTCCCTCTCTGTTTATCTCTCTCACCAAACAGACATCACTGTCCTTCTCCCTCTCTGTTTATCTCTCTCACCAAACAGACATCACTGTCCTTCTCCCTCTCTGTTTATCTCTCTCACCAAACAGACATCTACATCACTGTCCTTCTCCCTCTGTTTATTTCTCTCACCAAACAGACATCACTGTCCTTCTCCCTCTCTGTTTATCTCTCTCACCAAACAGACATCACTGTCATTCTCCCTCTGTTTATCTCTCTCACCAAACAGACATCTATACCACTGTCCTTCTCCCTCTCTGTTTATCTCTCTCACCAAACAGACATCACTGTCATTCTCCCTCTGTTTATCTCTCTCACCAAACAGACATCTATACCACTGTCCTTCTCCCTCTCTGTTTATCTCTCACCAAACAGACATCACTGTCCTTCTCCCTCTCTGTTTATCTCTCTCACCAAACAGACATCACTGTCCTTCTCCCTCTCTGTTTATCTCTCTTACCAAACAGACATCACTGTCCTTCTCCCTGTCTGTTTATCTCTCTCACCAAACAGACACTACTGTCCTTCTCCCTCTCTGCTTAACTCTCTCACCAAACAGACATCACTGTCCTTCTCCCTCTGTTTATCTCTCACCAAACAGACATCACTGTCCTTCTCCCTCTCTGTTTATCTCTCACCAAACAGACATAACTGTCCTTCTCCCTCTGTTTACCTCTCACCAAACAGGCATCACTGTCCTTCTCCCTCTCTGTTTATCTCTCTCACCAAACAGACATCTACATCACTGTCCTTCTCCCTCTCTGTTTATCTCTCTCACCAAACAGACATCTACATCACTATCCTTCTCCCTCTGTTTATCTCTCTCACCAAACAGACATCACTGTCCTTCTCCCTCTCTGTTTATCTCTCTCACCAAACAGACATCACTGTCCTTCTCCCTCTGTTTATCTCTCTCACCAAACTGACATCACTGTCCTTCTCCCTCTGTTTATCTCTCTCACCAAACAGACATCTAGACCACTATCCTTCTCCCTCTCTGTTTATCTCTCTCACCAAACAGACATCTAGACCACTATCCTTCTCCCTCTGTTTATCTCAGCTCCCTCCCTCAGTCTCTGCTGCTTGCTACCACAGAACATGGAAAATCACTGCTTTCAACCTCTGTGGAAAATACAGAGTACTGGTGTCCTCCTCTCTCAGTCAGTCCTATTGTTCTCCCTCCCTCCCTCCCTCCCTCCCTCCCTCCCTCCCTCCCTCCCTCCCTCCCTCCCTCCCTCCCTCCCTCCCTCCCTCCCTCCCTCCCTCCCTCCCTCCGTTCTCCAGGTCAGATAGAGGAAGAGCGAGGGGAAACTGTTGACCATTCTCCCTCCTGTCCTCTGACTCCATTCAGAGAAATAGCCCACTGAGCTTGTTGGGACGGCAGCCGGCTGCATTCCTCAACTCTCAATTAAGGTGTTTCCTCCCATTTTCATCTTTGTTTTCACAGCCCTCCGCGGGCCAGAGGGGAAGCACAACAAATTAGTGGCCATTGTTCTGGGCCTCAAGCTCTCCCAATAACATTATTTGTGGAAACATACATGTAAGAATAACTTCCTGAGTGGTGGAGATTAATTGTCTGTGTCGTGAGGAGATAGCCCCCCCCCCCCACCATATCAGCCCCTTGCCAACAGCTCCATGAGCCCAACCCAGCTAAGACCTTGAAGCTCATCTCTCTCTCTCTCTGTCTCTCTGTCCCTCCCTCCCTCCCTCCCTCCCTCCCTCTCTCTCTCTCTTTCTCTCTCTCTCTCTCTCTCTCTCTCTCACTCTCTCTCTCACTCTCTCCCTCCCTATCTCCCCCCGCCCCTCTCCCCATCACCTCTCTCTCTCTCCCTCCCTGTCTCTCTCCCTCCCTGTCTCCCCCCGCCCCTCTCCCCCACCTCACTCCTCCCCCCCACCTCCCTCCCTCCCTCCCTCCCTCCCTCCCTCCCTCCCTCCCTCCCTCCCTCCCTCCCTCCCTCCCTCCCTGCCTCCCTCTCTCTCTCTCTCTCTCTCTCTCTCTCTCCTCTCTCTCTCCCTCCCTCCCTCCCCTCTCTCTCTCTCTCCCCCTGTCTCTCCCCCCCACCTCTCTCCTCTTTCTCTCTCATCAACAGAGCGCAGGTCCATCCTGTACTGCTGAGAGAAGCAGGAAAAGCTGATTGTGACTCAAATCCCTCCAATTGACAATACAAAAAAGGCCCCAAAACAGGATATGTGCTTCACAGAAAACTATTTATGTTGAAGCCCATTGAGTGGAGCGCCAGAAAATGGACTATCTAAGGTCTCTTACAAACACTTGCTGTAGTTATCTAGAACATGATCCAACCGGAGGGGGCTGGAAATGATTCAACTTTCCCAGAAAACGTCTGTTTTACATACCACTGACTGAATGCCTGGAGGGTTGGAGTGTTATAGTTATCACTGACTGAAGGCCTGGAGGGTTGGAGTGTTATAGTTAACACTGACTGAAGGCTTGGAGGGTTGGGGTGTTATAGTTAACACTGAAGGCTTGGAGGGTTGGGGTGTTATAGTTAACACTGACTGAAGGCCTGGAGGGTTGGGGTGTTATAGTTAACACTGACTGAAGGCCTGGAGGGTTGGAGTGTTATAGTTAACACTGACTGAAGGCCTGGAGGGTTGGAGTGTTATAGTAAACACTGAAGGCCTGGAGGGTTGGGGTGTTATAGTTAACACTGACTGAAGGCCTGGAGGGTTGGGGTGTTATAGTTAACACTGACTGAAGGCCTGGAGGGTTGGAGTGTTATAGTTAACACTGACTGAAGGCCTGGAGGGTTGGGGTGTTATAGTTAACACTGACTGAAGGCCTGGAGGGTTGGAGTGTTATAGTTAACACTGACTGAAGGCCTGGAGGGTTGGGGTGTTATAGTTACCACTGACTGAAGGCCTGGAGGGTTGGAGTGTTATAGTTAACACTGACTGAAGGCCTGGAGGGTTGGAGTGTTATAGTTACCACTGACTGAAGGCCTGGAGGGTTGGAGTGTTATAGTTACCACTGACTGAAGGCCTGGAGGGTTGGGGTGTTATAGTTAACACTGACTGAAGGCCTGGAGGGTTGGGGTGTTATAGTTAACACTTACTGAAGGCCTGGAGGGTTGGGGTGTTATAGTTAACACTGACTGAAGGCCTGGAGGGTTGGGGTGTTATAGTTAACACTTACTGAAGGCCTGGAGGGTTGGGGTGTTATAGTTAACACTGAAGGCTTGGAGGGTTGGGGTGTTATAGTTAACACTGACTGAAGGCCTGGAGGGTTGGGGTGTTATAGTTAACACTTACTGAAGGCCTGGAGGGTTGGGGTGTTATAGTTAACACTGAAGGCTTGGAGGGTTGGGGTGTTATAGTTAACACTGACTGAAGGCCTGGAGGGTTGGGGTGTTATAGTTAACACTGACTGAAGGCCTGGAGGGTTGGAGTGTTATAGTTAACACTGACTGAAGGCCTGGAGGGTTGGGGTGTTATATTAAACACTGACTGAAGGCCTGGAGGGTTGGGGTGTTATAGTAAACACTGACTGAAGGCCTGGAGGTTTGGGGTGTTATAGTTAACACTGAAGGCTTGGAGGGTTGGGGTGTTATAGTTAACACTGACTGAAGGCCTGGAGGGTTGGGGTGTTATAGTTAACACTTACTGAAGGCCTGGAGGGTTGGGGTGTTATAGTTAACACTGAAGGCCTGGAGGGTTGGAGTGTTATAGTTAACACTGACTGAAGGCCTGGAGGGTTGGGGTGTTATAGTAAACACTGACTGAAGGCCTGGAGGGTTGGGGTGTTATAGTTAACACTTACTGAAGGCCTGGAGGGTTGGGGTGTTATAGTTAACACTGACTGAAGGCCTGGAGGGTTGGGGTGTTATAGTTAACACTTACTGAAGGCCTGGAGGGTTGGGGTGTTATAGTTAACACTGAAGGCTTGGAGGGTTGGGGTGTTATAGTTAACACTGACTGAAGGCCTGGAGGGTTGGGGTGTTATAGTTAACACTTACTGAAGGCCTGGAGGGTTGGGGTGTTATAGTTAACACTGAAGGCTTGGAGGGTTGGGGTGTTATAGTTAACACTGACTGAAGGCCTGGAGGGTTGGGGTGTTATAGTTAACACTGACTGAAGGCCTGGAGGGTTGGAGTGTTATAGTTAACACTGACTGAAGGCCTGGAGGGTTGGGGTGTTATAGTTAACACTGACTGAAGGCCTGGAGGGTTGGAGTGTTATAGTTAACACTGACTGAAGGCCTGGAGGGTTGGGGTGTTATATTAAACACTGACTGAAGGCCTGGAGGGTTGGGGTGTTATAGTAAACACTGACTGAAGGCCTGGAGGTTTGGGGTGTTATAGTTAACACTGAAGGCTTGGAGGGTTGGGGTGTTATAGTTAACACTGACTGAAGGCCTGGAGGGTTGGGGTGTTATAGTTAACACTTACTGAAGGCCTGGAGGGTTGGGGTGTTATAGTTAACACTGAAGGCCTGGAGGGTTGGAGTGTTATAGTTAACACTGACTGAAGGCCTGGAGGGTTGGGGTGTTATAGTAAACACTGACTGAAGGCCTGGAGGGTTGGAGTGTTATAGTTAACACTGACTGAAGGCCTGGAGGGTTGGGGTGTTATAGTTAACACTTACTGAAGGCCTGGAGGGTTGGGGTGTTATAGTTAACACTGAAGGCCTGGAGGGTTGGAGTGTTATAGTTAACACTGACTGAAGGCCTGGAGGGTTGGGGTGTTATAGTAAACACTGACTGAAGGCCTGGAGGGTTGGAGTGTTATAGTTAACACTGACTGAAGGCCTGGAGGGTTGGGGTGTTATAGTTAACACTGACTGAAGGCCTGGAGGGTTGGGGTGTTATAGTTAACACTTACTGAAGGCCTGGAGGGTTGGGGTGTTATAGTTAACACTGACTGAAGGCCTGGAGGGTTGGGGTGTTATAGTTAACACTGAAGGCCTGGAGGGTTGGAGTGTTATAGTTAACACTGACTGAAGGCCTGGAGGGTTGGGGTGTTATAGTAAACACTGACTGAAGGCCTGGAGGGTTGGAGTATTGTACCCTTCTACAGTGTGGTGGTGGGGGGGGAAGTGACTCCCAGTGACTCCCGGGGGGGGGGGGCAGTGACTCCCAGGTGTAGAAGACAGACACTCCCTCCTTGTTATCCTTACACCGTGAAAACAGTGGGGGGGACAGTGACTCCCAGTGACTCCCGGGGGGGACAGTGACTCCCAGTGACTCCCAGGGGGGGAAGTGACTCCCAGTGACTCCCGGGGGGGGGGGGGGGGGGTGACAGTGACTCCCAGTGACTCCCGGGGGGGGGGGAATTGACTCCCAGGTGTAGAAGACAGACAGAGGTAAATGTAACGCTCCCTCCTTCTTATTCTTACACCGTGAAAACAGTGGGGGGGACAGTGACTCCCAGTGACTCCCGGGAGGGGGGACAGTGACTACCAGTGACTCCCGGTGGGGGGCAGTGACTACCAGTGACTCCCGGGGGGGGACAGTGACTACCAGTGACTCCCGGGGGGGGGGGGGGGGGCAGTGACTCCCAGGTGTAGAAGACAGACAGAGGTAAATGTAACACTTCCTCCTTGTTATTCTTACACCGTGAAAACAGTGGGGGGGCAGTGACTCCCAGTGACTCCCTGGGGGGGCAGTGACTCCCAGGTGTAGAAGACAGACAGAGGTAAATGTAACACTCCCTCCTTGTTATCCTTACACCGTGAAAACAGTGGGGGGGCAGTGACTCCCAGTGACTCCCTGGGGGGGCAGTGACTCCCAGGTGTAGAAGACAGACAGAGGTAAATGTAACACTCCCTCCTTGTTATCCTTACACCGTGAAAACAGTGGGGGGGCAGTGACTCCCAGTGACTCCCGGGGGGGGCAGTGACTCCCAGGTGTAGAAGACAGACAGAGGTAAATGTAACACTCCCTCCTTGTTATTCTTACACCGTGAAAACATTTACCACCATTCTAGTCGAGTGTTGAAGTGGTATGCCATGATGTGGGTTCTGCTCTCCTGAAGCCAGTGGAGGAGATCAGCTGAAGGGTTAAGCTCCAGGCCCAGTCAGCCAAGAGGAGAGCTTTGTCAGTCAGTCTAAGTCAAGGGGACTAGTGGAGCTCCAAACCCATTATCACTGTCTGCGTCTCTAGGTCCTGGCCTGACAAGTGCTGTCTCTATTGACTTAACCTCAGGGTCACTGCTTTTGGTTCACAGGTAACTGGGTCTCTACTTCAGATCTTTTCTTCACTCACTCGTTCTCTCTCTCTCTCTTTCTGTCTCTCTCTCTCTTTCTCTATCGCTCTCTCTCTCTCTCTCTCTCTCTCTCTCTCTCTCTCTCTCTCTCACTCACTCTCTCTCTATTGTTCTCTCTCTCTCTCTCTCTCTCTCTCTCTCTCTCTCTCTGTCTCTCTCTCTCTCTCTCTCTCTCTCTGTCGCTCTCTCTCTCTTTCTCACTCCATCATGGTTGCTGTATAACAACCAATAAACCTTAAATCTGGTAATTAATCAAATGTATTTATGAAGCCCTCCTTACATCAGCTGATGTCACAAAGTGCTGAACAGAAACTCCTAAAAGCCTAAAACCCCAAACAGCAAGTAATGCAGGTGTAGAAGCACAGTGGCTAGGAAAATCTCCCTAGAAAGGCCAAAACCTAGGAAGAAACCTATAGAGGAACCAGGCTATGAGGGGTGGCCAGTCCTCTTCTGGCTGTGCCGTGTGGAGATTATAACAGAACATGGCCAAGATGTTCAAATGTTCATAAATGACCAGCAGGGTCAAATATTAATAATCACAGTAGTTGTCGAGGGTGCAACAGGTCAGCACCTCAGGAGTAAATGTCATTTGGCTTTTCATAGCCGATCATTGAGAGTATCTCTACCACTCCTGCTGTCTCTAGAGAGTTGAAAACAGCAGGTCTGGGACAGGTAGCACGTCCGGTGAACAGGTCAGGGTTCCATAGCCGCAGGTAGAACAGTTGAAACTGGAGCAGCAGCACGGCCAGGTGGACTGGGGACAGCCAGGAGTCATCATGCCAGGAAGTCCTGAGGCATGGTCCTAGGACTCAGGTCCTCCGAGAGAGAGAAATAAAGAAAGAAAGAAAGAAAGAAAGAAAGAAAGAAAGAAAGAGAGAGAGAAAGAGAGAAAGAGAGAATGAGAGAATTAGAGAGAGCATACTTAAATTCACACAGGACACCGGATAAGACAGGAGAAGTACTCCAGATATAACAAACTGACCCTAGCCCCCCAACACACAAACTACTGCAGCATAAATACTGGAGGCTGAGACAGGAGGGGTCAGGAGACACTGTGGCCCCATCCGATGACACCCCTGGACAGGGCCAAACAGGCAGGATATAACCCCACCCACTTTGCCAAAGCACAGCCCCCACACCACTAGAGGGATATCTTCAACCACCAACTTACCATCCTGAGACAAGGCTGAGCATAGCCCACAAAGATCTCCACCACGGCACAACCCAAGGGGGGGGGCAACCCAGACAGGAAGATCACATCAGTGACTCAACCCACTCAACCCCTCGCTACATATTCGTCGCCAGACCCACTGGCTCCAGGTCATCTATAAGTCTATGCTAGGTAAAGCTCTGTCTTATCTCAGCTCACAGGTCACCATAGCAACACCCACCCGTAGCACGCGCTCCAGCAGGTATATCTCACTGGTCACCATAGCAACACCCACCCGTAGCACGTGCTCAAGCAGGTATATCTCACAGGTCACCATAGCAACACCCACCCGTAGCACGCGCTCCAGCAGGTATATCTCACAGGTCACCATAGCAACACCCACCCGTAGCACGCGCTCCAGCAGGTATATCTCACAGGTCACCATAGCAACACCCACTGGTAGCACACGCTCCAGCAGGTATATCTCACTGGTCACCATAGCAACACCCACCCGTAGCACGCGCTCCAGCAGGTATATCTCACAGGTCACCATAGCAACACCCACCCGTAGCACGCGCTCCAGCAGGTATATCTCACAGGTCACCATAACAACACCCACCCGTAGCACGCGCTCCAGCAGGTATATCTCACTCCCCAAAGCCAATTCTTCCTTTGGCCGCCGTTCCTTCCAGTTCTCTGCTGCCAGTGACTGGAACGAATTGCGAAAATCGCTGAAGTTGGAGACTTATACCTCCCTCACTAACTTTAATCATCAGCTATCTGAGCAGCTTACCGATCGCTGCAGCTGTACACAGACCATATGTAAATAGCCCATCCAATCTACCTACCTCATCCCCATATTGTTTTTATTTACTTTTCTGCTCTTTTGCACACCAGTATTTCTACTTGCACATCAAGAGGATGTGAAGTTCTTGCACTCACTGTATATAGATTATTCTACTGTATTATTGACTGTATGTTTATTCCATGTGTAACTCTGTGTTGTTTCTGTCTCACTGCTTTGCTTTGTCTTGGCCAGGTCGCAGTTGTAAATGAGAACTTGTTCTCAACTGGCCTACCTGGTTAAATAAAGGTGTTCTCAACTGGCCTACCTGGTTAAATAAAGGTGTTCTCAACTGGCCTACCTGGTTAAATAAAGGTGTTCTCAACTGGCCTACCTGGTTAAATAAAGGTGTTCTCAACTGGCCTACCTGGTTAAATAAAGGTGTTCTCAACTGGCCTACCTGGTTAAATAAAGGTGTTCTCAACTGGCCTACCTGGTTAAATAAAGGTGTTCTCAACTGGCCTACCTGGTTAAATAAAGGTGTTCTCAACTGGCCTACCTGGTTAAATAAAGGTGTTCTCAACTGGCCTACCTGGTTAAATAAAGGTGTTCTCAACTGGCCTACCTGGTTAAATAAAGGTGTTCTCAACTGGCCTACCTGGTTAAATAAAGGTGTTCTCAACTAGCCTACCTGGTTAAATAAAGGTGTTCTCAACTAGCCTACCTGGTTAAATAAAGGTGTTCTCAACTAGCCTACCTGGTTAAATAAAGGTGTTCTCAACTAGCCTACCTGGTTAAATAAAGGTGTTCTCAACTAGCCTACCTGGTTAAATAAAGGTGTTCTCAACTGGCCTACCTGGTTAAATAAAGGTGTTCTCAACTAGCCTACCTGGTTAAATAAAGGTGTTCTCAACTGGCCTCCCTGGTTAAATAAAGGTGTTCTCAACTAGCCTACCTGGTTAAATAAAGGTGTTCTCAACTGGCCTCCCTGGTTAAATAAAGGTGTTCTCAACTAGCCTACCTGGTTAAATAAAGGTGTTCTCAACTAACCTACCTGGTTAAATAAAGGTGTTCTCAACTAACCTACCTGGCTAAATAAAGGTGTTCTCAACTGGCCTACCTGGTTAAATAAAGGTGTTCTCAACTGGCCTACCTGGTTAAATAAAGGTGTTCTCAACTAGCCTACCTGGTTAAATAAAGGTGTTCTCAACTGGCCTACCTGGTTAAATAAAGGTGTTCTCAACTAACCTACCTGGCTAAATAAAGGTGTTCTCAACTAGCCTACCTGGTTAAATAAAGGTGTTCTCAACTGGCCTACCTGGCTAAATAAAGGTGTTCTCAACTAGCCTACCTGGTTAAATAAAGGTGTTCTCAACTGGCCTACCTGGTTAAATAAAGGTGTTCTCAACTGGCCTACCTGGTTAAATAAAGGTGTTCTCAACTAGCCTACCTGGTTAAATAAAGGTGTTCTCAACTGGCCTACCTGGTTAAATAAAGGTGTTCTCAACTAGCCTACCTGGTTAAATAAAGGTGTTCTCAACTGGCCTACCTGGTTAAATAAAGATGTTCTCAACTGGCCTACCTGGTTAAATAAAGGTGTTCTCAACTGGCCTACCTGGTTAAATAAAGATGTTCTCAACTGGCCTACCTGGTTAAATAAAGGTGTTCTCAACTGGCCTACCTGGTTAAATAAAGGTGTTCTCAACTGGCCTACCTGGTTAAATAAAGGTGTTCTCAACTGGCCTACCTGGTTAAATAAAGGTGTTCTCAACTGGCCTACCTGGTTAAATAAAGGTGTTCTCAACTGGCCTACCTGGTTAAATAAAGGTGTTCTCAACTGGCCTACCTGGTTAAATAAAGGTGTTCTCAACTGGCCTACCTGGTTAAATAAAGGTGTTCTCAACTAGCCTACCTGGTTAAATAAAGGTGTTCTCAACTAGCCTCCCTGGTTAAATAAAGGTGTTCTCAACTAGCCTACCTGGTTAAATAAAGGTGTTCTCAACTAGCCTACCTGGTTAAATAAAGGTGTTCTCAACTGGCCTACCTGGTTAAATAAAGGTGTTCTCAACTGGCCTACCTGGTTAAATAAAGGTGTTCTCAACTGGCCTACCTGGTTAAATAAAGGTGTTCTCAACTGGCCTACCTGGTTAAATAAAGGTGTTCTCAACTAGCCTACCTGGTTAAATAAAGGTGTTCTCAACTGGCCTACCTGGTTAAATAAAGGTGTTCTCAACTGGCCTACCTGGTTAAATAAAGGTGTTCTCAACTGGCCTACCTGGTTAAATAAAGGTGTTCTCAACTGGCCTACCTGGTTAAATAAAGGTGTTCTCAACTGGCCTACCTGGTTAAATAAAGGTGTTCTCAACTGGCCTACCTGGTTAAATAAAGGTGTTCTCAACTAGCCTACCTGGTTAAATAAAGGTGTTCTCAACTGGCCTACCTGGTTAAATAAAGGTGTTCTCAACTGGCCTACCTGGTTAAATAAAGGTGTTCTCAACTGGCCTACCTGGTTAAATAAAGGTGTTCTCAACTGGCCTACCTGGTTAAATAAAGGTGTTCTCAACTGGCCTACCTGGTTAAATAAAGGTGTTCTCAACTGGCCTACCTGGTTAAATAAAGGTGTTCTCAACTGGCCTACCTGGTTAAATAAAGGTGTTCTCAACTGGCCTCCCTGGTTAAATAAAGGTGTTCTCAACTGGCCTACCTGGTTAAATAAAGGTGTTCTCTACTAGCCTACCTGGTTAAATAAAGGTGTTCTCAACTAGCCTACCTGGTTAAATAAAGGTGTTCTCAACTAGCCTACCTGGTTAAATAAAGGTGTTCTCAACTGGCCTACCTGGTTAAATAAAGGTGTTCTCAACTGGCCTACCTGGTTAAATAAAGGTGTTCTCAACTGGCCTACCTGGTTAAATAAAGGTGTTCTCAACTGGCCTAACTGGTTAAATAAAGGTGTTCTCAACTGGCCTAACTGGTTAAATAAAGGTGTTCTCAACTGGCCTACCTGGTTAAATAAAGGTGTTCTCAACTAGCCTACCTGGTTAAATAAAGGTGTTCTCAACTGGCCTACCTGGTTAAATAAAGGTGTTCTCAACTGGCCTACCTGGTTAAATAAAGGTGTTCTCAACTGGCCTACCTGGTTAAATAAAGGTGTTCTCAACTGGCCTACCTGGTTAAATAAAGGTGTTCTCAACTGGCCTACCTGGTTAAATAAAGGTGTTCTCAACTAGCCTACCTGGTTAAATAAAGGTGTTCTCAACTGGCCTACCTGGTTAAATAAAGGTGTTCTCAACTGGCCTACCTGGTTAAATAAAGGTGTTCTCAACTGGCCTACCTGGTTAAATAAAGGTGTTCTCAACTGGCCTACCTGGTTAAATAAAGGTGTTCTCAACTGGCCTACCTGGTTAAATAAAGGTGTTCTCAACTGGCCTACCTGGTTAAATAAAGGTGTTCTCAACTGGCCTACCTGGTTAAATAAAGGTGTTCTCAACTGGCCTCCCTGGTTAAATAAAGGTGTTCTCAACTGGCCTACCTGGTTAAATAAAGGTGTTCTCTACTAGCCTACCTGGTTAAATAAAGGTGTTCTCAACTCGCCTACCTGGTTAAATAAAGGTGTTCTCAACTAGCCTACCTGGTTAAATAAAGGTGTTCTCAACTGGCCTACCTGGTTAAATAAAGGTGTTCTCAACTGGCCTACCTGGTTAAATAAAGGTGTTCTCAACTGGCCTACCTGGTTAAATAAAGGTGTTCTCAACTGGCCTAACTGGTTAAATAAAGGTGTTCTCAACTGGCCTACCTGGTTAAATAAAGGTGTTCTCAACTGGCCTACCTGGTTAAATAAAGGTGTTCTCAACTGGCCTACCTGGTTAAATAAAGGTGTTCTCAACTGGCCTACCTGGTTAAATAAAGGTGTTCTCAACTGGCCTACCTGGTTAAATAAAGGTGTTCTCAACTGGCCTACCTGGTTAAATAAAGGTGTTCTCAACTGGCCTACCTGGTTAAATAAAGGTGTTCTCAACTGGCCTACCTGGTTAAATAAAGGTGTTCTCAACTGGCCTACCTGGTTAAATAAAGGTGTTCTCAACTGGCCTACCTGGTTAAATAAAGGTGTTCTCAACTAGCCTCCCTGGTTAAATAAAGGTGTTCTCAACTGGCCTACCTGGTTAAATAAAGGTGTTCTCAACTGGCCTACCTGGTTAAATAAAGGTGTTCTCAACTGGCCTACCTGGTTAAATAAAGGTGTTCTCAACTGGCCTACCTGGTTAAATAAAGGTGTTCTCAACTGGCCTACCTGGTTAAATAAAGGTGTTCTCAACTGGCCTACCTGGTTAAATAAAGGTGTTCTCAACTGGCCTACCTGGTTAAATAAAGGTGTTCTCAACTGGCCTACCTGGTTAAATAAAGGTGTTCTCAACTAGCCTCCCTGGTTAAATAAAGGTGTTCTCAACTGGCCTACCTGGTTAAATAAAGGTGTTCTCAACTAACCTACCTGGTTAAATAAAGGTGTTCTCAACTGGCCTACCTGGTTAAATAAAGGTGTTATCAACTGGCCTACCTGGTTAAATAAAGGTGTTCTCAACTGGCCTACCTGGTTAAATAAAGGTGTTCTCAACTGACCTACCTGGTTAAATAAAGGTGTTCTCAACTGGCCTACCTGGTTAAATAAAGGTGTTCTCAACTAGCCTACCTGGTTAAATAAAGGTGTTCTCAACTGACCTACCTGGTTAAATAAAGGTGTTCTCAACTGGCCTACCTGGTTAAATAAAGGTGTTCTCAACTAGCCTACCTGGTTAAATAAAGGTGTTCTCAACTGACCTACCTGGTTAAATAAAGGTGTTCTCAACTGGCCTCCCTGGTTAAATAAAGGTGTTCTCAACTGGCCTACCTGGTTAAATAAAGGTGTTCTCAACTGGCCTACCTGGTTAAATAAAGGTGTTCTCAACTGGCCTACCTGGTTAAATAAAGGTGTTCTCAACTGGCCTACCTGGTTAAATAAAGGTGTTCTCAACTGGCCTACCTGGTTAAATAAAGGTGTTCTCAACTGGCCTACCTGGTTAAATAAAGGTGTTCTCAACTGGCCTACCTGGTTAAATAAAGGTGTTCTCAACTGGCCTACCTGGTTAAATAAAGGTGTTCTCAACTGGCCTACCTGGTTAAATAAAGGTGTTCTCAACTGGCCTACCTGGTTAAATAAAGGTGTTCTCAACTGGCCTACCTGGTTAAATAAAGGTGTTCTCAACTGGCCTACCTGGTTAAATAAAGGTGTTCTCAACTGGCCTACCTGGTTAAATAAAGGTGTTCTCAACTGGCCTACCTGGTTAAATAAAGGTGTTCTCAACTGGCCTACCTGGTTAAATAAAGGTGTTCTCAACTAGACTACCTGGTTAAATACAAAAACATTCTACATGAAGTGACGCCCTCCTCTTAGGGACGGAAGAGACCCTGTAAAAGGGTTAGAGGCAGAGAATCCCAGTGGAGAGAGGGGAACCGGCCAGGCAGAGAATCCCAGTGGAGAGAGGGGAACCGGCCAGACAGAGAATCCCAGTGGAGAGAGGGGAACCGGCCAGGCAGAGAATCCCAGTGGAGAGAGGGGAACCGGCCAGACAGAGAATCCCAGTGGAGAGAGGGGAACCGGCCAGGCAGAGAATCCCAGTGGAGAGAGGGGAACCGGCCAGACAGAGAATCCCAGTGGAGAGAGGGGAACCGGCCAGACAGAGAATCCCAGTGGAGAGAGGGGAACCGGCCAGGCATAGAATCCCAGTGGAGAGAGGGGAACCGGCCAGGCAGAGAATCCCAGTGGAGAGAGGGGAACCGGCCAGGCAGAGAATCCCAGTGGAGAGAGGGGAACCGACCAGACAGAGAATCCCAGTGGAGAGAGGGGAACCGGCCAGACAGAGAATCCCAGTGGAGAGAGGGGAACGGGCCAGACAGAGAATCCCAGTGGAGAGAGGGGAACCGGCCAGACAGAGAATCCCAGTGGAGAGAGGGGAACCGGCCAGACAGAGAATCCCAGTGGAGAGAGGGGAACCGACCAGACAGAGAATCCCAGTGGAGAGAGGGGAACGGGCCAGACAGAGAATCCCAGTGGAGAGAGGGGAACCGGCCAGACAGAGAATCCCAGTGGAGAGAGGGGAACCGGCCAGGCAGAGAATCCCAGTGGAGAGAGGGGAACCGGCCAGGCAGAGAATCCCAGTGGAGAGAGGGGAACCGGCCAGGCAGAGAAGGGGTAGCCAAGTGGTTAGAGTGGAGGGGCGGCAAGTAGCCTAGTGGTTAGAGTGGAGGGGCGGCAGGTAGCCTAGTGGTTAGAGTGTAGGACTAGTAACCGAAAGGTTGCAAGATTGAATCCCTGAGCTGAAAAGGTATAAATCTGTCGTTCTGCCCCTGAACAGGCAGTTAACCCACTGTTCCCCTGAACAAGGCAGTTAACCCACTGTTCCCCTGAACAAGACAGTTAACCCACTGTTCCCCTGAACAAGGCAGTTAACCCACTGTTCCCCTGAACAAGGCAGTTAACCCACTGTTCCCCTGAACAAGGCAGTTAACCCACTGTTCCCCTGAACAAGGCAGTTAACCCACTGTTCCCCTGAACAGGGCAGTTAACACACTGTTCCCCTGAACAAGGCAGTTTAACCCACTGTTCCCCTGAACAAGGCAGTTAACCCACTGTTCCCCTGAACAAGGCAGTTAACCCACTGTTCCCCTGAACAAGGCAGTTAACCCACTGTTCCCCTGAACAAGGCAGTTAACCCACTGTTCCCCTGAACAAGACAGTTAACCCACTGTTCCCCTGAACAGGGCAGTTAACCCACTGTTCCCCTGAACAAGGCAGTTAACCCACTGTTCCCCTGAACAAGGCAGTTAACCCACTGTTCCCCTGAACAAGGCAGTTAACCCACTGTTCCCCTGGACAAGGCAGTTAACCCACTGTTCCCCTGGACAAGGCAGTTAACCCACTGTTCCCCTGGACAAGGCAGTTAACCCACTGTTCCCCTGAACAAGGCAGGTAACCCACTGTTTCCCGGCAGGCCGTCATTGAAAATAAGAATTGGTTCTTAACTGACTGTCTAGTTGTCTGACTGTCTACTGTCTAATTCAAACCAATAAACTCCTAATGAAGTGACCGGGAAGGAAGCCCCTTTCCAGATGAGGGTCCGACGTTGAACAGTTTCCTGTATTGATTCATTCACTTCTCTCCCTCAGAATAAACAACTGACCGTCTTTCTGCTCCAACAGACAAATGATGATCCTCTACTTGGGAAACTTTCATTGCTGTCTTGCCCAGTTAAATAAAGGTAAAAATAAATGGCCTGAGTTAGTTTTACAACGGCTTGTGTTGACTTCAGCAGTAAAATCAATGGTTCTACCATAACAGCAACACAAGGCTGTCATAAAACCTACCGGCAATCAATGGGGTTTCAACCAGCAGCAGATATCACATGTTGTCTCAGAGGGCTGATAACACTGTCCTTCCAGGTTAGAACGGAATCCTAAATCAAACCCTATTCCCTATGTAGTACACTACTGTTGACCAGAACCCCGGTCTCTGCACTACATTGGGAAAAGGGTGCCATTTGGGACACAACATATAACTGCCACAATAATCACCTCTAATAGGGGACTACTGTATACTGACTGGCTCGTAGAGATAATCACCTCTAATAGAGGACTACTGTATACTGACTGGCTCGTAGAGATACGATGATAATCACCTCTTTTGATCTAGCTGTAGGGAATTACACAGCTCTTTGGACTGTTTGATGGACACGGTGTTATAAAACCATTCTTTGTCCAGAGAAATAGAGATAAGAAATTTAAAAGAAAGATTTCTGATTTGGAGTAGAAGGCGTATGTTTGTCTAGCGGTGGCGCACAAGGCTCGACAACTATGACAGATACAGTATCGCTTTGTTGGACTTCCTGCTCCCATCAGCCACTGGGGTTCAGACCATCATAATGTTAAACTTGTCATGTCTGAAAACATAGCACACGGTAAATGTCCAAGATAATAATAATCAGATATGGGTTAATACAGGGCTAGTACAGGGCTAATACAGGGTTAATACAGGGCTAGTACAGGGCTAATACAGGGTTAATACAGGGCTAATACAGGGTTAATACAGGGCTAATACAGGGTTAATACAGGGCTAATACAGGGTTAATACAGGGCTAATACAGGGCTAGTACAGGGCTAATACAGGGCTAGTACAGGGTTAATACAGGGCTAATACAGGGCTAGTACAGGGCTAATACAGGGCTAGTACAGGGTTAATACAGGGCTAAAACAGGGGTAATACAGGGCTAATACAGGGCTAAAACAGGGCTAATACAGGGCTAATACAGGGCTAATACAGGACTAATACAGGGCTAATCTGTAGAAAATCCACCACTAGAATGTCAAAGCCTCTATTGCCTCATCCTCTTCTCAGTGACTATACGTTCTGGGGCCTTGGATCAACTCTGAAACAAACAGCCAGGCTCCTGGCCCAAATAGCACCCTGTTCCCTATGGAGTGCACTACTTTTGACCAGGGCCAGTCCCACGGAACACTCCAGTAGAGTACAGAAAGGTATCAGCACCATCCTGTAATAATCAATCAGGTAGAGAGGAAGGTAGACATCAGTTAATGTGTTATTACAATTGAAACGACAGTGGAATGTAGCTGACTGGCTGGCTGGCTGGCTGACTGGCTGACTGGCTGGCTGACTGGCTGACTGGCTGGCTGACTGGCTGACTGGCTGGCTGGCTGGCTGGCTGACTGACTGGCTGACTGGCTGACTGGCTGACTGGCTGGCTGACTGGCTGACTGGCTGACTGGCTGACTGGCTGGCTGGCTGACTGGCTGGCTGACTGGCTGGCTGGCTGGCTGGCTGACTGACTGGCTGACTGGCTGACTGGCTGACTGGCTGGCTGACTGGCTGACTGGCTGACTGGCTGACTGGCTGGCTGGCTGACTGGCTGGCTGACTGGCTGGCTGACTGGCTGACTGGCTGGCTGGCTGACTGGCTGACTGACTGGCTGGCTGGCTGACTGGCTGACTGGCTGACTGGCTGGCTGGCTGACTGGCTGGCTGCACTACAGAGGGAATAGGGCTCTGGTCTAAAGTCGTGCACTACAGAGGGAATAGGGCTCTGGTCTAAAGTCGTGCACTACAGAGGGAATAGGGCTCTGGTCTAAAGTCGTGCACTACAGAGGGAATAGGGCTCTGGTCTAAAGTCGTGCACTACAGAGGGAATAGGGTAGCCATTTGGGATGCCGTTCACCGGCTACTGCGCCAGCGTCTGTCTGTTGACCTTGGATAAATGGACACCATTATCTCCCCTGTGAGCCCAGTTGATAAATGAATGAGGACAGTGTTTGCGTTGATACAGTATCTCCCAGGCTGTGTCTCCACTCGGTGACGGGAGTGACACGGATTAACCAAACAGACTAATAAATGAGCGTTAGTGCGTTGAACGCTGCCATTACCCGGCCCGGAGCACAGCTATAAATCTGAAGGCGGGGCTAAGCTAACACGCGGCCTAGCAGCGGGCGGCCGGAGGCCTCTATCCGCCTCATCAGGGGGAACTTAAAAGGGACTCAATGTGAAATTGACCGTGAGGACGTTTAATTTGTAAAGATAACAAACTCTGTCTCCTCTGGCTGGTGGGTCACAGAAGCTAAAACCTTTTAAATGTTAGGATCATTTAGGGTTTAAGGTGATTATCTGGAGGAGAGACTCTCCTCAAATAATCAGCCTGAATGATACCACAGCTGCAGAGTATTGGTCATGGTTTAATACCACAGCTGCAGAGAAAGGTCATGGTTTAATACCACAGCTGCAGAGTATTGGTCATGGTTTAATACCACAGCTGCAGAGTAATGATCATGGTTTAATAACACAGCTGCAGAGTATTGGTCATGGTTTAATACCACAGCTGCAGAGGAAGGTCATGGTTTAATACCACAGCTGCAGAGTATTGGTCATGGTTTAATACCACAGCTGCAGAGGAAGGTCATGGTTTAACACCACAGCTGCAGAGTATTGGTCATGGTTTAATACCACAGCTGCAGAGGAAGGTCATGGTTTAACACCACAGCTGCAGAGTATTGGTCATGGTTTAATACCACAGCTGCAGAGGAAGGTCATGGTTTAATACCACAGCTGCAGAGTATTGGTCATGGTTTAATACCACAGCTGCAGAGTATTGGTCATGGTTTAATACCACAGCTGCAGAGTATTGGTCATGGTTTCATACCACAGCTGCAGAGTATTGGTCATGGTTTAATACCACAGCTGCAGAGTATTGGTCATGGTTTAATACCACAGCTGCAGAGGATTGGTCACGCGGCCTAGCAGCGGGCGGCCGGAGGCCTCTATCCGCCTCATCAGGGGGAACTTAAAAGGGACTCAATGTGAAATTGACCGTGAGGACGTTTAATTTGTAAAGATAACAAACTCTGTCTCCTCTGGCTGGTGGGTCACAGAAGCTAAAACCTTTTAAATGTTAGGATCATTTAGGGTTTAAGGTGATTATCTGGAGGAGAGACTCTCCTCAAATAATCAGCCTGAATGATACCACAGCTGCAGAGTATTGGTCATGGTTTAATACCACAGCTGCAGAGGAAGGTCATGGTTTAATACCACAGCTGCAGAGTATTGGTCATGGTTTAATACCACAGCTGCAGAGTAATGATCATGGTTTAATAACACAGCTGCAGAGTATTGGTCATGGTTTAATACCACAGCTGCAGAGGAAGGTCATGGTTTAATACCACAGCTGCAGAGTATTGGTCATGGTTTAATACCACAGCTGCAGAGGAAGGTCATGGTTTAACACCACAGCTGCAGAGTATTGGTCATGGTTTAATACCACAGCTGCAGAGGAAGGTCATGGTTTAACACCACAGCTGCAGAGTATTGGTCATGGTTTAATACCACAGCTGCAGAGGAAGGTCATGGTTTAATACCACAGCTGCAGAGTATTGGTCATGGTTTAATACCACAGCTGCAGAGTATTGGTCATGGTTTAATACCACAGCTGCAGAGTATTGGTCATGGTTTCATACCACAGCTGCAGAGGATTGGTAATGGTTAATACCACAGCTGCAGAGTATTGGTCATGGTTTAATACCACAGCTGCAGAGGATTGGTCATGGTTTAATACCACAGCTGCAGAGTAATGATCATGGTTTAATACCACAGCTGCAGAGTATTGGTCATGGTTTAATACCACAGCTGCAGAGTATTGGTCATGGTTTAATACCACAGCTGCAGAGTATTGGTAATGGTTAATACCATAGCTGCATAGTATTGGCAATGTTTAATACCACAGCTGCAGAGTATTGGTCATGGTTTAATACCACAGCTGCAGAGTATTGGTCATGGTTTAATACCACAGCTGCAGAGGATTGGTCATGGTTTAATACCACAGCTGCAGAGTAATGATCATGGTTTAATACCACAGCTGCAGAGTATTGGTCATGGTTTAATACCACAGCTGCAGAGTATTGGTCATGGTTTAATACCACAGCTGCAGAGTATTGGTAATGGTTAATACCATAGCTGCATAGTATTGGTAATGTTTAATACCACAGCTGCAGAGTATTGGTCATGGTTTAATACCACAGCTGCAGAGTATTGGTCATGGTTTAATACCACAGCTGCAGAGTATTGGTCATGGTTTAATACCACAGCTGCAGAGTATTGGTCATGGTTTAATACCACAGCTGCAGAGTATTGGTCATGGTTTAATACCACAGCTGCAGAGTATTGGTAATGGTTAATACCACAGCTGCAGAGTATTGGTCATGGTTTAATACCACAGCTGCAGAGTATTGGTCATGGTTAATACCACAGCTGCAGAGTATTGGTCATGGTTTAATTCCACAGCTGCATAGTATTGGTAATGGTTAATACCACAGCTGCAGAGGATTGGTCATGGTTTAATACCACAGCTGCAGAGTATTGGTAATGGTTTAATACCACAGCTGCAGAGTATTGGTCATGGTTTAATACCACAGCTGCAGAGTATTGGTAATGGTTAATACCACAGCTGCAGAGGATTGGTCATGGTTTAATACCACAGCTGCAGAGTATTGGTAATGGTTAATACCATAGCTGCATAGTATTGGTAATGGTTAATACCACAGCTGCAGAGTATTGGTCATGGTTTAATACCACAGCTGCATAGTATTGGTAATGGTTAATACCACAGCTGCAGAGTATTGGTAATGGTTTAATACCACAGCTGCAGAGGATTGGTCATGGTTTAATACCACAGCTGCATAGTATTGGTAATGGTTTAATACCACAGCTGCAGAGTATTGGTCATGGTTTAATACCACAGCTGCAGAGTATTGGTAATGGTTTAATACCACAGCTGCAGAGTATTTGTAATGGTTTAGAGGGAGAGAGAGGGAGGGAGAGAGAGAGAGAGAGAGAGAGAGACAAGCCATTCCATCTATCCAGGTCTTTTTGTTATCATGGAACACCTGAATGGGGTTCTAGAACTGAGAGAACACACAGGATCTAACATTCTCGACTGATAGCACAATCTACCTGACGGTTCGTTCCACCTCACTGCTCTAATGAGAACACCTACTAATTGACTAGACGGAGAGAAAATATGTTTTCAAATAAACAATTCCATCAATGGTAATAGTGGAGTTAGGTCTCTCTGTATCCCTCTTAGACTAAGTCAATATTTAGCCTCTTAGTTATGGTCACGGAAACCACTTCCCCCCTTTTTTCCCCCCTTAAAAGAGCATTTAGAGATGAATATGAAACGCTTAATAAACATGAATTCAATGAGTCATGTCCCATTTTTAAAAAAGAGACGGAGATTCCTGTGACAGCTAAGGAGATCTCACTCAGTGTTTTATTGTTCACTCAGCCATACTGTTTGTTTTTCAATTAGGGGCCACGTCCAGATGGAGATAGGACGTTCTCCAAGTACTCAGCGACCACTTAAAGGACGACAAGATGTTCTACCTGACCCTCCAATTACAGACAGGTCCATAAAACACATGACTTGCTCAAACAAAAGGGGACTGACAGGATAACAAGAACAGTTAATAAATACTTTGGTCCAAATGCTGCAAACATCCCCCTATTAATGACCAGGTAATTCAGGGTAGCAGTAGGGAATTCAAATCAAATCAAACTTTATTGGTAATGTACACATATTTGCAGATGTTATCGCAGGTGCAGTGAAATGCTTGTGTTTCTAGCTCCAACCATACAGTAATACCTAGCAATACACGCATAATCCCAAACATATAAATTAATACATATCTTAACATTAATAAATAATAATAATAATAATAATAATAATAAGTCTACTGGTATAGCTGTCATAGACTGTATATTCAGGGCAAAGTTATTGACTAAAGAGGTTCAATATAGGGACATAAAAATGTTGCTCTCTCTCTTTCTCCCTCTCCCTCAATCCCTCTCTCTCTCTCCCTCCCTCTCTCCCTCTCTCTCTCTCTCTACCTTTCTCCCTCTCTCCCTCTCTCTCTCTACCTTTCTCCCTCTCTCCCTCTCCCTCTCCCTCTCCCTCTCTCTCTCCCTCTCTCTCTCTCTCCCTCTCTCCCTCTCTCCCTCTCCCTCTCCCTCTCTCTCTCCCTCTCTCTCTCTCTCCCCCTCTCTCTCTCTCTACCTCTCTCTCTCTCTCTCCCTCTCTCCCTCTCCCTCTCCCTCTCTCCCCCTCTCCCTCTCCCTCTCTCTCTCCCAATCTCCCTCTTTCCAATAACCTATAACATGAATGTGTTTATTTGATATTTTGTTTGCCTCATCAAGTGATTGGACTGATCTCCCATGATAGCTTTGATACGGCTGTCACACCCTGACCATAGTTTACTTTGTATGTTTCTATGTTTTGGTTGGTCAGGGTGTGATCTGAGTGGGCATTCTATGTTACATGTCTAGTTTGTCCAGTTCTATGTTCGGCCTGATATGGTTCTCAATCAGAGGCAGGTGTTCGTCATTGTCTCTGATTGGGAACCATATTTAGGTAGCCTGGGTTTCACTGTGTGTTTGTGGGTGATTGTTCCTGTCTATGTGTTTTCACCAGATAGGCTGTTTAGGTTTTCGTTACGCTTATTGTTTTTGTAGTGTTTGTGTTTAGTGTGTTTTTTCATTAAACATGAATCGCAATCGACACGCTGCATTTTGGTCCGACTCTCCTTCACATACAGAAAACCGTTACAGAATCACCCACCACCAACGGACCAAGCAGCGTGTCAACAGGCAGCAACAGCAGCGTAAAGAGGAATGGACATGGGAGGACGTTTTGGATGGCAAGGGCTGTTACACTTGGGAGGAGATACTGGCTGGAAGAGATCGCCTCCCATGGGAACAGGTGGAGGCACTTAGGAGAGCAGAGGCAGCCGGAGAGATGAGCCGGCGATATGAGGGAACACGGCTGGCAAGGAAGCCCGAGAGGCAGCCCCAAAAATGTATTGGGGGGGGGCTAACAGGGAGTGTGGCTACGCCAGGTAGGAGACCTGCGCAAGTGCTTACCGGGGGGCTAGAGAGACCGGACAGGCACCGTGTTATGCAGTGGTTCTCACGGTGTCTCCAGTGCGGGTGCATAGCCCGGTGCGGTATATTCCAGCTCGGCGTGTCGGCCGGGCTAGATTGAGCTTCGAGCCTAATGCCATGAAGCCGGCTCTACGCAGCTGGTCCCCAGTGCGTCTCCTTTATTCCACCTCGCCGCACTGGCAGGGCGACCGTGAGCATTCAACCAGGTAAGGTTGGGCAGGCTCGGTGCTCAAGAGCTCCAGTGCGCCTGCACGGTCTGGTTTTTCCAGTACCACCTCCACACCCCAGCCCTCCGGTAGCAGCTCCCCGCACCAGGCTTCCTGTGCGTGTCCGGCCCAGTACCACCAGTGCCAGCACCACGCATCAGGCCTACAGTGCGCCTCGCATGTCCAGCGCTGCCAGAGCCTTCCTCCTCTTCAGCGCTGTCGGAGTCTCCCGCCTGTTTAGCGCTGTCAGAGCTTTCCGCCTCTACAGCGCTGCCGGAGTCTCCCGCCTGTTCGGAGCTGCCAGTCTGCAAGGAGCTGCCAGTCTGCAAGGAGCTGCCAGGGCCGCCAGTCAGCATGGAGCAGCCAGAGCAGCCAGTCAGCATGGAGCTGCCAGTCAGCATGGAGCAGCCAGAGCTGCCAGTCAGCATGGGGCAGCCAGAGCTGTCAGTCAGCATGGAGCAGCCAGTCAGCATGGAGCAGCCAGAGCTGCCAGTCAGCATGGGGCAGCCAGTCAGCATGGAGCAGCCAGAGCTGCCAGTCAACCAGACTCTTCCAGATCTGCCAGTCGACCAGACTCTTCCAGATCTGCCAGTCGACCAGACTCTTCCAGATCTGCCAGTCGACCAGACTCTTCCAGATCTGCCAGTCGACCAGACTCTTCCAGATCTGCCAGTCGACCAGACTCTTCCAGATCTGCCAGTCGACCAGACTCTTCCAGATCTGCCAGTCGACCAGACTCTTCCAGATCTGCCAGTCGACCAGACTCTTCCAGATTTGCCAGTCGACCAGACTCTTCCAGATTTGCCAGTCGACCAGACTCTTCCAGATCTGCCAGTCGACCAGACTCTTCCAGATCTGCCAGTCGACCAGACTCTTCCAGATCTGCCAGTCGACCAGACTCTTCCAGATTCTCCAGTCAGCCAGGATCTGCTAGATCCAACTACCTGCCTGGGCTTCCTCTCAGTGCTGAGCTTCCTCTCAGTGCTGAGCTACCCATCAGTCCCGAGCTACCTCTGTCCCGAGCTGTCCCTCTGTCCCGAGCGGTCATTAAGGAGGGTAACCTATCTAGGGACGCTAAGGAGGTGGACTAAAACTATTATGGAGTGGGGTCCACGTCCAGCGCCAGATCCGCCACCGCGGACAGATGCCCACCCAGACCCTCCCCTATAGGTTCAGGTTTTGCGGCCGGAGTCCGCACCTTGGGGGGGGGGGGTACTGTCACACCCTGACCATAGTTTACTTTGTATGTTTCTATGTTTTGGTTGTTCGGCCTGATATGGTTCTCAATCAGAGGCAGGTGTTCGTCATTGTCTCTGATTGGGAACCATATTTAGGTAGCCTGGGTTTCACTGTGTGTTTGTGGGTGATTGTTCCTGTCTGTGTTTTCACCAGATAGGCTGTTTAGGTTTTCGTTTAGGTTACGTTTATTGTTTTTGTAGTGTTTGTGTTTAGTGTGTTTTTTCATTAAACATGAATCGCAATCGACACGCTGCATTTTGGTCCGACTCTCCTTCACATACAGAAAACCGTTACAACGGCATCATGATTTGATAAGTTATTCATTTATATCAATATCATATCAATGTAATATGAGGCATTATAAGTTATTAATGATATCAATATAAAATGGCGCCGGAGAAGAAGGCTGATTGTGTTTTTTTGTTTTGTTTATTTGCATTTGTTTGTAACTTGTTTTGTACACAATGTTGCCGCTATCGTCTCTTATGACCGAAAATAACTTCTAGACATCAGGACTGTGATTCCTCACCACGGACTGGCACAATCCTTTTCTCCTTTAACGAGTCTGACGAGAATGATATACTGCTTTCTCGAGAGCAGGCCCAGATCCTCGTGGTTTGCGTGAAAAAGAAGGTGGGGAAAAAGAGGCCAAAGCAGGAGAATTCTGAGAATTCGTAGGCGATCGAATAAACCCCCAACTTTCTTCCATTCTCCTAGCAAACGTGCGTCTTTGGAGAATAAAATCAATGACCTATGCGGATAATTAAACTACCGAAGGGACATTCAAAACTGTAACATCTCATGTTTCACGGAGTCGTGGCTGAACGACGACATTATCAACATACAGCTGGCTGGTTATATGCTGCACCGGCAGGATAAGGCAGCTAAGGACCCTGGGACAAAACATCTCTCTCTACAACTGGATCCGGGACTTCCTGACGATCCGCCCCCAGGTGGTAAGGGTAGGTAACAAAACATCCGCCACGCTGATCCTCAACATGGTGGTCCCTCAGGGGTGCGTGCTCAGTCCCCTCCTGTACTCCCTGTTCACTCATGACTGCACGGCCAGGCATGACTCCAACACCATCAACACGGCCAGGCATCACCGACAACCACGAGACAGCCTATAGGGAGGAGGTCAGAGACCTGGTCGTGTGGTGCCAGGACAACAACCTCTTCCTCAACGTGATCAAGACAAAGGAGATGATTGTGGACTCCAGGAAAAAGAGGACCGAGCACTCCTCCATTCTCATCGATGGGGCTGCAGGTTGAGAGCTTCAAGTTCCATGGCGTCCACATCACCAACAAACTATCATGGTCCAAACACACCAAGACAGTCGTGAAGAGGGCACGACAAAACCTATTCCACTCAGGAGACTGAAAAGAATCGGCATGGGTCCTCAGATCCTCAAATGGTTCTACAGCTGCACCATCGAGAGCTGGTTTTATCACTGCCTGGTATTGCAACTGCTCGGCCTCCAACCGCAAGGCACTACAGAGGGTAGTGTGAACGGCACAGTACATCACTGTGGCCAAGCTTCCTGCCATCCAGGACCTCTATACCAGGCGGTGTCAGAGGAAGGCCCTAAAAATTATCAAAGAGTCCAGCCACCCTAGTCATAAACTGTTCTCTCTGCTACCTCACGGCAAGCGGTACCGGAGCGCCAGGTCTAGGTCCAAGAGGCTTCTAAACAGCTTCTACCCCCAAGCCATAAGTCTCCTGAACATCTAATCAACTGGCTACCCAGACTATTTGCATTGCCCCCTCCCTCTTTTACACCGCTGCTACTCTCTGTTGTTATCATCTATAGTCACTTTAATAACTCTACCTACATGTTCATATTACCTCAACTAACTGGTGCCCCTCCACATTGACTCTGTACCGTAACACCCTGTATATAGCCTCCACACTGACTCTGTACCGGTACCCCCTGTATATAGCCTCCACATTGACTCTGTACCGGTACCCCCTGTATATAGCCTCCACACTGACTCTGTACTGGTACCCCCTGTATATAGCCTCCACACTGACTCTGTACCGGTACCCCCTGTATATAGCCTCCACATTGACTCTGTACCGGTACCCCCTGTATATAGCCTCCACATTGACTCTGTACTGGTACCCCCTGTATATAGCCTCCACAATGACTCTATACTGGTACCCCCTGTATATAGCCTCCACACTGACTCTGTACCGGTACCCCCTGTATATAGCCTCCACATTGACTCTGTACCGGTACCCCCTGTATATAGCCTCCACACTGACTCTGTACCGGTACCCCCTGTATATAGTCTCCACATTGACTCTGTACCGGTACCCCCTGTATATAGCCTCCACACTGACTCTGTACTGGTACCCCCTGTATATAGCCTCCACACTGACTCTGTACCGGTACCCCCTGTATATAGCCTCCACATTGACTCTGTACCGGTACCCCCTGTATATAGCCTCCACACTGACTCTGTACCGGTACCCCCTGTATGTAGCCTCCACATTGACTCTGTACCGGTACCCCCTGTATAAAGCCTCCACATTGACTCTGTACCGGTACCCCCTGTATAAAGCCTCCACATTGACTCTGTACCGGTACCCCCTGTATAAAGCCTCCACATTGACTCTGTACCGGTACCCCCTGTATATAGCCTCCACATTGACTCTGTACCGGTGGTACCCCCTGTATATAGCCTCCACATTGACTCTGTACCGGTACCCCCTGTATATAGCCTCCACATTGACTCTGTACCGGTACCCCCTGTATAAAGCCTCCACATTGACTCTGTACCAGTACCCCCTGTATAAAGCCTCCACATTGACTCTGTACCGGTACCCCCTGTATAAATCCTCCACATTGACTCTGTACCGGTACCCCCTGTATATAGTCTCCACATTGACTCTGTACCGGTACCCCCTGTATATAGCCTCCACATTGACTCTGTACCGGTACCCCCTGTATATAGCCTCCACATTGACTCTGTACCGGTACCCCCTGTATATAGCCTCCACATTGACTCTGTACCGGTACCCCCTGTATATAGCCTCCACATTGACTCTGTACCGGTACCCCCTGTATATAGTCTCCACATTGACTCTGTACCGGTACCCCCTGTATATAGCCTCCACATTGACTCTGTACCGATACCCCCTGTATATAGCCTCCACAATGACTCTGTACCGTTACCCCCTGCATATAGCCTCCACATTGACTCTGTACCGGTACCCCCTGTATATAGCCTCCACATTGACTCTGTACCGGTACCCCCTGTATATAGCCTCCACATTGACTCTGTACCGGTACCCCCTGTATATAGCCTCCACATTGACTCTGTACCGGTACCCCCCTGTATATAGCCTACACATTGACTCTGTACCGGTACCCCGTGTATATAGCCTCCACATTGACTCTGTACCGGTACCCCCCTGTATAGAGCCTCCACATTGACTCTGTACCAGTACCCCCTGTATAAAGCCTCCACATTGACTCTGTACCGGTACCCCCTAAATAAATCCTCCACATTGACTCTGTACCGGTACCCCCTGTATATAGCCTCCACATTGACTCTGTACCGGTACCCCCTGTATATAGCCTACACATTGACTCTGTACCGGTACCCCCTGTATATAGCCTCCACATTGACTCTGTTCCTGGCACCCCCTGTATATAGCCTCCACATTGACTCTGTACCGGTACCCCCTGTATATAGCCTCCACATTGACTCTGTACCGGTACCCCCCTGTATATAGCCTACACATTGACTCTGTACCGGTACCCCGTGTATATAGCCTCCACATTGACTCTGTACCGGTACCCCCCTGTATAGAGCCTCCACATTGACTCTGTACCGGTACCCCCTGTATATAGCCTCCACATTGACTCTGTACCGGTAGCCCCTGTGTATAGCCTCCACATTGACTCTGTACCGGTACCCCCCTGTATATGGCCTCCACATTGACTCTGTACCGGTACCCCCCTGTATATAGCCTCCACATTGACTCTGTACCGGTACCTCCTGTATATAGTCTCCACATTGACTCTGTACCGGTACCCCCTGTATATAGCCTCCACATTGACTCTGTACCGGTACCCCCCTGTATATAGTCTCCACATTGACTCTGTACCGGTACCCCCTGTATATGGCCTCCACATTGACTCTGTACCGGTACCCCCCTGTATATAGCCTCCACATTGACTCTGTACTGGTACTCCCTGTATATAGCCTCCACATTGACTCTGTACCGGTACCCCCTGTATATGGCCTCCACATTGACTCTGTACCGGTACCCCCCTGTATATAGCCTCCACATTGACTCTGTACCGGTACCCCCTGTATATAGCCTCCACATTGACTCTGTACTGGTACCCCCTGTATATAGCCTCCACACTGACTCTGTACTGGTACCCCCTGTATATAGCCTCCACACTGACTCTGTACCGGTACCCCCTGTATGTAGCCTCCACATTGACTCTGTACCGGTACCCCCTGTATGAAGCCTCCACATTGACTCTGTACCGGTACCCCCTGTATAAAGCCTCCACATTGACTCTGTACCGGTACCCCCTGTATAAAGCCTCCACATTGACTCTGTACCGGTACCCCCTGTATATAGCCTCCACATTGACTCTGTACCGGTGGTACCCCCTGTATATAGCCTCCACATTGACTCTGTACCGGTACCCCCTGTATATAGCCTCCACATTGACTCTGTACCGGTACCCCCTGTATAAAGCCTCCACATTGACTCTGTACCAGTACCCCCTGTATAAAGCCTCCACATTGACTCTGTACCGGTACCCCCTGTATAAATCCTCCACATTGACTCTGTACCGGTACCCCCTGTATATAGTCTCCACATTGACTCTGTACCGGTACCCCCTGTATATAGCCTCCACATTGACTCTGTACCGGTACCCCCTGTATATAGCCTCCACATTGACTCTGTACCGGTACCCCCTGTATATAGCCTCCACATTGACTCTGTACCGGTAACCCCTGTATATAGCCTCCACATTGACTCTGTACCGGTACCCCCTGTATATAGCCTCCACATTGACTCTGTACCGGTACCCCCTGTATATAGCCTCCACATTGACTCTGTACCGGTACCCCCTGTATATAGTCTCCACATTGACTCTGTACCGGTACCCCTGTATATAGCCTCCACATTGACTCTGTACCGGTACCCCCTGTATATAGCCTCCACATTGACTCTGTACCGTTACCCCCTGCATATAGCCTCCACATTGACTCTGTACCGGTACCCCCTGTATATAGCCTCCACATTGACTCTGTACCGGTACCCCCTGTATATAGCCTCCACATTGACTCTGTACCGGTACCCCCTGTATATAGCCTCCACATTTACTCTGTACCGGTACCCCCCTGTATATAGCCTACACATTGACTCTGTACCGGTACCCCGTGTATATAGCCTCCACATTGACTCTGTACCGGTACCCCCCTGTATAGAGCCTCCACATTGACTCTGTACCAGTACCCCCTGTATAAAGCCTCCACATTGACTCTGTACCGGTACCCCCTGTATAAATCTTCCACATTGACTCTGTACCGGTACCCCCTGTATATAGTCTCCACATTGACTCTGTACCGGTACCCCTTGTATATAGCCTCCACATTGACTCTGTACCGGTACCCCCTGTATATAGCCTACACATTGACTCTGTACCGGTACCCCCTGTATATAGCCTCCACATTGACTCTGTTCCTGGCACCCCCTGTATATAGCCTCCACATTGACTCTGTACCGGTACCCCCTGTATATAGCCTCCACATTGACTCTGTACCGGTACCCCCCTGTATATAGCCTACACATTGACTCTGTACCGGTACCCCGTGTATATAGCCTCCACATTGACTCTGTACCGGTACCCCCCTGTATAGAGCCTCCACATTGACTCTGTACCGGTACCCCTGTATATAGCCTCCACATTGACTCTGTACCGGTAGCCCCTGTGTATAGCCTCCACATTGACTCTGTACCGGTACCCCCCTGTATATGGCCTCCACATTGACTCTGTACCGGTACCCCCCTGTATATAGCCTCCACATTGACTCTGTACCGGTACCTCCTGTATATAGTCTCCACATTGACTCTGTACCGGTACCCCCTGTATATAGCCTCCACATTGACTCTGTACCGGTACCCCCCTGTATATAGTCTCCACATTGACTCTGTACCGGTACCCCCTGTATATGGCCTCCACATTGACTCTGTACCGGTACCCCCCTGTATATAGCCTCCACATTGACTCTGTACTGGTACTCCCTGTATATAGCCTCCACATTGACTCTGTACCGGTACCCCCTGTATATGGCCTCCACATTGACTCTGTACCGGTACCCCCCTGTATATAGCCTCCACATTGACTCTGTACCGGTACCCCCTGTATATAGCCTCCACATTGACCTGTACCGGTACCCCCTGTATATAGCCTCCACATTGACTCTGTACCGGTACCCCCTGTATATAGCCTCCACATTGACTCTGTACCGGTACCCCCTGTATATAGCCTCCACATTGACCTGTACCGGTACCCCCTGTATATAGCCTCCACATTGACTCTGTACCGGTACCCCCTGTATATAGCCTCCATATTGACCTGTTGTATTCAGCATTTCACTGTGAGGTCTACTACACCTGTTGTATTCAGCATTTCACTGTAAGGTCTACTACACCTGTTGTATTCAGCATTTCACTGTGAGGTCTACTACACCTGTTGTATTCAGCATTTCACTGTAAGGTCTACTACACCTGTTGTATTCAGCATTTCACTGTAAGGTCTACTACACCTGTTGTATTCAGCATTTCACTGTAAGGTCTACTACACCTGTTGTATTCAGCATTTCACTGTAAGGTCTACTACACCTGTTGTATTCAGCATTTCACTGTGAGGTCTACTACACCTGTTGTATTCAGCATTTCACTGTAAGGTCTACTACACCTGTTGTCTTCAGCATTTCACTGTAAGGTCTACTACACCTGTTGTATTCAGCATTTCACTGTGAGGTCTACTACACCTGTTGTATTCAGCATTTCACTGTAAGGTCTACTACACCTGCTGTATTCACTATTTCACTGTCAGGTCTACTACACCTGTTGTATTCGACGCATGTGACTAATAAAATGTGATTTGATTTGATTCGATTTGATCAATGTCATATGGGGCGTTATAAGTTATTAATGATATCAATGTCATATCAACGACACAGAGACAGAGGGACAGAGAGACAGAGAGACAGAGGGACACAGAGGGACACAGAGGGACACAGAGACAGAGGGACACAGAGACAGAGGGACACAGAGGGACACAGAGACAGAGGGACAGAGGGACACAGAGACAGAGGGACACAGAGACAGAGGGACACAGAGGGACACAGAGACAGAGGGACACAGAGACAGAGGGACACAGAGACAGAGGGACACAGACACAGAGACACAGAGACAGAGGGACACAGAGATAAAGGGACACAGAGACAGAGGGACACAGAGACAGAGGGACACAGAGGGACACAGAGGGACACAGAGACAGAGGGACACAGAGACAGAGGGACACAGAGACAGAGGGACACAGAGGGACACAGAGGGACACAGAGACAGAGGGACAGAGAGGGACACAGAGACAGAGGGACACAGAGAGACACAGTGACAGAGGGACACAGAGGGACACAGAGACAGAGGGACAGAGGGACACAGAGACAGAGGGACACAGAGACAGAGCGACACAGAGGGACACAGAGACAGAGGGACACAGAGACAGAGGGACACAGAGACAGAGGGACACAGACACAGAGAGACACAGAGACACAGAGACAGAGGGACAGAGGGACACAGAGGGACACAGAGGGACATGACATTGGTGCACCTCACCTCATTCAAACAGACAGATGTGAGGGACTCTATTTATTTATATGTCTATCAGACGGGGCCTTTGGAGCCTGAAGCAATCCACTCAATGTTTCACCTAATATCCACAGACCAAACTGTGTGTTCTTTCACCGTTGTTGATTCTATTGAGCACAATTTGTGAACCATTACACAATACAGGTGAAAATCAATGTACATTCTATTGGTTTTGGGATGGTCTAGGTGATCTACGGGCCATTGAACCCGATGAGTATTCACGTAGGTGCATACAGTTTAAATATTTATCACACACTCTCAGAGCTTAGTTCATTGCAGGTCATATTGCTTCATGTAAACTCTGTAGGGGTTTGTCTTTCTGCTGAATGATAAGCTATTTAATGTTCAATCTGCAGGTAGAGGAGTGGATGAAGAGCAGAGCTGTGTTGAACAATGTACCAGGTCTACATCCTGATACAACAGAGCTGTGTTGGACAATGTACCAGGTCTACATCCTGATACAACAGAGCTGTGTTGAACAACGTACCAGGTCTACATCCTGATACAACAGAGCTGTGTTGGACAATGTACCAGGTCTACATCCTGATTCAACAGAGCTGTGTTGAACAATGTACCAGGTCTACATCCTGATTCAACAGAGCTGTGTTGGACAATGTACCAGGTCTACATCCTGATTCAACAGAGCTGTGTTGGACAATGTACCAGGTCTACATCCTGATTCAACAGAGCTGTGTTGGACAATGTACCAGGTCTACATCCTGATTCAACAGAGCTGTATTGGACAATGTACCAGGTCTACGTCCTGATGATTCAACAGAGCTGTGTTGTTGGACAACGTACCAGGTCTACATCCTGATTCAACAGAGCTTTGTTGGACAATGTACCAGGTCTACATCCTGATTCAACAGAGCTGTGTTGGACAATGTACCAGGTCTACATCCTGATTCAACAGAGCTGTGTTGGACAATGTACCAGGTCTACATCCTGATTCAACAGAGCTGTGTTGGACAATGTACCAGGTCTACATCCTGATGATTCAACAGAGCTGTGTTGGACAATGTACCAGGTCTACATACTGATGATTCAACAGAGCTGTGTTGTTGGACAATGTACCAGGTCTACATCCTGATTCAACAGAGCTGTGTTGGACAATGTACCAGGTCTACATCCTGATTCAACAGAGCTGTGTTGGACAATGTACCAGGTCTACATCCTGATTCAACAGAGCTGTATTGGACAATGTACCAGGTCTACATCCTGATTCAACAGAGCTGTGTTGGACAATGTACCAGGTCTACATCCTGATTCAACAGAGCTGTGTTGGACAATGTACCAGGTCTACATCCTGATTCAACAGAGCTGTATTGGACAATGTACCAGGTCTACATCCTGATGATACAACAGAGCTGTGTTGAACAACGTACCAGGTCTACATCCTGATTCAACAGAGCTGTGTTGTTGGACAATGTACCAGGTCTACATCCTGATTCAACAGAGCTGTATTGGACAATGTACCAGGTCTACATCCTGATGATACAACAGAGCTGTGTTGAACAACGTACCAGGTCTACATCCTGATTCAACAGAGCTGTGTTGGACAATGTACCAGGTCTACATCCTGATTCAACAGAGCTGTGTTGGACAATGTACCAGGTCTACATCCTGATTCAACAGAGCTGTATTGGACAATGTACCAGGTCTACATCCTGATGATACAACAGAGCTGTGTTGAACAACGTACCAGGTCTACATCCTGATTCAACAGAGCTGTGTTGAACAATGTACCAGGTCTACATCCTGATGATTCAACAGAGCTGTGTTGTTGAACAACGTACCAGGTCTACATCCTGATTCAACAGAGCTGTGTTGAACAATGTACCAGGTCTACATCCTGATGATTCAACAGAGCTGTGTTGTTGGACAACGTACCAGGTCTACATCCTGATTCAACAGAGCTGTGTTGTTGGACAACGTACCAGGTCTACATCCTGATTCAACAGAGCTGTGTTGAACAATGTACCAGGTCTACATCCTGATGATTCAACAGGAAATAGGCTTCCTGGAAATGGAATGCATGTCCTGTATTCACACTCATAACATGGATTTAGTCAATAACCAATAGGAATAGAGTAGAAACCATTGAGCACATTTACAAGGAAATTAATTTTTAACTTAAAAGGAAGATACACTCTTAGACAAGAAAAAGGTGCTATCTAGAACCTTTAAGGGGTTCTTCAGCTGTCCCCATAGGAGAACCCTTTGAATAACCGTCTTTGGTTGCAGGCAGAACCCTTATGGGTTCCATGTAGAACCCTTTCTACAGAGGGTTCTACATGGAACAAAAAAGGGTTCTACCTGGAACCAAAAAGGATTCTAACTGGAACCAAAAAGGGTTCTACCTGGAAGCAAAAAGGGTTCTACCTGGAACCCAACAGGGTTATGGTACGGTGACAGCTGAAGAACCGTTTTGGAAGCCTTGTTTCTACCAGTATTTCTTTTGGTAACTAAGGGGATCCAGGAAGCTATATTGAACTGAAGACGTGATAAAGACACTTGACACATCCCTCGTCTTTTCTCAGCAACCAAGTGATGACGCACAGAAGCTGTTAAAATGTCCAAGTGAATATCTGATGACAACACGTCTTTATCACTGAAGTGTCATTATACACTGACATTGACTTTTCTCCCCTCCAATGAGTCACCAGTTGGTCGGGCATGGTCCCGTATCGTGACGATAAGAGCGTTCATTAATCATCAAGATTAATGAAGATTTCTTATCACTAAATACTGATGAAAAATACACTGAGTTTAGAATACATTTCTAAATGCTTTCCATTGAGTTCCCTTCAGACAGTCAGTACTGGGTTCCCTTCAGACAGTCAGTACTGGGTTCCCTTCAGACAGTCAGGTCTGGGTTCCCTTCAGACAGTCAGGTCTGGGTTCCCTTCAGACAGTCAGTACTGGGTTCCCTTCAGACAGTCAGTAATGAGTTACCTTCAGACAGTCAGGTCTGGGTTCCCTTCAGACAGTCAGTACTGGGTTCCCTTCAGACAGTCAGGTCTGGGTTCCCTTCAGACAGTCAGGTCTGGGTTCCCTTCAGACAGTCAGTACTGGGTTCCCTTCAGACAGTCAGGTCTGGGTTCCCTTCAGACAGTCAGGTCTGGGTTACCTTCAGACAGTCAGGTCTGGGTTCCCTTCAGACAGTCAGGTCTGGGTTACCTTCAGACAGTCAGTACTGGGTTCCCTTCAGACAGTCAGGTCTGGGTTCCCTTCAGACAGTCAGTACTGGGTTACCTTCAGACAGTCAGTACTGGGTTCCCTTCAGACAGTCTGGTCTGGGTTCCCTTCAGACAGTCAGGTCTGGGTTCCCTTCAGACAGTCAGTACTGGGTTACCTTCAGACAGTCAGTACTGGGTTCCCTTCAGACAGTCTGGTCTGGGTTCCCTTCAGACAGTCAGGTCTGGGTTCCCTTCAGACCATCAGTACTGAGTTACCTTCAGACAGTCAGTACTGGGTTCCCTTCAGACAGTCTGGTCTGGGTTCCCTTCAGACAGTCAGGTCTGGGTTCCCTTCAGACAGTCAGGTCTGGGTTACCTTCAGACAGTCAGGTCTGGTTCCCTTCAGACAGTCAGGTCTGGGTTCCCTTCAGACAGTCAGGTCTGGTTACCTTCAGACAGTCAGGTCTGGGTTCCCTTCAGACAGTCAGTATTGGGTTACCTTCAGACAGTCAGGTCTGGGTTACCTTCAGACAGTCAGGTCTGGTTCCCTTCAGACAGTCAGGTCTGGGTTCCCTTCAGACAGTCAGTACTGGGTTACCTTCAGACAGTCAGGTTTGGTTCCCTTCAGACAGTCAGGTCTGGGTTCCCTTCAGACAGTCAGTACTGGGTTACCTTCAGACAGTCAGGTCTGGGTTCCCTTCAGACAGTCAGTACTGGGTTCCCTTCAGACAGTCAGTACTGAGTTACCTTCAGACAGTCAGGTCTGGGTTACCTTCAGACAGTCAGTACTGAGTTACCTTCAGACAGTCAGTACTGAGTTACCTTCAGACAGTCAGGTCTGGGTTCCCTTCAGACCGTCAGTACTGAGTTACCTTCAGACAGTCAGTACTGGGTTCCCTTCAGACAGTCAGTACTGGGTTCCCTTCAGACAGTCAGGTCTGGGTTCCCTTCAGACAGTCAGGTCTGGGTTCCCTTCAGACAGTCAGGTCTGGGTTCCCTTCAGACAGTCAGTACTGAGTTACCTTCAGACAATCAGGTCTGGGTTACCTTCAGACAGTCAGTACTGGGTTCCCTTTAGACAGTCAGGTTTGGGTTCCCTTCAGACAGTCAGGTCTGGGTTCCCTTCAGACAGTCAGTACTGAGTTACCTTCAGACAGTCAGTACTGGGTTACCTTCAGACAGTCAGGTCTGGGTTACCTTCAGAGAGTCAGGTCTGGTTCCCTTCAGACAGTCAGGCCTGGGTTCCCTTCAGAGAGTCAGGTCTGGTTCCCTTCAGACAGTCAGGTCTGGGTTCCCTTCAGACAGTCAGTACTGGGTTACCTTCAGAGAGTCAGGTCTGGGTTACCTTCAGACAGTCAGTACTGAGTTACCTTCAGACAGTCAGTACTGAGTTACCTTCAGACAGTCAGGTCTGGGTTCCCTTCAGACCGTCAGTACTGAGTTACCTTCAGACAGTCAGGTCTGTGTTACCTTCAGACAGTCAGGTCTGGGTTCCTTTCAGACAGTCAGGTCTGGGTTCCTTTCAGACAGTCAGGTCTGGGTTACTTTCAGACAGTCAGTACTGAGTACCCTTCAGACAGTCAGGTCTGGGTTACCTTCAGACAGTCAGTACTGGTTTCCCTTCAGACAGTCAGTTCTGGGTTCTTTTCAGACAGTCAGGTCTGGGTTCCCTTCAGACCGTCAGTACTGAGTTACCTTCAGACAGTCAGGTCTGGATTCCCTTCAGAGAGTCAGGTCTGGGTTCCTTTCAGGCAGTCAGGTCTGGGTTCCCTTCAGACAGTCAGGTCTGGGTTACCTTCAGACAGTCAGTACTGAGTTCCCTTCAGACAGTCAGGTCTGGGTTACCTTCAGACAGTCAGTACTGGGTTCCCTTCAGACAGTCAGTACTGGGTTCCCTTCAGACAGTCAGTACTGGGTTCCCTTCAGAGAGTCAGTACTGGGTTCCCTTCAGACAGTCAGTACTGGGTTCCCTTCAGACAGTCAGTACTGAGTTACCTTCAGACAGTAAGTACTGGGTTCCCTTCAGACAGTCAGGTCTGGGTTACCTTCAGACAGTCAGTACTGGGTTCCCTTCAGACAGTCAGTACTGGGTTCCCTTCAGACAGTCAGTACTGGGTTCCCTTCAGGTATGTCAGTACTGGGTTCCCTTCAGACAGTCAGTACTGAGTTACCTTCAGACAGTCAGTACTGAGTTACCTTCAGACAGTCAGTACTGGGTTCCCTTCAGACAGTCAGTACTGGGTTCCCTTCAGACAGTCAGTACTGGGTTACCTTCAGACAGTCAGCACTGGGTTCCCTTCAGACAGTCAGTACTGAGTTCCCTTCAGACAGTCAGTACTGAGTTACCTTCAGACAGTCATTACTGAGTTCCCTTCAGACAGTCAGGTCTGGGTTCCCTTCAGACAGTCAGTACTGGGTTCCCTTCAGACAGTCAGTACTGAGTTACCTTCAGACAGTCAGTACTGGGTTACCTTCAGACAGTCAGGTCTGGGTTACCTTCAGAGAGTCAGGTCTGGGTTCCCTTCAGACAGTCAGGTCTGGGTTCTCTTCAGACAGTCAGTACTGGGTTCCCTTCAGACAGTCAGGTCAGGTTCCCTTCAGACAGTCAGGTCTGGGTTCCCTTCAGACAGTCAGTACTGGGTTCCCTTCAGACAGTCAGGTCTGGGTTACCTTCAGACAGTCAGGTCTGGGTTCCCTTCAGACAGTCAGGTCTGGGTTCCCTTCAGACAGTCAGTACTGAGTTCCCTTCAGACAGTCAGGTCTGGGTTACCTTCAGACAGTCAGGTCTGGGTTCCCTTCAGACAGTCAGGTCTGGGTTCCCTTCAGACAGTCAGTACTGGGTTCCCTTCAGACAGTCAGGTCTGGGTTACCTTCAGACAGTCAGGTCTGGGTTCCCTTCAGACAGTCAGGTCTGGGTTACCTTCAGACAGTCAGGTCTGGGTTCCCTTCAGACAGTCAGTACTGGGTTCCCTTCAGACAGTCAGTACTGTGTTACCTTCAGACAGTCAGGTCTGGGTTCCCTTCAGACAGTCAGTACTGGGTTCCCTTCAGACAGTCAGTACTGGGTTCCCTTCAGACAGTCAGGTCTGGGTTACCTTCAGACAGTCAGTACTGGGTTCCCTTTAGACAGTCAGTACTGAGTTACCTTCAGACAGTCAGGTCTGGGTTACCTTCAGACAGTCAGGTCTGGGTTCCCTTCAGACAGTCAGTACTGGGTGCCCTTCAGACAGTCAGTACTGAGTTAGCTTCAGACAGTCAGTACTGGGTTCCCTTCAGACAGTCTTGTGGGCATGATAGAGCAAAACAAAACTGTTTAGACTCTGGAGACATTTTCCTGAGAAGACAGATTTTCGGGAGGTCACATAATGGTCTGACAAACACACCTGCTACCAAAAGTCAATTATGGTCAATTCTGACATAAACTGCATCCCATCTACAAAACCCAAAATCAGCGCCAAAACCAGCGCCAAAATCAGCGGATGAGGTATATTGAGACGCAGCCCAGATATCGTTAGTTTAATTAAGAGTGTATTTCAAAAGGGTTCTACTAAACTAACATATGGAATTGTTTTAAGATGGTCATACCAAGAAACATTTAGCTTTTTGATTTAGTCGACAACAAAAAATGCATGAAAAGGAAGTTTGTTTTAAAGTGTCTGTCCTATATCTGAGAGGTATAAGAAAGATCAGGATTTTATTTTAATATTTGTACCAATATTTAACAAAAAAATAAATGCCACTAAACTACTTCCACATACGTCCTTTCGTGTTTTTAACCGGTACGAGGGGACCTTCAAATGAAATTGTATATGTCGCATGAGTACCGTGAAATGCTCACGTTCACGTCCAGTGAGGTTTGTGTGCGTCCTAGAGTAAAACATGTCGTTTGTAGGCCTAACCGTTCCGACGCTCATTTTTTGCTCAATTAATTTTTATTTTTAAAAAACTCATAATGACAATAAAACAACATCACAAAATATACAGGTATTTATATACAAAAACAAATCTATTTTCCAGAAAGATGCTACAACAATGTTTACTGACGGGCTATTGGTCCTCTTCCCGGGCCGTCAGTCACCCAGTGGGACAACGTCCAGATTGACCTGTAAACACTGATCTGATGACTTCATATCGGTGGATTCAGTGGGAACTCCATGTCATCCTCTATGTCCAGCTCTTGGTCTGTATCGTCTGAAATGTCTGACTCTATTTGTCCTTGTGATAGAGGCGACGTGGAACACTGCAACCGACTGTGAGCGTGCGTCATCTCTGTAGCCCTACATCTCTGGTCCCGGCCCGGACTGAGGCTCACACCGGACTCCGGTCCCTCCTCGCAGTTTCTCCCGGTGCTATCGTCCTCCAGATCTGTCTTACTGCCGGTAGGGTTCTCCTGGGGGGAAATAACAACAACGGTGACCAATCAGCCACAACGTACATTTCACATTGGCATTGTGCATGAATTTTACGCACAGGCTACTCAAGCACGAAATCTATATTAAATGTTTGTTTGTTTTTAGCTTGAAATTAGATATAAATAGCATTTTCTCTATTCATAATTGACAACTTTAATCGAAAAGTACATTAAACCCCGTCCTAATTTATTAATACCTGCTTCAGTCGCCTCCACTTGGCTCTTCGATTTTGGAACCACGTCTTCACCTGGAAAACAATGTCAACGAGAAATGTTTTAAAATGTTAGTCTACTAGATTCTGTGTCAGATCATGTACCTAAGACTATAGGCCTATGCGGAAATCAGTTGAACGAAATGTCTTTAAAAAAATAATGTAATTGATGATACGGGTGAAACGGATAAAACCCAACTGACATGAATAGATACTGGATGTGGACTCTAATAAAACATACTGCTGACCTGTCGTTCACTCAGTTGCAACATTTTAGCCAGTCGTTTTCGTTCGGGGGGTGAAAGGTATTTCTGTGTCTCAAACTTCTTTTCCAGCTCTATTGTCTGGTCGTTGGAGAATCGGACTTGTCCACCTTTTCTCTTGTGCAGTGGACGCTGAATGAACGGGCTCCATAGAAGTTGTTTACCTTTGAAGACAAAAAAATAAAAAATAATGATTTAATATTGAAAAACATGTTTAGACAAATGGGGCAGAATTATATGCTTAATGTTAGACCTTTAAAGTAGCCTCCCCCCAAAAAAGTGAAAATAAATCAAAATTGTTTTCGTTAAACTTGATTCGTTTCTCCTCCAGCAGAGGCCTAAATGATTCTATGCAAATATTTACAGTTTTAATCATCTTTCTTGTCCGTGTTTTGCAGGCATCCGTTTAACCTCAGTTTTTAAGGAAGGCCGTGAGTTGAAACTTGAAGCAGAGTGGAGAGAGTAGAACTATGGCAAAATATCCGTCCTGTGTTTCCTGTTGCTTTGCCTCACCAGTTTCTCTCATTACTAACGACCTTTCCATCAACATACTGCAATTGATGCTATTTAAAATCGACATATGTTTTAATCAGCTTATCTCATTAAACTATAAGCACAACCTCATAAGAATACAATAATAATCACCATTACAATAGTTAAATCCTTTAAAAAAAAACAATATATATATATATATATATATATATATATATATATATATATATATATATATACATACACATACATATATATCTTCCAAAAGGCTAAAAATAAATAATCGCTTTTTTAAAAATTATATGATTCATTATACCCCAAAATATTTTGTTTTTGTGGCACAATGATCAAACCCATATTTTTCTTATAGGCATGTATTGAATTATTAAATAAATTAAATAAATTGGATGAAATAGTGAAATTCAAATAAATTCAAAAGTCACCCTAAAGATTTTAAATTGCGTCAGTTCATAGGCCTATTTCATGTTTTGCAGTTTGATTATTTTAGCAACCATAAAGTCACATTCCACCGCAGAGGAAATGAACAATATCAGACAAACGGATCCCGGCTATCAGAAGTCGAGTGTTTCCTGAATGTGTCTGTATTGAGGATGTCGATAAAATAATCAGCATCATGCACGACTCCCGGGGAAGAGGCTGCTCGAGGCCGCCAGGAAAACATTCAACAGCTTCTGAAAGCAGATTTACTCCTATCGAGAGCTCAAGACTTCCTGTATGAACGGAAAGGGTCAGGCTTGCTGAACAGAGAGGCAGTTCACCCCAGGGCGACACTTTAATGCTGAAATAACAAGTGATTTAGAGCATGTTGTAGTCGCAGGATGCATCGGATGTTAGAAACAATAACGGATTTTGCACAAAAAAAAAACTCAAGGTGGTTGATTTAAGTGGCCCAACACTTTAACAATTAGCAAATTAAACAGATAACTTAATGTATTTAGGTAAATTATGCCTGAAGTAAATCAACTATGTTCAAGCATGACATACACATTTTTACCTCTAAAACATACTACCACTTTAGGATGGAAACCTGCAGCACGCAGGGAATGAGAATCTAGTTTCAAAATCAAGTACACGCACAAACTTTTAATCTCCTTTCGCCTACACATTGTACATAGGTTATTACAGACGTATAGTAGTTGTCAACATTAAAGTATCTTTAACGAATTTCAGCAGAAAAATCATCCAAACAAGTAAGAGATTGATATGAGTTGAACTCACCAAGCGGGTCGTGCCTGATCAGAGTATAGTCCCCCATAGACCGGTGGAATGGATACAGTGAATTAGCGAAAGCCCCGGAGGCATACGTGGCGGTGAGCGCAGCGTGGTGAGAGAACGCAGGGTGGATCGGTGTCGGTTCATAGATGGGGGTCCGGTACGGAGAGACCAAACTGGTGAAGGATGAATTCGGTGACGGTAGATTTGGCGTGGAGACCGCCGCTGAAGACTGGGTCAGGGTCTCATTTCTCCCCAGGATGTCTTCGATGTAGAAAGGAGTTGGGTGGACGGGCTGGATAGGGGTCGGCGCGTAAAGAGGAACACCCATGGCTGAAGGCGCACTGTGTTGGTACTGCATGATCACACTGTGTTGGTACTGAATAATATCTCTATTCAACTATATTATCTTCTGCTGTCAAAGGAAGAAGTGTAGGAAACCTATAGGCGCCTCTCTCTCTCTCTCTCCATGAGTTGGCTGGTGAGTGTGACCTCAGTTAAAGCTACTTCATATCTCAGCATTAGAGGGAGGAGATAACGGAGCAGGCCACTTCCTGCAGGTACACACACACACACTGCGATTGGTCCCCTCGGCAAATACACTTTATAATTCAATAATATCCAATCAGGCTATCCTTTATCTTACCTTTAAGCGCCTATGTTCATTAATAAAATAGGCCTTTACGTGTTATCTGTTATAAAACAAGAAAGATGGTATGGACATCTCCTGACGCGTGGCACATGTTAAAAAGACATTTCTTTATAAGTGATTCAATAGGCACGTGGTTTTCCAGATTCAATAGAACAGGCTTTTCACATGGTTTTCCAGATTCAATAGAACAGGCTATTCACGTGGTTTTCCAGATTCAATAGAACAGGCTATTCACGTGGCTTTCCAGATTCAATAGAACAGGCTATTCACGTGGTTTTCCAGATTCAATAGAACAGGCTATTCACGTGGTTTTCCAGATTCAATAGAACAGGCTATTCACGTGGTTTTCCAGATTCAATAGAACAGGCTATTCACGTGGTTTTCCAGATTCAATAGAACAGGCTATTCACGTGGTTTTCCAGATTCAATAGAACAGGCTATTCACGTGGTTTTCCAGATTCAATAGAACAGGCTAATCACGTGGTTTTCCAGATTCAATAGAACAGGCTATTCACGTGGTTTTCCAGATTCAATAGAACAGGCTATTCACGTGGTTTTCCAGATTCAATAGAACAGGCTATTCACGTGGTTTTCCAGATTCAATAGAACAGGCTATTCACGTGGTTTTCCATATTCAATAGAACAGGCTATTCACGATTCACGTGGTTTTCCAGATTCAATAGAACAGGCTATTCACGTGGTTTTCCAGATTCAATAGAACAGGCTATTCACGTGGTTTTCCAGATTCAATAGAACAGGCTTTTCACGTGGTTTTCCAGATTCAATAGAACAGGCTATTCACGTGGTTTTCCAGATTCAATAGAACAGGCTAATCACGTGGTTTTCCAGATTCAATAGAACAGGCTATTCACGTGGTTTTCCAGATTCAATAGAACAGGCTATTCACGTGGTTTTCCAGATTCAATAGAACAGGCTTTTCACGTGGTTTTCCAGATTCAATAGAACAGGCTATTCACGTGGTTTTCCATGTGCATAAAACGTAGAAAAAACCCTCTAATCTGTAAAAAGTAAATTATAATGGCCTGAATCATTCGGATAGTTGGAGCACATTATCACAGAATATTACTTCAGGTTTAAACGGCAACAACAGATTGTAAAATACATCTGTGTCTGTGACAGGTGATTAACTCATGATTTGGATGATTGACATGATCCCGAGGCTGATTCCTGTATCAGTGAGCCAATAGAGAGACACTATAGTAGCCCGTCACTATAACAGTGCTGTGTGTTGTGGGTCTATTATGAATGTTAGTGGTTTTAAATAGCTAACCGAGTAGGGGCTCTATCGGATTATTCCCGTATCGTTTCCTCTTCTCTGTTAAACAGTAATGAATAAATTCCGTTATAACTTCTCTAATGTTTCAGTTTGATCAATAACAAGTCATCTGTGCTCTCTCCAGTTTAAAACAGAGCCCGTGACTACGAGCAGGCCTTAGCCTACATGTTGAACATTTGTGTAATATTTCGCAGCCTATTTGGGTTTACCTATTTGGTTTACCTATTTGGTATTTCTATATTCACTGAAGCTGCAATTTTGTAACTCGGCTCTTTTCAGCTCTTCTAACAGTTATTTTTCTTTGTCGATGCAAAATTGTGCCGCAAAGCTGAAATCCCATTGACAACAGTTCCACTGATTAGCCGATTCGATTTTTCTACAAGCGAGTCACTCCAATAAAGAAAACTTTCTAACATCGTAATTTAGATAAAAGAGACCCGAAGAATAAACACTGATATGAGGGAAGCTGAGACATATAGCCTCACATGAAAGTCAAATCAGTACATGGCTAATATTTGGACTTTGACAATGATTGCAGTGAATTGATCGGAGTGGCGTCCGGACTTCTGTTCGGACAACAGCTGATAGTTACAGAGAGCAGGGTGGGTGGTCATCGCTGTCTAATGTCGTCGAGCGGCACCGACGTTGTTGGCGACACATGGCCCATTTTAGAGACGTTTTGAATTTAATGGAGTCAATTAATAGAAACGGTTGTTAATAAAAATCAATTATTATCAAACACCCAACTGTATCTATTATAAATATGTGGTATATTATTAAAGCTAATCCCATGAATATCCATAAGGCCGTCTAGGCTGCTTTATCCAGTCAACTGAGAGAGAAAGTAAGAGGGTGTAGGCACGGGCTTTAGGACCATAATCTGTTGTGTCACAGATGGATATTCGTTTTCAACAAATTATACAAACTGGGTCTTCAGCGCTGTTATCACCTGATTAGGTCCATAGTGTTAAAATGAAGGACTCATTATGATGATTAGGCTACCTACATGTAATTACAGTTTATCTGCCCCCAGATTACCAAGTAACATCATAGATTCTTGGACAACAATTAAAATGTTTATGGTTTGCGACCTGATTTATGCTGCCTAGTGGTTAGAGCGTTGGACTAGTAACCGAAAGGTTGCTAGATTTAATCCCCGAGTTGACAAGGTAAAAATCTGTCGTTTTGCCCCTGAACAAGGCAGTTAACCCACTGTTCCCCGGTAGGCCATCATTGTAAAAAATATTTTTTCTTAACTGACTAGCCTGGTTAAATAAAGGTTAGATTAAAAAAACCCACATAGGGTGGCCTATCATGGTTTCACTTTTCCCCATTGAGTGCCGCCTGCCTGTGTGATTTATTGGACCACCTAAACAGAAAGAGCATCATTGCTGCCATCTACAGGAAGATAGATATACAGAGCAGACTAGTTTTTTATTTCTGAAGGGTAAAAACTGTGCATCTCTTATTGAATGACAAACAACAACCATGTCATGTTCCTACTCCTACTAGGAGTAGTACTGCTGACCAATCACCGACGAAAGGGGCGTGGACTTCGGATCCAGAATTTTCACAAAATGTCACGTGAACAAACAACCTCAAATCTGAACAAACCAAAACCAGATCAAAAAGGGGCTGATATGGTGGCCGTGATAAGGGATTTTAGAAAAGGCCCCTCTCGGTGGTGTTGAGAAATGTATGTAGTTTTAAAAGCTAATTTCCTGCAATTCTACACACATTTTTTGCCATGCAAATGAGAGAAAAAGTTGAAGTTTTAAAACTGATCTCTCCTTTAAACTCCTCTCTCATTCAAGGAGTCAATTGGGCGCTAGAACAAAAATCCAACCTGAGCACCAATTATGTGAACAAGAAGCTCAACATATTAAATATTTTCCAGGATTTGAGATAATAATAATAATACATTTAATTTGTTTGGCGCTTTATATTACAGTTATCTAAAACTTAACTTGTCCTCTGTACTATCGTAAAGCGTGGAAATCATGACATTAAGTACTTTCGAGGAAAATAGGGACGTTTCTGGAGTCATACCCAGACCTTTAGAAGGGATTGCTTGACGATTAGCTTAGCAACCGCTGATAACGGGAACGTGATTGGTCGACAGTCTGCTGGGCGGAGCGTTATATGTTCCTCTATTCATTTCCTGTTGGGATTCTTATCTCCTCCTTTTCTAATATGGCTCAGCCAACCAAAATCTCTCCAGGGGGAGCGGCTGAAAGCGGATGTTTCCGGTTTTCAAGATACAGTATTTTCCATAGAATTAGGAATTAGAATACTAGAATCAGTGGCGATATTAGCATGTAAATCTTGGTATGGCAAACTCAAAAAAGATTTTATGCATGCCAGCAAAGCCACTACACTACACAACAACACTAAACAATACATTAATTGCACTATATAACGGTGACAAACGCTGCCCACAAAATGTTAGGGCCGACATAAAGCTGTCCCAACAGCAGAGCTTTCTTTTCAGCACCATGGAGTGAATCCTTACCACTGCTACACCTGGTTATCAGCAGAGCCTTGTCTTGCAGAGAAACAGTTCATTCAGCCTCATTTACTGCCTTTAAAAAAACATACAGTACCAGTCAAAAGTTTGGACATGCCTTCTCATTCAAATTTGTTTTATTTAATTTTTTTTACTATTTTCTACATTGTAGAATAATAGTGAAGACATCAAAACTATGAAACACATATGGAATTATGTAGTAACCAAGAAAGTGTTACACAAATCCAAATATACTTTATATTTGAGATTCTTCAAAGTAGCCACTCTTTGCCTTGATGACAGCTTTGCACACTCTTGGCATTCTCTCAACCAGCTTGATGAGGTAGTCACCTGGAATGCATTTCAATTAACAGGTGTGCCTTGGTAAAAGTTCATTTGTGGAATTTCTTTCCTTCTTAATGAGTTTGAGCCAATCAGTTGTGTTGTGACAAGGTAGGGGTGGTATACAGAAGATAGCCTTATTTGGTAAAGACAAAGTCCATATTATGGCAAGAACAGATCAAATAAGCAAAGAGAAACAACACCCATCATGATTTTAAGTCATGAAAGTCAGTCAATCTGGAAGATTTCAAGAACTTTTAAAGTTTCTTCAAGTGCAGTCGCAAAAACCATCAAGCGCTTTGATGAAACTGGCTCTCATGAGGACAGCCACAGGAATGGAAGACCCAGAGTTACCTCTGCTGCAGAGGATAAGTTCATTAGAGATTAACTGCACCTAAGATTACAGCCCAAATGAATGCTTCACAGAGTTCAAGTAACAGACGCATCTCAACATCAACTGTTCAGAGGAGACTGCGTGGATCAGACCTTCATCGTTGAATTGCTGCAAAGAAACCACTACTAAAGGACACCGATAATAAGAAGAGACTTGCTTGGGCCAAGAAACACGAGCAATGGACATTAGACCGGTGGAAATCTGTCCTTTGGTCTGATGAGTTCAAATGTGTGATTTTTGCGTCCAACTGCAGTGTCTTTGTGAGACACAGAGTAGGTGAACGGATGATCTCCGCATGTGTGGTTCCCACCGTGAAGCATGGAGGAGGAGGTGTGATGGTGCTTCGCTGGTGATACTGAAGAGGCTATATTGTAGAGGCTGTTTATACAGAAAATTGGTATTAAACCCATATGAACTGTATCTATAATTAAAAATCGAATCAAATCTAATTTTATTGGTCACATACACATATTTAGGAGATGTTATTGCGGATGTAGCGAAATGCTTGTGTTCCTAGCTCCAACATTGTAGTAATATCTAACAATTCACAACAATACACACACATCTAAAAGTAAAACAATGTAATTAAGAAATATTTAAATATTAGGACGAGCAATGTCGGAGTGGCGTTAACTAAAACACAGTAGAAAACAGTATATACATTTGAAATTAGTAACAGCCTTCTTACATAGATATTCCTCTTGTCCAGATGGGATAGGGCAATGTGCAGTGTGATGGCGATTGGATCGTCTGTGGATCTATTGGGGCAGTAAGCAAATTGAAGTGGGTCTAGGGTGACAGGTAAAGTAGAGGTGATATGATCCTTAACGAGCCTCTCAAAGCACTTAATGATGACAGAAGTGAGTGCTACTTTTACTGACAATATTTTAAGTTGTCTATAATTCCATTGCACAACTTCTAATGGATCACATGCCTTACTTTTATGTTCCTGCTCAAGTAAAAGCAGGACTGGTGGCAACTCTGAAAAACTGATCTGGGGACTCCTCTCAGGCGTCAATGTAATAACGTTTCAATCGGTGACGTCACTTGCTCTGAGACCTTGAAGTGGTAGTTCGCCTTGCTCTGCAAGAGCCGCGGCTTTTGTGGAGCGATGGGTAACGATGGTTAGAGGGTGACTGTTGTTGATGTGTGCAGAGGGTCCCTGGTTCGCGCCCGGGTATGGGCGAGGGGACGGTCTAAAGTTAGTACTGCTACATCAACAAACATAAACATAAATTCAAGTTTAGACAATTAAATTGGTAGCTGCACCTATCCCTCTGTGCCTATCAGTTATTAGAGATAGCAGTTTAGGACTCAACATTGCATGATTTCTAGCCTGGAAAGCCGCTTGTGTCCGCTATTTAAAAGTATTTTTGACGTGGAGATCCGTCAAAAAGACATATAAATAGCGCCCACTAGCGGCTATACAGGATACACGATCGCTTACACATTTGCATTTTCCCAACACAAGTTTAGACAAACCAAAAGGCCTAAAAATGTCATGACAAATACAGTAATATCAAACAACGTCACTTGTTTCAACGGCATGAAGACAGTCAAATGTAGTATAACATTTTTATATCGCTTTTGATTCGGTGTGCTGCTTTAAATGATACGTGCACAAGAAATGTTGCAAATATATGTTTCCGCCCCCCTAACACAGACGTGTAGTTGGCTCATTTTTAGTTCCGCCCTGGTCTGAAGGGACAGCTGGGTTAATAACGCAATGTATCTCTCTTTGAGAAACGTCCTGCGATTTAACTGCAACCTCCAGGCGTTACAGAGGAGCCTTTCCAACACAAAGCACAGTCCTGCAGTCATCTCCTCCAGAATGGTACGTTGTGGGGTCTTACCGGGGGTTACAGTCAGTTGTTAGTCCATCGCAGGCCCTGCAAATGACCTTAATAGTTAGCCAAGCTAACTATTGGTTAGTTAGTGGTACTAGCTCAAATGAAATAGTTAGCCATCTTGCTATCTAGCTTTACATGAATGTAGTAATGCTGTTTTTAGGACAACCGCAGTCTGTCAAACAAGAGAAACACAAGTATTCACAGCAATATTCTGGTAGCAAGCTTGTCATTTGGCTAATGTTATCTTGTCAGGCTGGCAGAAGGTCAAAGTCAGTTTACAACTATCTGCTAACTGGCTAACTTTCACTGCATAACTTACCAAGTAAACACGGAGTACAAATTGTATTTGTCGCTTGCGCCGAATACAACAGGTGTAGATTTGACCGTGGAACAATTATTTACGAGCTATTAACCAACAATACCGATTGAAAACGTAAGAACAATGTCTTAAATTTAAAAAAAAGCAAATAGTTAACGTGACTCAATAAAATAGCAATAACGAGGTTATACAAGGAGTGACTTAGCGAGTCAGTGTGTAGAGGGGTACGAGGTAGTTGGTGAAAGTAGCCCCTAGGAATCTAACATAAAGGCTCACTTTTGGTGAACAGTCCCATCACAAGTCAGACTGTACAAGGCAGCCGCTACTCTTCCTGTGGTCCAGCACGAATGAAGGCAGTAATATACATAATAATACCATTTTTTAAAACATTAAAATACATTTTACAACAGATTTCACAATACATTGTGTGCCCTCCGGCCACTACTCTACTACAACACAATCCGTGTGTGTGTGTGTGTGTGTGTGTGTGTGTGTGTGTGTGTGTGTGAAGTCCTCAATGTTCAATAAGGTGTATTTTTATCTGTTTCTTAAATCAGATTTTACTGCTTTTGTTAGTTACTTGATGTATAGATATAGACTTCCATGTAGTCATGGCTCTATGTAGTACTGTGGAATAGAGTTCCATGTAGTCATGGCTCTATGTAGTACTGTGGAATAGAGTTCCATGTAGTCATGGCTCTATGTAGTACTGTGGAATAGAGTTCCATGTAGTCATGTCTCTATGTAGTACTGTAGAATAGAGTTCCATGTAGTCATGGCTCTATGTAGTACTGTGGAATAGAGTTCCATGTAGTCATGTAGTACTGTGGAATAGAGTTCCATGTAGTCATGGCTCTATGTAATATTGTGGAATAGAGTTCCATGTAGTCATGGCTCTATGTAGCACTGTGGAATAGAGTTCCATGTAGTCATGTCTCTATGTAGTACTGTGGAATAGCGTTCCATGTAGTCATGTAGTACTGTGGAATAGAGTTCCATGTAGTCATGGCTCTATGTAGTATTGTGGAATAGAGTTCCATGTAGTCATGTCTCTATGTAGTACTGTGGAATAGAGTTGCATGTAGTCATGGCTCTATGTAGTACTGTGGAATAGAGTTCCATGTAGTCATGGCTCTATGTAGCACTGTGGAATAGAGTTCCATGTAGTCATGTCTCTATGTAGTACTGTGGAATAGAGTTCCATGTAGTCATGTAGTACTGTGGAATAGAGTTCCATGTAGTCATGGCTCTATGTAGTATTGTGGAATAGAGTTCCATGTAGTCATGGCTCTATGTAGCACTGTGGAATAGAGTTCCATGTAGTCATGTCTCTATGTAGTACTGTGGAATAGAGTTCAATGTAGTCATGTAGCACTGTGGAATAGAGTTCCATGTAGTCATGGCTCTATGTAGTACTGTGGAATAGAGTTCCATGTAGTCATGGCTCTATGTAGTACTGTGGAATAGAATTCCGTGTAGTCATGGCTCTATGTAGTACTGTGGAATAGAGTTTCATGTAGTCATGGCTCTATGTAGTAATGTGGAATAGAGTTCCATGTAGTCATGGCTCTATGTAGTACTATGGAATAGAGTTCCATGTAGTCATGGCTCTATGTAGTACTGTGGAATAGAGTTCCATGTAGTCATGGCTCTATGTAGTACTGTGGAATAGAGTTCCATGTAGTCATGGCTCTATGTAGTATTGTGGAATAGAGTTCCATGTAGTCATGGCTCTATGTAGCACTGTGGAATAGAGTTCCATGTAGTCATGTCTCTATGTAGTACTGTGGAATAGAGTTCCATGTAGTCATGTAGTACTGTGGAATAGAGTTCCATGTAGTCATGGCTCTATGTAGTACTGTGGAATAGAGTTCCATGTAGTCATGGCTCTATGTAGTACTGTGGAATAGAGTTCCATGTAGTCATGTCTCTATGTAGTACTGTAGAATAGAGTTCCATGTAGTCATGGCTCTATGTAGTACTGTGGAAGAGAGTTCCATGTAGTCATGGCTCTATGTAGTACTGTGGAATAGAGTTCCATGTAGTCATGGCTCTATGTAGTACTGTGGAATAGAGTTCCATGTAGTCATGTCTCTATGTAGCACTGTGGAATAGAGTTCCATGTAGTCATGTCTCTATGTAGTACTGTGGAATAGAGTTCCATGTAGTCATGTAGTACTGTGGAATAGAGTTCCATGTAGTCATGGCTCTATGTAGTATTGTGGAATAGAGTTCCATGTAGTCATGGCTCTATGTAGCACTGTGGAATAGAGTTCCATGTAGTCATGTCTCTATGTAGTACTGTGGAATAGAGTTCCATGTAGTCATGTAGTACTGTGGAATAGAGTTCCATGTAGTCATGTCTCTATGTAGTACTGTGGAATAGAGTTGCATGTAGTCATGGCTCTATGTAGTACTGTGGAATAGAGTTCCATGTAGTCATGGCTCTATGTAGTACTGTGGAATAGAGTTCCATGTAGTCATGGCTCTATGTAGCACTGTGGAATAGAGTTCCATGTAGTCATGTCTCTATGTAGTACTGTGGAATAGAGTTCAATGTAGTCATGTAGCACTGTGGAATAGAGTTCCATGTAGTCATGGCTCTATGTAGTACTGTGGAATAGAGTTCCATGTAGTCATGGCTCTATGTAGCACTGTGGAATAGAGTTCCATGTAGTCATGTCTCTATGTAGTACTGTGGAATAGAGTTCAATGTAGTCATGTAGTACTGTGGAATAGAGTTCCATGTAGTCATGGCTCTATGTAGTATTGTGGAATAGAGTTCCATGTAGTCATGGCTCTATGTAGCACTGTGGAATAGAGTTCCATGTAGTCATGTCTCTATGTAGCACTGTGGAATAGAGTTCCATGTAGTCATGGCTCTGTGTAGTACTGTGGAATAGAGTTCCATGTGGTCATGGCTCTATGTAGTACTGTGGAATAGAGTTCCATGTAGTCATGGCTCTGTGTAGTACTGTGGAATAGAGTTCCATGTAGTCATGTCTCTATGTAGTAATGTGGAATAGAGTTCCATGTAGTCATGGCTCTATGTAGCACTGTGGAATAGAGTTCCATGTAGTCATGTCTCTATGTAGTACTGTGGAATAGAGTTCCATGTAGTCATGTAGTACTGTGGAATAGAGTTCCATGTAGTCATGGCTCTATGTAGTACTGTGGAATAGAGTTCCATGTAGTCATGGCTCTGTGTAGTACTGTGGAATAGAGTTCCATGTAGTCATGGCTCTATGTAGTACTGTGGAATAGAGTTCCATGTAGTCATGGCTCTATGTAGTACTGTGGAATAGAGTTTCATGTAGTCATGGCTCTATGTAGTAATGTGGAATAGAGTTCCATGTAGTCATGGCTCTATGTAGTACTATGGAATAGAGTTCCATGTGGTCATGGCTCTATGTAGTACTGTGGAATAGAGTTCCATTTAGTCATGGCTCTATGTAGTACTGTGGAATAGAGTTCCATGTAGTCATGGCTCTGTGGAATAGAGTTCCATGTAGTCATGGCTCTGTGTAGTACTGTGCCCCTCCCATAGTCTGTTCTGGACTTAGGGACTGTGTAGATTCATTCAAAACAACCATAAACATAGAGTTTATGCTTATCCATAGACATATTTTATTTAACCTTTATTTTACTAGGCAAGTCAGTTAAGAACAAATTCTTATTTTCAATGACGGCCTAGCCTGGGTACCTGTCTACTGCCTGTTAACTGCCTGTTCAGGGGCAGAACGACAGATTTGTACCTTGTCAGCTCGGGGATTTGAACTTGCAACCTTCCGGTTACTAGTCCAACGCTCTAACCACTAGGCTACCCTGCCGCCCCTCCACTCTAACCACTAGGCTACCCTGCCGCCCCTCCACTCTAACCACTAGGCTACCCTGCCGCCCCTCCACTCTAACCACTAGGCTACCCTGCCGCCCCTCCACTCTAACCACTAGGCTACCCTGCCGCCCCTCCACTCTAACCACTAGGCTACCCTGCCGCCCCAAGCCGCAAGAAAAACCCTGAATTAAAAAGCCAATAGTGCCGTTATACCTTACGTAGCCTTCCACATATTACCAAGTGCAGAAAAACATCAAACCAAACTGATTTACGATGTCTTTGGTACATTGGTATGGCCTATACTCCAAAACTAAACACATTCGCTCAATCGCCTTTGAGTATGGTCTTTTATTATGCATAGTGGACTGGCTCAGTGGTGGTGGACTGGCTCAGTGGTGGTGGACTGGTGGTGGACTGGCTCAGTGGTGGTGGACTGGCTCAGTGGTGGTGGACTGGTGGTGGACTGGCTCAGTGGTGGTGGACTGGCTCAGTGGTGGTGGACCGGCTCAGTGGTGGTGGACCGGCTCAGTGGTGGTGGACTGGCTCAGTGGTGGTGGACTGGCTCAGTGGTGGTGGACTGGCTCAGTGGTGGTGGACTGGCTCAGTGGTGGTGGACTGGCTCAGTGGTGGTGGACTGGCTCAGTGGTGGTGGACTGGCTCAGTGGTGGTGGACCGGCTCAGTGGTGGTGGACTGGCTCAGTGGTGGTGGACTGGTGGTGGACTGGCTCAGTGGTGGTGGACCGGCTCAGTGGTGGTGGACTGGCTCAGTGGTGGTGGACTGGCTCAGTGGTGGTGGACTGGCTCAGTGGTGGTGGACTGGCTCAGTGGTGGTGGACTGGCTCAGTGGTGGTGGACTGGCTCAGTGGTGGTGGACTGGTGGTGGACTGGCTCAGTGGTGGTGGACTGGCTCAGTGGTGGTGGACTGGTGGTGGACTGGCTCAGTGGTGGTGGACTGGCTCAGTGGTGGTGGACCGGCTCAGTGGTGGTGGACCGGCTCAGTGGTGGTGGACTGGCTCAGTGGTGGTGGACTGGCTCAGTGGTGGTGGACTGGCTCAGTGGTGGTGGACTGGCTCAGTGGTGGTGGACTGGCTCAGTGGTGGTGGACTGGCTCAGTGGTGTAAAGTACTTAAAGTAAAAATAGTCTAAACTCCGTGAAGGAGTCGAGGTACTTGGCAAACTGCATCCCAACACTACCGCTGGCACAGAGCACTGTACAAATGGCTGCGTAGGGATTTGTTTACCTACAATTAGCTAGGAGATCTGTATCTAAACACCTGATAGGTCAGCCCGAGACACAACTGTTCTGTTGTTCAGAGGTTGGCTTTCAAATGTCAACAAAGCAAGTCTATAGCTAGCTACTAGTTTATTGTTGTTGAGATTATGCCTCTCTAACCAAATAACCATTTAGTAACCAAGACTAACTTTTCATCTTTGCTATTTGACTGTCTCGATGTTGTTGTTCAGTCTTCAGAGTACAGAATTGAGGCAGACACCTTCGGAGAGCTGAAGGTGCCCGTTGACAAGTATTATGGGGCTCAGACAGTCAGATCCACCATGAACTTCAAGATCGGAGGACCGTCGGAGAGAATGCCAGTAAGTTCAGACTAGATGCTACTTCATCTATCAAGGTGTAGCTTGAGCCCTGAGACACGGCTGTGGATCCCTGTGGCTGTAGGTCACCCGTCCCACCATGTCTCGGGGGGGGGATCATTGTAGCTAGCTCTCGCTACAAATTGGACACACATCCTTGCAACAATTTCCTGTCCTATTTCCCCCAGATTCAGATCAGACTAAAGGTTACTTCCTGTAATCAGCGTATCGTTGTGTATCAGTGAAATCATCGTAGCGCCACACGTCCTCACTACTGTCTTTGGTGTCCAACAGATCCAGGTGATCAAAGCCTTTGGGATTCTGAAGAGGGCTGCTGCAGAGGTCAACAAGGACTACGGACTGGACCCGAGGCTGGCTGATGCCATCGTGCAGGCTGCTGATGAGGTGCCTGATACAGGGGGAACAGCCACACCACTACAGGAGAGGGTCGCATGACTGTCAACGTTGTGACAGATTAGACTGGGTACCTGTCTACTAACACAGATTAGACAGATCAGCCTGGGTACCTGTCTGGTTCTAACACAGATTAGACAGATCAGCCTGGGTACCTGTCTACTAACACAGATTAGACAGATCAGCCTGGGTACCTGTCTGGTTCTAACACAGATTAGACAGATCAGCCTGGGTACCTGTCTACTAACACAGATTAGACAGATCAGCCTGGGTACCTGTCTACTAACACAGATTAGACAGATCAGCCTGGGTACCTATCTAGTTCTAACACAGATTAGACAGATCAGCCTGGGTACCTGTCTACTAACACAGATTAGGCAGATCAGCCTGGGTACCTGTCTACTAACACAGATTAGGCAGATCAGCCTGGGTACCTGTCTGGTTCTAACACAGATTAGACAGATCAGCCTGGGTACCTGTCTACTAACACAGATTAGGCAGATCAGCCTGGGTACCTGTCTACTAACACAGATTAGACAGATCAGCCTGGGTACCTGTCTAGTTCTAACACAGATTAGGCAGATCAGCCTGGGTACCTGTCTAGTTCTAACACATATTAGACAGATCAGACAGATCAGCCTGGGTACCTGTCTAGTTCTAACACAGATTAGACAGATCAGCCTGGGTACCTGTCTACTAACACAGATTAGACAGATCAGCCTGGGTACCTGTCTAGTTCTAACACAGATTAGGCAGATCAGTCTGGGTACCTGTCTAGTTCTAACACAGATTAGGCAGATCAGCCTGGGTACCTGTCTAGTTCTAACACAGATTAGACAGATCAGCCTGGGTACCTGTCTACTAACACAGATTAGACAGATCAGCCTGGGTACCTGTCTAGTTCTGTCACAGATTAGACAGATCAGCCTGGGTACCTGTCTAGTTCTAACACAGATTTGACAAATCAGCCTGGGTACCTGTCTAGTTCTAACACAGATTAGACAGATCAGCCTGGGTACCTGTCTAGTTCTAACACAGATTAGACAGATCAGCCTGGGTACCTGTCTAGTTCTAACACAGATTAGGCAGATCAGCCTGGGTACCTGTCTAGTTCTAACACAGATTAGACAGATCAGCCTGGGTACCTGTCTACTAACACAGATTAGACAGATCAGCCTGGGTACCTGTCTAGTTCTAACACAGATTAGGCAGATCAGTCTGGGTACCTGTCTAGTTCTAACACAGATTAGGCAGATCAGCCTGGGTACCTGTCTAGTTCTAACACAGATTAGACAGATCAGCCTGGGTACCTGTCTACTAACACAGATTAGACAGATCAGCCTGGGTACCTGTCTAGTTCTGTCACAGATTAGACAGATCAGCCTGGGTACCTGTCTAGTTCTGTCACAGATTAGACAGATCAGCCTGGGTACCTGTCTAGTTCTAACACAGATTTGACAAATCAGCCTGGGTACCTGTCTAGTTCTAACACAGATTAGACAGATCAGCCTGGGTACCTGTCTACTAACACAGATTAGACAGATCAGCCTGGGTACCTGTCTAGTTCTAACACAGATTAGGCAGATCAGTCTGGGTACCTGTCTAGTTCTAACACAGATTAGGCAGATCAGCCTGGGTACCTGTCTAGTTCTAACACAGATTAGACAGATCAGCCTGGGTACCTGTCTACTAACACAGATTAGACAGATCAGCCTGGGTACCTGTCTAGTTCTGTCACAGATTAGACAGATCAGCCTGGGTACCTGTCTAGTTCTAACACAGATTTGACAAATCAGCCTGGGTACCTGTCTAGTTCTAACACAGATTAGACAGATCAGCCTGGGTACCTGTCTAGTTCTAACACAGATTAGACAGATCAGCCTGGGTACCTGTCTAGTTCTAACACAGATTAGGCAGATCAGCCTGGGTACCTGTCTAGTTCTAACACAGATTAGACAGATCAGCCTGGGTACCTGTCTACTAACACAGATTAGACAGATCAGCCTGGGTACCTGTCTAGTTCTAACACAGATTAGGCAGATCAGTCTGGGTACCTGTCTAGTTCTAACACAGATTAGGCAGATCAGCCTGGGTACCTGTCTAGTTCTAACACAGATTAGACAGATCAGCCTGGGTACCTGTCTACTAACACAGATTAGACAGATCAGCCTGGGTACCTGTCTAGTTCTGTCACAGATTAGACAGATCAGCCTGGGTACCTGTCTAGTTCTGTCACAGATTAGACAGATCAGCCTGGGTACCTGTCTAGTTCTAACACAGATTAGACAGATCAGCCTGGGTACCTGTCTAGTTCTAACACAGATTAGACAGATCAGCCTGGGTACCTGTCTAGTTCTAACACAGATTAGACAGATCAGCCTGGGTACCTGTCTAGTTCTAACACAGATTAGACAGATCAGCCTGGGTACCTGTCTAGTTCTAACACCGATTAGACAGATCAGCCTGGGTACCTGTCTAGTTCTAACATTAGGCAACACTGCTGTAGAGAATAGCTATAGCTTTTGATACAGTACAGAGCAAAGCGCAGAGCACTAGACCTTGCTACCTAGCCTGGTCCCAGACCTGTTTGTGTTGTTGGCAAGACGGCACAAACAGATCTGGGATCAAGCTATTCGCTAGCTACATTAGTCCTACTAGTTACATTTAGCCATGGTGCCTCATTCTACTGATGAATGCCTTGGTACCGGTCTTGGCCTTGGTACCGGTCTTGGTACCGGTCTTGGCCTTGGTACCGGTCTTGGCCTTGGTACTGGTCTTGGCCTTGGTACCGGTCTGGGCCTTGGTACTGGTCTGGGCCTTGGTACCCTTGTCTGATGTCCATGTTCCTTGGACCAGACTAAGGCATGTTGGCCTCTCTGGTCTGATGTCCATGTTGACCTCTCTGGTCTGATGTCCATGTTGACCTCTCTGGTCTGATGTCCATGTTGACCTCTCTTGTCTGATGTCCATGTTCCTTTACCAGGTGGCAGCTGGTAAGCTGGATGACCATTTTCCTCTGGTGGTGTGGCAGACCGGGTCAGGAACTCAGTCCAACATGAACGTCAACGAGGTGATCAGCAACAGGGCCATCGAGATCCTCGGAGGGAAGCTGGGGAGCAAGGACCCTGTTCACCCCAACGACCACGTCAACAAAAGCCAGGTAGGCTAACCATTCTGAAACGCTTTCTCATTTCATACTAAATGTTGAAGAAGGAAATAAACAGTTTTTCACCCAGATAGAAGTAGCTAGTTTTATTTGGACCCTCAGAAGGGTAACAGACTGTAGCGTTTGCCCTCAGGAGGGTAACAGACTGTAGCGTTTGCCCTCAGGAGGGTAACAGACTGTAGCGTTTGCCCTCAGGAGGGTAACAGATTGTAGCGTTTGCCCTCAGGAGGGTAACAGACTGTAGCGTTTGCCCTCAGGAGGGTAACAGACTGTAGCGTTTGCCCTCAGGAGGGTAACAGACTGTAGCGTTTGCCCTCAGGAGGGTAACAGACTGTAGTGTTTGCCCTCAGGAGGGTAACATACTGTAGCGTTTGCCCTCAGGAGGGTAACAGACTGTAGCGTTTGCCCTCAGGAGGGTAACAGACTGTAGCGTTTGCCCTCAGGAGGGTAACAGACTGTATCGTTTGCCCTCAGGAGGGTATTTGTATTTATAGGTATCTGATAAGCTCAGGTAAAGAGTTTTTAAATATCTATTAATCTGTATTTAATGTAAATAGTTGGGTCTTTCAGAGTATTTGAATGGACCTGTAGTTGACCTCTTGTCTGCTCTTGCAGAGCTCCAACGATACGTTCCCCACAGCCATGCACATCGCAGCAGCCAAAGAGGTCCACGAGGTTCTGCTGCCCGGTCTACAACACCTCCACGACGCCCTGCACGCCAAGGCTGTGGAGTTTAAAGACATCATCAAGATCGGACGCACACACACACAGGACGCTGTGCCGTTGTCTCTGGGACAGGTACAGTACACACACACACAGGACGTTGTGCCGTTGTCTCTGGGACAGGTACAGGACGCTGTGCTGTTGTCTCTGGGACAGGTACAGGACGCTGTGCCGTTGTCTCTGGGACAGGGGCAGGACATAGACACACACCTCATAATGTGTTCATGTTGTAGGATGCTGTTTAAAGCTCTGTGACGTGTCTCGGGGGATTACTGAAGACAGCGTCTCTAATGATCATGATCATGTTGCTAATTGATTCATTCAGCTGTGGCCAGTGTCATGTCGTGATAATCTTTGTGCCTGTCTCTGTGATATGTTGTTGTCACGATACCAGTTTTAGAATCAGTTTTAGAATCAGATTCTAGAATCAGTTTTAGAATCAATACCGTAAATGATAACATGGCAGAGAAAGAAGCGTTTCGCTCTCAGTCCCACTGTATTTAGTTTTACTGAACAAATGGCCACTGGATTGATGTAAATAATCATGATGTCATTCTGCCAGGTAGGCATGGGCTACTTTGTAGTAAACTTTTAATTGAGAAGGTTTTTGGGAAAGCCTTTCCAGCTACCAGCAGACGATTGTCATTAGCATTATCGCCTCATTAGCCTTTCCAACTACCAGAAGACGGTTGTCATTAGCATTATCGCCTCATTAGCCTTTCCAGATACCAGCAGACGGTTGTCATTAGCATTATCGCCTCATTAGCCTTTCCAGATACCAGCAGACGGTTGTCATTAGCATTATCGCCTCATTAGCCTTTCCAGATACCAGCAGACGTTTGTCATTAGCATTATCGCCTCATTAGCCTTTCCAGATACCAGCAGACGGTTGTCATTAGCATTATCGCCTCATTAGCCTTTCCAGATACCAGCAGACGTTTGTCATTAGCATTATCGCCTCATTAGCCTTTCCAGATACCAGCAGACGTTTGTCATTAGCATTATCGCCTCATTAGCCTTTCCAGATACCAGCAGACGTTTGTCATTAGCATTATCGCCTCATTAGCCTTTCCAGATACCAGCAGACGTTTGTCATTAGCATTATCGCCTCATTAGCCTTTCCAGCTACCAGCAGACGGTTGACATTAGCACACAGACGGGCATTCCCTTGCCGTTGTCTCATGAGGAAGTTGCAGGGAATATGAATAACTGTTGATGGTTTATGATAAACATGGACAAATTTAATTAATTTCAAAGCATTTACTTTTTTTTCCAAACGTGACACTTTTTTGATAGAAGAAACGAATGTTCCAAACATTTTGTACCGACCCGTTTTTCGTGTTGTATTGGAAAAGTGCAGATGTTTCGGTGTACTGTACGTGCAACACTAGTGTGGTAACATACTAGTCTAGTAGATGTCAAACTGTCCTAATGAGCCATTTAAAATGTATTTCTACCAGTCGACCAACTGTCCCAATGAGCCATTTAAAATGTATTTCTACCAGTCGACCAACTGTCCTAATGAGCCATTTAAAATGTATTTCTACCAGTCGACCAACTGTCCTAATGAGCCATTTAAAATGTATTTCTACCAGTCGACCAACTGTCCTAATGAGCCATTTAAAATGTATTTCTACCAGTCGACCAACTGTCCTAATGAGCCATTTAAAATGTATTTCTACCAGTCGACCAACTGTCCTAATGAGCCATTTAAAATGTATTTCTACCAGTCGACCAACTGTCCTAATGAGCCATTTAAAATGTATTTCTACCAGCCGACCAACTGTCCTAATGAGCCATTTAAAATGTATTTCTACCAGCCGACCAACTGTCCTAATGAGCCATTTAAAATGTATTTCTACCAGCCGACCAACTGTCCTAATGAGCCATTTAAAATGTATTTCTACCAGTCGACCAACTGTCCTAATGAGCCATTTAAAATGTATTTCTACCAGTCGACCAACTGTCCTAATGAGCCATTTAAAATGTATTTCTACCAGCCGACCAACTGTCCTAATGAGCCATTTAAAATGTATTTCTACCAGTCGACCAACTGTCCTAATGAGCCATTTAAAATGTATTTCTACCAGTCGACCAACTGTCCTAATGAGCCATTTAAAATGTATTTCTACCAGCCGACCAACTGTCCTAATGAGCCATTTAAAATGTATTTCTACCAGTCGACCAACTGTCCTGTTTCTCTTTGTTTTACAGGAGTTCGGTGGGTATGTGCAGCAGGTAAAGTACAGTATTGAGCGAGTGAAGACGGCCATGCCCAGAATATATGAGCTGGCAGCAGGAGGTACTGCCGTGGGCACGGGCCTCAACACGCGCATCGGCTTTGCTGAGAAAGTAGCAGCTACTGTCGCCTCTCTCACAGGTACAGGAGGGTACACACACACACACACACACATACATACAGTACATACACACACACACATGCATTTCATAATGGTTATCATAGTCATGTCTGGTCCACGTTTTCTCACTACTGGTGTCCCCCAGGGCTCTGCACTAGGTCCTCTTTAATGTCTCACTACTGGTGTCCCCCAGGGCTCTGCACTAGGTCCTCTTTAATGTCTCACTACTGGTGTCCCCCAGGGCTCTGCACTAGGTTCTCTTTAATGTCTCACTACTGGTGTCCCCCAGGGCTCTGCACTAGGTCCTCTATAATGTCTCACTACTGGTGTCCCCCAGGGCTCTGCACTAGGTCCTCTTTAATGTCTCACTACTGGTGTCCCCCAGGGCTCTGTACTAGGTCCTCTTTAATGTCTCACTACTGGTGTCCCCCAGGGCTCTGTACTAGGTCCTCTTTAATGTCTCACTACTGGTGTCCCCCAGGGCTCTGCACTAGGTCCTCTCCTGTTTTCTCTGTACACCAAGTCACGTGGTTCTGTCAGAGGGTTTGCATTGTGGTGTTATGGCTACATTTTACCCTCCCAGCTGTTATCATAAGTCAGACATTATATACTCTGTCAACCTTGAATTGTTTCTGTTTTTATCAAGACCTGTCTACATGATGTCACATCCTGTCTCCAGGTCTGCCTTTCGTGACTGCTCCCAACAAATTTGAGGCTCTAGCGGCCCACGATGCTCTGGTGGAGCTGAGCGGAGCGTTGAACACGGTGGCCGTCAGTATGATGAAGATCGCCAATGATATCCGCTTCCTGGGGTCCGGGCCCCGCTCTGGCCTGGGAGAACTATGTCTGCCTGAGAACGAGCCTGGTAGCAGCATCATGCCTGGTGAGTTTCCGTAGTCTGGTTTTCACCATTGTTGTCAAGCATAACACGATATAGTTCACTGTCAAATCAAATTCGATTGGTTACATACACGTGTTTAGCAGATGTTATTGCGAGTGTAGCAAAATGCTTGTGTTTCTAGATCCGACAGTGTAGTAATATCTAGCATGTAATCAAACAATTTCACAACAACTACCTTATACACACACATCTAAGTCAAGGAATGGAATTAAGAATATAAATATATGGATGAGCAATGACAGAGCGGCATAGACTAAGATACAGTAGAATAGAATACAGTATATACATATGATGAGTAATGCAGGATATGTAAACATTATTAAGGAGACATTATTAAATTAGGAAAGGAGTGAAAGAGATCACAGAAAAGAGTGAACAGTATTTGGACATGCCATAGATGGCATAGAACACTTGGGTACTATCTGTCCCAGTGGTCTGGCATTAGCTAAGTGGAACAGAGCTACATGACCCCACCTAACTCCCAGCTGTTATAACAGAGCTACATGACCCCACCTAACTCCCAGCTGTTATAACAGAGCTACATGACCCCACCTAACTCCCAGCTGTCTGAACAGAGCTACATGACCCCACCTAACTCCCAGCTGTTATAACAGAGCTACATGACCCCACCTAACTCCCAGCTGTCTGAACAGAGCTACATGACCCCACCTAACTCCCAGCTGTCTGAACAGAGCTACATGACCCCACCTAACTCCCAGCTGTCTGAACAGAGCTATGTGACCCCACCTAACTCCCAGCTGTTATAACAGAGCTACATGACCCCACCTAACCCCCAGCTGTCTGAACAGAGCTACATGACCCCACCTAACTCCCAGCTGTTATAACAGAGCTACATGACCCCACCTAACTCCCAGCTGTTATAACAGAGCTACATGACCCCACCTAACTCCCAGCTGTCTGAACAGAGCTACATGACCCCACCTAACTCCCAGCTGTCTGAACAGAGCTACATGACCCCACCTAACTCCCAGCTGTTATAACAGAGCTACATGACCCCACCTAACTCCCAGCTGTCAGAACAGAGCTACATGACCCCACCTAACTCCCAGCTGTCTGAACAGAGCTACATGACCCCACCTAACTCCCAGCTGTCAGAACAGAGCTACATGACCCCACCTAACTCCCAGCTGTCTGAACAGAGCTACATGACCCCACCTAACTCCCAGCTGTCTGAACAGAGCTACATGACCCCACCTAACTCCCAGCTGTTATAACAGAGCTACATGACCCCACCTAACTCCCAGCTGTTATAACAGAGCTACATGACCCCACCTAACTCCCAGCTGTTATAACAGAGCTACATGACCCCACCTAACTCCCAGCTGTCTGAACAGAGCTACATGACCCCACCTAACTCCCAGCTGTTATAACAGAGCTACATGACCCCACCTAACTCCCAGCTGTCTGAACAGAGCTACATGACCCCACCTAACTCCCAGCTGTCTGAACAGAGCTACATGACCCCACCTAACTCCCAGCTGTTATAACAGAGCTACATGACCCCACCTAACTCCCAGCTGTTATAACAGAGCTACATGACCCCACCTAACTCCCAGCTGTTATAACAGACCTACATGACCCCACCTAACTCCCAGCTGGTTTAACAGAGCTACATGACCCCACCTAACTCCCAGCTGTTATAACAGAGCTACATGACCCCACCTAACTCCCAGCTGTCTGAACAGAGCTACATGACCCCACCTAACTCCCAGCTGTTATAACAGAGCTACATGACCCCACCTAACTCCCAGCTGTCTGAACAGAGCTACATGACCCCACCTAACTCCCAGCTGTTATAACAGAGCTACATGACCCCACCTAACTCCCAGCTGTCTGAACAGAGCTACATGACCCCAACTAACTCCCAGCTGTCTGAACAGAGCTACATGACCCCAACTAACTCCCAGCTGTCTGAACAGAGCTACATGACCCCACCTAACTCCCAGCTGTCTGAACAGAGCTACATGACCCGACCTAACTCCCAGCTGTTATAACATAGCTACATGACCCCACCTAACTCCCAGCTGTTATAACGAGCTACATGACCCCACCTAACTCCCAGCTGTTATAACAGAGCTACATGACCCCACCTAACTCCCAGCTGTTATAACAGAGCTACATGACCCCACCTAACTCCCAGCTGTTATAACAGAGCTACATGACCCCACCTAACTCCCAGCTGTCTGAACAGAGCTACATGACCCCACCTAACTCCCAGCTGTTATAACAGAGCTACATGACCCCACCTAACTCCCAGCTGTCAGAACAGAGCTACATGACCCCACCTAACTCCCAGCTGTCTGAACAGAGCTACATGACCCCACCTAACTCCCAGCTGTCTGAACAGAGCTACATGACCCCACCTAACTCCCAGCTGTCAGAACAGAGCTACATGACCCCACCTAACTCCCAGCTGTCTGAACAGAGCTACATGACCCCACCTAACTCCCAGCTGTTATAACAGAGCTACATGACCCCACCTAACTCCCAGCTGTTATAACAGAGCTACATGACCCCACCTAACTCCCAGCTGTCTGAACAGAGCTACATGACCCCACCTAACTCCCAGCTGTCTGAACAGAGCTACATGACCCCACCTAACTCCCAGCTGTCTGAACAGAGCTACATGACCCCACCTAACTCCCAGCTGTCTGAACAGAGCTACATGACCCCACCTAACTCCCAGCTGTCTGAACAGAGCTACATGACCCCACCTAAACTCCCAGCTGTCTGAACAGAGCTACATGACCCCACCTAACTCCCAGCTGTTATAACATAGCTACATGACCCCACCTAACTCCCAGCTGTTATAACAGAGCTACATGACCCCACCTAACTCCCAGCTGTTATAACAGAGCTACATGACCCCACCTAACTCCCAGCTGTTATAACGAGCTACATGACCCCACCTAACTCCCAGCTGTCTGAACAGAGCTACATGACCCCACCTAACTCCCAGCTGTTATAACAGAGCTACATGACCCCACCTAACTCCCAGCTGTTATAACAGAGCTACATGACCCCACCTAACTCCCAGCTGTCTGAACAGAGCTACATGACCCCACCTAACTCCCAGCTGTTATAACAGAGCTACATGACCCCACCTAACTCCCAGCTGTTATAACAGAGCTACATGACCCCACCTAACTCCCAGCTGTTATAACATAGCTACATGACCCCACCTAACTCCCAGCTGTCTGAACAGAGCTACATGACCCCACCTAACTCCCAGCTGTTATAACAGAGCTACATGACCCCACCTAACTCCCAGCTGTTATAACAGAGCTACATAACCCCACCTAACTCCCAGCTGTCTGAACAGAGCTACATGACCCCACCTAACTCCCAGCTGTCTGAACAGAGCTACATGACCCCACCTAACTCCCAGCTGTTATAACAGAGCTACATGACCCCACCTAACTCCCAGCTGTTATAACAGAGCTACATGACCCCACCTAACTCCCAGCTGTCTGAACAGAGCTACATGACCCCACCTAACTCCCAGCTGTTATAACAGAGCTACATGACCCCACCTAACTCCCAGCTGTTATAACAGAGCTACATGACCCCACCTAACTCCCAGCTGTTATAACAGAGCTACATGACCCCACCTAACTCCCAGCTGTCTGAACAGAGCTACATGACCCCACCTAACTCCCAGCTGTCTGAACAGAGCTACATGACCCCACCTAACTCCCAGCTGTTATAACAGTGCTACATGACCCCACCTAACTCCCAGCTGTTATAACAGAGCTACATGACCCCACCTAACTCCCAGCTGTTATAACAGAGCTACATGACCCCACCTAACTCCCAGCTGTCTGAACAGAGCTACATGACCCCACCTAACTCCCAGCTGTTATAACAGTGCTACATGACCCCACCTAACTCCCAGCTGTCTGAACAGAGCTACATGACCCCACCTAACTCCCAGCTGTCTGAACAGAGCTACATGACCTCACCTAACTCCCAGCTGTCTGAACAGAGCTACATGACCCCACCTAACTCCCAGCTGTTATAACAGAGCTACATGACCCCACCTAACTCCCAGCTGTCTGAACAGAGCTACATGACCCCACCTAACTCCCAGCTGTCTGAACAGAGCTACATGACCCCACCTAACTCCCAGCTGTCTGAACAGAGCTACATGACCCCACCTAACTCCCAGCTGTCTGAACAGAGCTACATGACCCCACCTAACTCCCAGCTGGTTTAACAGAGCTACATGACCCCACCTAACTCCCAGCTGTCTGAACAGAGCTACATGACCCCACCTAACTCCCAGCTGTCAGAACAGAGCTACATGACCCCACCTAACTCCCAGCTGTTATAACAGAGCTACATGACCCCACCTAACTCCCAGCTGTTATAACAGAGCTACATGACCCCACCTAACTCCCAGCTGTTATAACAGAGCTACATGACCCCACCTAACTCCCAGCTGTTATAACAGAGCTACATAACCCCACCTAACTCCCAGCTGTCTGAAAAGAGCTACATGACCCCACCTAACTCCCAGCTGTCTGAACAGAGCTACATGACCCCACCTAAACTCCCAGCTGTCTGAACAGAGCTACATGACCCCACCTAACTCCCAGCTGTTATAACATAGCTACATGACCCCACCTAACTCCCAGCTGTTATAACAGAGCTACATGACCCCACCTAACTCCCAGCTGTTATAACAGAGCTACATGACCCCACCTAACTCCCAGCTGTCTGAACAGAGATACATGACCCCACCTAACTCCCAGCTGTTATAACAGAGCTACATGACCCCACCTAACTCCCAGCTGTCTGAACAGAGATACATGACCCCACCTAACTCCCAGCTGTTATAACAGAGCTACATGACCCCACCTAACTCCCAGCTGTTATAACAGTGCTACATGACCCCACCTAACTCCCAGCTGTCTGAACAGAGCTACATGACCCCACCTAACTCCCAGCTGTTATAACGAGCTACATGACCCCACCTAACTCCCAGCTGTTATAACAGAGCTACATGACCCCACCTAACTCCCAGCTGTCAGAACAGAGCTACATGACCCCACCTAACTCCCAGCTGTGATAACAGAGCTACATGACCCCACCTAACTCCCAGCTGTTATAACAGAGCTACATGACCCCACCTAACTCCCAGCTGTTATAACAGAGCTACATGACCCCACCTAACTCCCAGCTGTTATAACAGAGCTACATAACCCCACCTAACTCCCAGCTGTCTGAAAAGAGCTACATGACCCCACCTAACTCCCAGCTGTCTGAACAGAGCTACATGACCCCACCTAAACTCCCAGCTGTCTGAACAGAGCTACATGACCCCACCTAACTCCCAGCTGTTATAACATAGCTACATGACCCCACCTAACTCCCAGCTGTTATAACAGAGCTACATGACCCCACCTAACTCCCAGCTGTTATAACAGAGCTACATGACCCCACCTAACTCCCAGCTGTCTGAACAGAGATACATGACCCCACCTAACTCCCAGCTGTTATAACAGAGCTACATGACCCCACCTAACTCCCAGCTGTCTGAACAGAGATACATGACCCCACCTAACTCCCAGCTGTTATAACAGAGCTACATGACCCCACCTAACTCCCAGCTGTTATAACAGTGCTACATGACCCCACCTAACTCCCAGCTGTCTGAACAGAGCTACATGACCCCACCTAACTCCCAGCTGTTATAACGAGCTACATGACCCCACCTAACTCCCAGCTGTTATAACAGAGCTACATGACCCCACCTAACTCCCAGCTGTCAGAACAGAGCTACATGACCCCACCTAACTCCCAGCTGTTATAACGAGCTACATGACCCCACCTAACTCCCAGCTGTCTGAACAGAGCTACATGACCCCACCTAACTCCCAGCTGTCTGAACAGAGCTACATGACCCCACCTAACTCCCAGCTGTTATAACAGAGCTACATGACCCCACCTAACTCCCAGCTGTTATAACAGAGCTACATGACCCCACCTAACTCCCAGCTGTCTGAACAGAGCTACATGACCCCACCTAACTCCCAGCTGTTATAACAGAGCTACATGACCCCACCTAACTCCCAGCTGTCTGAACAGAGATACATGACCCCACCTAACTCCCAGCTGTCTGAACAGAGCTACATGACCCCACCTAACTCCCAGCTGTTATAACAGAGCTACATGACCCCACCTAACTCCCAGCTGTCTGAACAGAGCTACATGACCCCACCTAACTCCCAGCTGTTATAACAGAGCTACATGACCCCACCTAACTCCCAGCTGTTATAACAGAGCTACATGACCCCACCTAACTCCCAGCTGTTATAACAGAGCTACATGACCCCACCTAACTCCCAGCTGTTATAACATAGCTACATGACCCCACCTAACTCCCAGCTGTCTGAACAGAGCTACATGACCCCACCTAACTCCCAGCTGTTATAACAGAGCTACATGACCCCACCTAACTCCCAGCTGTTATAACAGTGCTACATGACCCCACCTAACTCCCAGCTGTCTGAACAGAGCTACATGACCCCACCTAACTCCCAGCTGTCTGAACAGAGCTACATGACCCCACCTAACTCCCAGCTGTTATAACGAGCTACATGACCCCACCTAACTCCCAGCTGTTATAACAGAGCTACATGACCCCACCTAACTCCCAGCTGTCTGAACAGAGCTACATGACCCCACCTAACTCCCAGCTGTCTGAACAGAGCTACATGACCCCACCTAACTCCCAGCTGTTATAACAGAGCTACATGATCCCACCTAACTCCCAGCTGTCTGAACAGAGCTACATGACCCCACCTAACTCCCAGCTGTCAGAACAGAGCTACATGACCCCACCTAACTCCCAGCTGTTATAACGAGCTACATGACCCCACCTAACTCCCAGCTGTTATAACAGAGCTACATGACCCCACCTAACTCCCAGCTGTTATAACAGAGCTACATGACCCCACCTAACTCCCAGCTGTTATAACAGAGCTACATGACCCCACCTAACTCCCAGCTGTTATAACAGAGCTACATGACCCCACCTAACTCCCAGCTGTTATAACAGAGCTACATGACCCCACCTAACTCCCAGCTGTTATAACAGAGCTACATGACCCCACCTAACTCCCAGCTGTCAGAACAGAGCTACATGACCCCACCTAACTCCCAGCTGTCTGAACAGAGCTACATGACCCCACCTAACTCCCAGCTGTTATAACAGAGCTACATGACCCCACCTAACTCCCAGCTGTCAGAAAGGGGGCTACATGACCCCACCTAACTCCTAGCTGTTATAACAGAGCTACATGACCCCACCTAACTCCCAGCTGTCAGAACAGAGCTACATGACCCCACCTAACTCCCAGCTGTCTGAACAGAGCTACATGACCCCACCTAACTCCCAGCTGTTATAACAGAGCTACATGACCCCACCTAACTCCCAGCTGTCTGAACAGAGCTACATGACCCCACCTAACTCCCAGCTGTTATAACAGAGCTACATGACCCCACCTAACTCCCAGCTGTCAGAAATCATCCACATCCAGGGTGGGTCTGGTTTCAAGATGTATTTTTGTCCAGGCCTTTACTTCCCCCTCTTGACCTCTCCTTCAGCAGGAGATGTTATAAAAACTATCTAGCTACCCACAACCTGCCTTTAGTCAGACAGCCTCTCTAGCTACCCACAACCTGTCTTTATTCAGACTACCTCTCTAGCTACCCGCAACCTGTCTTTATTCAGACTGCCTCTCTAGCTACCCACAACCTGTCTTTATTCAGACTACCTCTCTAGCTACCCGCAACCTGTCTTTATTCAGACTGCCTCTCTAGCTACCCACAACCTGTCTTTATTCAGACTGCCTCTCTAGCTACCCGCAACCTGTCTTTATTCAGACTGCCTCTCTAGCTACCCACAACCTGTCTTTATTCAGACTACCTCTCTAGCTACCCGCAACCTGTCTTTATTCAGACTGCCTCTCTAGCTACCCACAACCTGTCTTTATTCAGACTGCCTCTCTAGCTACCCGCAACCTGTCTTTATTCAGACTACCTCTCTAGCTACCCACAACCTGTCTTTATTCAGACTGCCTCTCTAGCTACCCACAACCTGTCTTTATTCAGACTGCCTCTCTAGCTACCCGCAACCTGTCTTTAGTCAGACAGCCTCTCTAGCTACCCACAACCTGTCTTTATTCAGACTGCCTCTCTAGCTACCCGCAACCTGTCTTTAGTCAGACTACCTCTCTAGCTACCCGCAACCTGTCTCTAGTCAGACTACCTCTTCATCTACCCACAACCTGTTTTTAGTCAGACAGCCTCTCTAGCTACCCGCAACCTGTCTTTAGTCAGACAGCCTCTCTAGCTACCCACAACCTGTCTTTATTCAGACTGCCTCTCTAGCTACCCGCAACCTGTCTTTAGTCAGACTACCTCTCTAGCTACCCGCAACCTGTCTCTAGTCAGACTACCTCTTCATCTACCCACAACCTGTTTTTATTCAGACAGCCTCTCTAGCTACCCACAACCTGCCTTTAGTCAGACTACCTCTCTATCTACCCACAACCTGTTTTTATTCAGGCAGCCTCTCTAGCTACCCACAACCTGCCTTTATTCAGACAGCCTCTCTAGCTACCCACAACCTGTCTTTAGTCAGACTACCTCTCTAGCTACCCACAACCTGCCTTTAGTCAGACAGCCTCTCTAGCTACCCACAACCTGTCTTTAGTCAGACTACCTCTCTAGCTACCCACAACCTGTCTTTATTCAGACAGCCTCTCTAGCTACCCACAACCATTCAGACAGCCTCTCTAGCTACCCACAACCTGCCTTTAGTCAGACAGCCTCTCTAGCTACCCACAACCTGTCTTTATTCAGACAGCCTCTCTAGCTACCCACAACCTGCCTTTATTCAGACTACCTCTCTAGCTACCAACAACCTGCCTTTAGTCAGACTACCTCTCTAGCTACCCACAACCTGTCTTTAGTCAGACAGCCTCTCTAGCTACCCACAACCTGCCTTTATTCAGACTACCTCTCTAGCTACCCACAACCTGTCTTTATTCAGACAGCCTCTCTAGCTACCCACAACCTGCCTTTAGTCAGACTACCTCTCTAGCTACCCACAACCTGTCTTTAGTCAGACTACCTCTCTAGCTACCCACAACCTGTCTTTATTCAGACAGCCTCTCTAGCTACCCTCAATCTGCCTTTAGTCAGACTACCTCTCTAGCTACCCACAACCTGCCTTTAGTCAGACTACCTCTCTAGCTACCCACAACCTGTCTTTATTCAGACTACCTCTCTAGCTACCCACAACCTGTATTTAGTCAGACTACCTCTCTAGCTACCCACAACCTGCCTTTAGTCAGACTACCTCTCTAGCTACCCACAACCTGTATTTAGTCAGACTACCTCTCTAGCTACCCACAACCTGCCTTTAGTCAGACTACCTCTCTAGCTACCCACAACCTGTCTTTATTCAGACTACCTCTCTAGCTACCCACAACCTGTATTTAGTCAGACTACCTCTCTAGCTACCCACAACCTGTCTTTATTCAGAAAGCAGCACAATAACATGTTGACAAATACTTCTGGAGGATTTCAAAGGGTAAGGACTGATTACAGAACAGTTTCTACTGAAGACCTTGACATGACATGAAGGGATCCTATGCTGATGGACTGATTACAGAACAGTTTCTACTAAAGGCCTTGACATGACATGAAGGGATCGTACTGATTACAGAACAGTTTCTACTGAAGGCCTTGACATGACATGAAGGGATCCTACACTGATGGACTGATTACAGAACAGTTTCTACTGAAGGCCTTGACATGACATGAAGGGATCCTACACTGATGGACTGATTACAGAACAGTTTCTACTGAAGACCTTGACATGACATGAAGGGATCCTACACTGATGGACTGATTACAGAACAGTTTCCTCAGAAGGCCTTGACATGACATGAAGGGATCGTACTGATGGACTGATTACAGAACAGTTTCCTCAGAAGGCCTTGACATGACGGGATCGTGCTGATGGACTGATTACAGAACAGTTTCTACTAAAGGCCTTGACATGACATGAAGGGATCGTACTGATGGACTGATTACAGAACAGTTTCCTCTGAAGGCCTTGACATTTAGGAGAGCCTTGAAAGTGGTGCTGTCCAGTGTTTACCCTCCTCTCAGAAGTGGTGTTGTTGACCTCTGTTCAGCTGTGTTGTTGTAGGATTTCAGCAGGTTGTGATTGGAGCTCGTGTAACGTTACAGCCCTACCTTGGTTTAGTTTATTTACACAAGTAGAACAGTTTGTAACAGTAAAAAACAACAACAGTTTGATCGGGGGGGAAAGAGCTGAACGGGGTCGTCGACTGTGGGGTTTGAACCACTATGGGGTTTAACCATGGGGTTTAACCATGGGGTTTAACCATGGGGGTTTAACCATGGGGTTTAACCATGGGGTTTAACCATGGGGGTTTAACCATGGGGGTTTAACCATGGGGTTTAACCATGGGGTTTAACCATGGGGTTTTAACCATGGGGTTTTAACCATGGGGTTTTAACCATGGGGTTTAACCATGGGGTTTTAACCATGGGGTTTTAACCATGGGGTTTTAACCATGGGGTTTAACCATGGGGTTTAACCATGGGGTTTAACCATGGGGTTTTAACCATGGGGGTTTAACCATGGGGGTTTAACCATGGGGTTTAACCATGGGGTTTAAACCACTGTTTTAACCATGGGGTTTAACCATGGGGTTTAACCATGGGGTTTAACCATGGGGTTTAATCATGGGGTTTTAACCATGGGGTTTTAACCATGGGGTTTTAACCATGGGGGTTTAACCATGGGGGTTTAACCATGGGGTTTAACCATGGGGTTTAACCATGGGGTTTAAACCACTGTTTAACCATGGGGTTTAACCATGGGGTTTTAACCATGGGGTTTTAACCATGGGGTTTAACCATGGGGTTTTAACCATGGGGTTTTAACCATGGGGTTTTAACCATGGGGTTTTAACCATGGGGTTTAACCATGGGGTTTTAACCATGGGGGTTTAACCATGGGGGTTTAACCATGGGGTTTAACCATGGGGTTTAAACCACTGTTTTAACCATGGGGTTTAACCATGGGGTTTAACCATGGGGTTTAACCATGGGGTTTAACCATGGGGTTTAATCATGGGGTTTTAACCATGGGGTTTTAACCATGGGGGTTTAACCATGGGGGTTTAACCATGGGGGTTTAACCATGGGGTTTAACCATGGGGTTTAAACCACTGTTTAACCATGGGGTTTTAATCATGGGGTTTTAACCATGGGGTTTAACCACTGTATTAACCATGGGGTTTAACCACTATGAGTTTTAACCATGGGGTTTTAACCACTGTGTTTTAACTAATATGGGTTTTAACTAATATGAGTTTTAACCATGGGGTTTTAACCACTATGAGTTTTAACCATGGGGTTTTAACCACTGTGTTTTAACTAATATGGGTTTTAACTAATATGAGTTTTAACCATGGGGTTTTAACCACTATGAGTTTTAACCATGGGGTTTTAACCACTGTGTTTTAACTAATATGGGTTTTAACTAATATGAGTTTTAACCATGGGGTTTTAACCACTATGAGTTTTAACCATGGGGTTTTAACCACTGTGTTTTAACTAATATGGGTTTTAACTAATATGAGTTTTAACCATGGGGTTTTAACCACTATGAGTTTTAACCATGGGGTTTTAACCACTATGAGTTTTAACCATGGGGTTTTAACCACTATGAGTATTAACCATGGGGTTTTAACCACTGTTTTAACTAATATGAGTTTTAACCATGGGGTTTTAACCACTGTGTTTTAACTAATATGGGTTTTAACTAATATGAGTTTTAACCATGGGGTTTTAACCACTATGAGTTTTAACCATGGGGTTTTAACCACTGTGTTTTAACTAATATGGGTTTTAACTAATATGAGTTTTAACCATGGGGTTTTAACCACTGAGTTTTAACCATGGGGTTTTAACCACTGAGTTTTAACCATGGGGTTTTAACCACTATGAGTATTAACCATGGGGTTTTAACCACTGTTTTAACTAATATGGGTTTTAACTAATATGAGTTTTAACCATGGAGTTTTAACCAATGTGTGTTTTAACTAATATGGGTTTGACCCACAGGGTTTTAACTAATATGTGTTTTAACTAATATGGGTTTGACCCACAGGGTTTGAACTAATGTGTTTTAACTAATATGGGTTTGACCCACAGGGTTTTAACTAATATGGGTTTGACCCACAGGGTTTTAACTAATATGGGTTTGACCCACAGGGTTTTAACTAATATGGGTTTGACCCACAGGGTTTTAACTAATATGGGTTTGACCCACAGGGTTTTAACTGTGTGTATGTATATCTTCCAGGGAAAGTTAACCCCACCCAGTGTGAGGCCATGACCATGGTAGCAGCCCAGGTTATGGGAAACAACGTGGCTGTGACCATCGGAGGCAGCAACGGACACTTTGAGCTTAACGTCTTCAAGCCAATGATGGTAAGAACTGATATTACCGTGGACTAAGACGATGCTAATAGGCCAGTTTCACCGTGGACTGAGACAATGCTAATAGGCCAGTTTCACCGTGGACTGAGACAATGCTAATAGGCCAGTTTCACGATGGACTAAGACAATGCTAATAGGCCAGTTTCACCGTGGACTAAGACGATGCTAATAGGCCAGTTTCACCGTGGACTGAGACAATGCTAATAGGCCAGTTTCACCGTGGACTGAGACAATGCTAATAGGCCAGTTTCACGATGGACTAAGACAATGCTAATAGGCCAGTTTCACCGTGGACTAAGGCGATGCTAATAGGCCAGTCTCACCGTGGACTGAGACAATGCTAATAGGCCAGTTTCACCGTGGACTAAGACGATGCTAATAGGCCAGTTTCACCGTGGACTAAGACGATGCTAATAGGCCAGTTTCACCGTGGACTAAGACGATGCTAATAGGCCAGTTTCACCGTGGACTAAGATGATGCTAATAGGCCAGTTTCACCGTGGACTGAGACAATACTTTGTATTTATTATGGATCCCCATTAGTTCCTGCCAAGGCAGCAGCTACTCTTCCTGGGGTTTATTATGGATCCCCATTAGTTCGTGCCAAGGCAGCAGCTACTCTTCCTGGGGTTTATTATGGATCCCCATTAGTTCCTGCCATGGCAGCAGCTACTCTTCCTGGGGTTTATTATGGATCCCCATTAGTTCCTGCCAAGGCAGCAGCTACTCTTCCTGGGGTTTATTATGGATCCCCATTAGTTCCTGCCAAGGCAGCAGCTACTCTTCCTGGGGTTTATTATGGATCCCCATTAGTTCCTGCCAAGGCAGCAGCTACTCTTCCTGGGGTTTATTATGGATCCCCATTAGTTCCTGCCAAGGCAGCAGCTACTCTTCCTGGGGTTTATTATGGATCCCCATTAGTTCCTGCCAAGGCAGCAGCTACTCTTCCTGGGGTTTATTATGGATCCCCATTAGTTCCTGCCATGGCAGCAGCTACTCTTCCTGGGGTTTATTATGGATCCCCATTAGTTCCTGCCAAGGCAGCAGCTACTCTTCCTGGGGTTTATTATGGATCCCCATTAGTTCCTGCCAAGGCAGCAGCTACTCTTCCTGGGGTTTATTATGGATCCCCATTAGTTCCTGCCAAGGCAGCAGCTACTCTTCCTGGGGTTTATTATGGATCCCCATTAGTTCCTGCCAAGGCAGCAGCTACTCTTCCTGGGGTTTATTATGGATCCCCATTAGTTCCTGCCAAGGCAGCAGCTACTCTTCCTGGGGTTTATTATGGATCCCCATTAGTTCCTGCCATGGCAGCAGCTACTCTTCCTGGGGTCCGTCATGATTAAGGCAGTTTATACAATTTTAAAAACATTACATTACGTTCACAGATTTCACAGCACACTGTGCCCTCAGGCCCCTCCTCCACCACTACCACATATCTACAGTACTAAATCCATGTGTACATATAGTGCTTATGTTATCGTGTGTGTGTGTGTCAGTGCCTATGTGTGTGTGTGTCTCTCCTCCTCCCAGATTAAGTGTTGACCTCAGCCAGGCTGCAGGGGGATGCCTCAGTCATAATGTAACTCCTCCTCTCTCCTCCTCCCAGATTAAGTGTTGACATCAGCTAGAGTGCTGGGGGATGCCTCAGTCATAATGTAACTCCTCTCTCCTCCTCCCAGATTAAGTGTTGACCTCAGCCAGGCTGCTGGGGGATGCCTCATTCATAATGTAACTCCTCCTCCCAGATTAGGTGTTGACCTCAGCCAGGCTGCTGGGGGATGCCTCAGTCATAATGTAACTCCTCCTCTCCTCCTCCTCCCAGATTAAGAACGTGTTGAACTCAGCCAGGCTGCTGGGGGATGCCTCAGTCTCCTTCACTGATAACTGTGTGGTGGGCATTGAAGCGAACATCGACAGGATCAACAAACTCATGAACGAGTCCTTGATGCTGGTCACCGCCCTCAACCCACACATAGGTATGTGTCGTAGTACCGTACGTGCTTCCAAGTAGTGTACGTACATACAGCAGGGGACCAAAAGTCATGAACGAGATCTAGATACCTGCTCTCTAGAGACAGCAGGAGCGGTAGAGATACTCTGAATGATCGGCTATGAAAAGCCAACTGACATTTACTCCTGAGGTGCTGACTTGCTGCACCCTCGACAACCACTGTGATTATTATTATTCGACCCTGTTGGTCATCTATGAACATTTGAACATCTTGGCCATGTTCTGTTATAATCTCCACCCGGCACAGCCAGAAGAGGACTGGCCACCCCTCAGAGCATGGTTCCTCTCTAGGTTTCTTCCTAGGTTCTGGCCTTTCTTGGGAGTTTTTCCTAGCCACTGTGCTTCTACACCTGCACTGCTTGCTGTTTGGGGTTTCTGTACAGCACTTTGAGATATCAGCTGATGTAAGAAGTCCTTTATAAATACATTGATTTGATTTACTGTGCAGAATACAACTGCAGGAGAAATCAACAGGTTATCCATCAGTCTTTCACTTGTAACCACTAGAGGGCAGTAACTCACAGTCCCACGTTTCAACAGTGCTGAGATCCACCAGACTGTAATGTGAGTATTGTCAATGAGATGTTTCGCTCTACAGCACAGTGAGTCTGTCTACTGCAGTAGATGGAGTCCTACTGAGACAGTCCAGTCTGTCTGGTGGCCTAGTGTGTAGGGAGTCCACCCTCTGTCTGGTGGCTTAGTGTGTAGGGAGTCCACCCTCTGTCTGGTGGCTTAGTGTGTAGGGAGTCCACCCTCTGTCTGGTGGCTTAGTGTGTAGGGAGTCCACCCTCTGTCTGGTGGCTTAGTGTGTAGGGAGTCCACCCTCTGTCTGGTGGCTTAGTGTGTAGGGAGTCCACCCTCTGTCTGGTGGCTTAGTGTGTAGGGAGTCCACCCTCTGTCTGGTGGCTTAGTGTGTAGGGAGTCCACCCTCTGTCTGGTGGCTTAGTGTGTAGGGAGTCCACCCTCTGTCTGGTGGCTTAGTGTGTAGGGAGTCCACCCTCTGTCTGGTGGCTTAGTGTGTAGGGAGTCCACCCTCTGTCTGGTGGCTTAGTGTGTAGGGAGTCCACCCTCTGTCTGGTGGCTTAGTGTGTAGGGAGTCCACCCTCTGTCTGGTGGCTTAGTGTGTAGGGAGTCCACCCTCTGTCTGGTGGCTTAGTGTGTAGGGAGTCCACCCTCTGTCTGGTGGCTTAGTGTGTAGGGAGTCCACCCTCTGTCTGGTGGCTTAGTGTGTAGGGAGTCCACCCTCTGTCTGGTGGCTTAGTGTGTAGGGAGTCCACCCTCTGTCTGGTGGCTTAGTGTGTAGGGAGTCCACCCTCTGTCTGGTGGCTTAGTGTGTAGGGAGTCTGCTGGTGGGAGTGGAGATAGTGTCATGTCCTCTCTCCCCTGTCAGACACTGTGGTTAACAGGAGCCCCCCCCCTTCCCCCAGAGGGCCACAGCGGCGTTACAGGAGTGTTAACTTGACGTGGGAAGCACCAGATATCCCCATCAGACCCAGCTGCACCTGTCTCCCCTCTTGGCTCCGGTCAGACATTACAGAACCCCGGAGTTCTCTGTTGGGACATTACAGAACCCCGGAGTTCTCTGTTGGGACATTACAGAACCCAGGAGTTCTCGGTTGGGACATTACAGAACCCAGGAGTTCTCTGTTGGGACATTACAGAACCCCGGAGTTCTCGGTTGGGACATTACAGAACCCAGGAGTTCTCGGTTGGGACATTACAGAACCCAGGAGTTCTCTGTTGGGACATTACAGAACCCAGGAGATCTCGGTTGGGACATTACAGAACCCAGGAGTTCTCGGTTGGGACATTACAGAACCCAGGAGTTCTCTGTTGGGACATTACAGAACCCTGGAGTTCTCGGTTGGGACATTACAGAACCCAGGAGTTCTCGGTTGGGACATTACAGAACCCAGGAGTTCTCTGTTGGGACATTACAGAACCCAGGAGATCTCGGTTGGGACATTACAGAACCCAGGAGTTCTCGGTTGGGACATTACAGAACCCAGGAGTTCTCTGTTGGGACATTACAGAACCCTGGAGTTCTCTGTTGGGACATTACAGAACCCAGGAGTTCTCGGTTGGGACATTACAGAACCCAGGAGATCTCGGTTGGGACATTACAGAACCCAGGAGATCTCGGTTAGGACATTACAGAACCCAGGAGATCTCGGTTGGGACATTACAGAACCCAGGAGATCTCGGTTGGGACCGCCAACTGTCACGACCACATACAATACTTATTTTCCACCATAATTTGCAAATAAATTCATTAAAAATCCTACGTGATTTTCTGGATTTTTTTTCTCATTTTGTCTGTCATAGTTGAAGTGTACCTATGATGAAAATTACAGGCCTCTCTCATCTTTAAGTGGGAGAACTTGCACAATTGGTGGCTGACTAAATACTTTTTTACCCCACTGTATATCGTCTTCGAGGGTCTGCTATTGGTTCCTTAATTGTGTTCTCTGAGGCTCAGGTCTTCAGTGTTTAGACGTTGAGGAAGTAGAAGGTCATGGTTTGTCATCAGTCTCAGTCTTAATGATGCTTCAGTATTTTAACGTCTGAATTCATCCCTTCTCCATCTTCTCAACAGGTTATGACAAGGCTGCTAAGATTGCCAAGACGGCTCACAAAGAGGGAGGAAATCTCAAGGAAACTGCTATCAAGCTAGGATACCTGACAGCAGAAGAGTTTGACGCGTGGGTCAAGCCACACGAGATGCTGGGACCCAAGTAGAACACAACACGCTGCAGAATGTCTATGGTTATAAATGTCTTGTCTTTGTACAAATAAAACAATAAAACATGTTTTTGTTGGAACACGTTGTATTTTATGTAAACCTTATTTTACCAGGTCGGTTGACTGAGAACACATTGTTGTATATTATTTAAACCTTATTTTACCAGGTCAGTTGACTGAGAACACGTTGTTGTATATTATTTAAACCTTATTTTACCAGGTCAGTTGACTGAGAACACATTGTTGTAAATTATTTAAACCTTATTTTACCAGGTCAGTTGACTGAGAACACATTGTTGTATATTATTTAAACCTTATTTTACCAGGTCAGTTGACTGAGAACACATTGTTGTATATTATTTAAACCTTATTTTACCAGGTCAGTTGACTGAGAACACATTGTTGTATATTATTTAAACCTTATTTTACCAGGTCAGTTGACTGAGAACACATTGTTGTATATTATTTAAACCTTATTTTACCAGGTCAGTTGACTGAGAACACATTGTTATTTACAGCAACGACTTGGGGAATAGTTCCAGGGGAGAGGAGGGAAATGAATGAGCCAAAACTGTTCCCTTCCTCAGTGCAGGAACAGACGGGCCTGATCTATGAATTAGATGTTTCATTCCTCAGTGCAGGAACAGACAGGCCTGATCTATGAATTAGATGTTTCATTCCTCAGTGCAGGAACAGACAGGCCTGATCTATGAATTAGATGTTCCATTCCTCAGTGCAGGAACAGACAGGCCTGATCTATGAATTAGATGTTTCATTCCTCTGTGCAGGAACAGACAGGCCTGATCTATAAATTAGATGTTCCATTCCTCAGTGCAGGAACAGACAGGCCTGATCTATGGACAGATGTTCCATTCCTCAGTGCAGGAACAGACAGGCCTGATCTATGGACAGATGTTCCATTCCTCAGTGCAGGAACAGACAGGCCTGATCTATGGACAGATGTTCCATTCCTCAGTGCAGGAATGGACAGATGTTACATTCCTCAGTGCAGGAACAGACAGGCCTGATCTATGGACAGATGTTCCATTCCTCAGTGCAGGAACAGACAGGCCTGATCTATGGACAGATGTTCCATTCCTCAGTGCAGGAACAGACAGGCCTGATCTATGAATGAGATGTTCCATTCCTCAGTGCAGGAACAGACAGGCCTGATCTATGGACAGATGTTCCATTCCTCAGTACAGGAACAGACAGGCCTGATCTATGGACAGATGTTCCATTCCTCAGTGCAGGAACAGACAGGCCTGATCTATGGACAGATGTTCCATTCCTCAGTGCAGGAACAGACAGGCCTGATCTATGGACAGATGTTCCATTCCTCAGTGCAGGAACAGACAGGCCTGATCTATGAATTAGATGTTCCATTCCTCAGTGCAGGAACAGACAGGCCTGATCTATGAATTAGATGTTCCATTCCTCAGTGCAGGAACAGACAGGCCTGATCTATGAATTAGATGTTCCATTCCTCAGTGCAGGAACAGACAGGCCTGATCTATAAATTAGATGTTCCATTCCTCAGTGCAGGAACAGACAGGCCTGATCTATAAATTAGATGTTCCATTCCTCAGTGCAGGAACAGACAGGCCTGATCTATGGACAGATGTTCCATTCCTCAGTGCAGGAACAGACAGGCCTGATCTATGAATTAGATGTTCCATTCCTCTGTGCAGGAACAGACAGGCCTGATCTATAAATTAGATGTTCCATTCCTCAGTGCAGGAACAGACAGGCCTGATCTATGGACAGATGTTCCATTCCTCAGTGCAGGAACAGACAGGCCTGATCTATGGACAGATGTTCCATTCCTCAGTGCAGGAACAGACAGGCCTGATCTATGGACAGATGTTCCATTCCTCAGTGCAGGAATGGACAGATGTTACATTCCTCAGTGCAGGAACAGACAGGCCTGATCTATGGACAGATGTTCCATTCCTCAGTGCAGGAACAGACAGGCCTGATCTATGAATTAGATGTTCCATTCCTCAGTGCAGGAACAGACAGGCCTGATCTATGAATTAGATGTTCCATTCCTCAGTGCAGGAACAGACAGGCCTGATCTATAAATTAGATGTTCCATTCCTCAGTGCAGGAACAGACAGGCCTGATCTATAAATTAGATGTTCCATTCCTCAGTGCAGGAACAGACAGGCCTGATCTATGGACAGATGTTCCATTCCTCAGTGCAGGAACAGACAGGCCTGATCTATGAATTAGATGTTCCATTCCTCTGTGCAGGAACAGACAGGCCTGATCTATGGACAGATGTTCCATTCCTCAGTACAGGAACAGACAGGCCTGATCTATGGACAGATGTTCCATTCCTCAGTGCAGGAACAGACAGGCCTGATCTATGGACAGATGTTCCATTCCTCAGTACAGGAACAGACGGGCCTGATCTATGGACAGATGTTCCATTCCTCAGTGCAGGAACAGACGGGCCTGATCTATGGACAGATGACTGCTGTAGGAAGTGACTAGCTTTCACTTTAGTCTTTTTTTTTTTCAACATTGGACTTCAGTTTCCTCTTCAGTGAAGGCCAGTAGATATTACGCTAAAAATGGTTTCTTTCTCATCTAAATAAAATAAGGATACATGGTATCCTTCAGAAAGATGTTCAGCTATTGTCTTGGTCATTTATCTACTAACTGCATTTCCAGAAATATGTCATTCCCCATTCTGAGAAAGATTAATCTATTTATGTCTTTAATGGATATGGCGTGACATTAGATCCAAGGAAGAGTATATTTTCGTGAAATCTTCTGTATGACATTAGTCCACCTGTAATAATTGGCCTACTGCTAGTGGGGGACTCCAACCCACGTACACCCCAGCCCAAGTCACCCTGCCTCCTGTTGAAAAGTCATTGGTCTGGGGACAGGATAATTAGGCATCACCAGTGTTCCACCAGAGAACCAAGGACAGTTACATGGTTGCTGAAAGTGATTTGTTTTGTCTAAGGAAGCTACAATTTAATGCTCTTACAGAGTTAAACCTCGATGTACTGTACCATTTTCTCGTAATAAAAAAAAAATTCAATAAATCCTAATTTGGTCTCAAGCCTTGTTTCCTGAGCTTGGAACTGTCTACTCAGTCATCAACCGTCCTAAACCCATAGAAGAGTATTCACTGTCACCATCTACGACATGAAGCGTTGCCATTTCCAGCCCAATCCTCCCTGCGCTCCTCTGGTGTCAGTCACAGTTCTGCCTGTCCTGAATCCCCTGCCCTGGTTGCTGTAGACCAGTGTTCCCCAAACCCTGTTCCCCAAACATGGTCCTCCAGTACCCCCAACTCTGGTCCTCCAGTACCCCCAACAGTGTTCCCCAACTGTGGTCCTCCAGTACCCCCAATCCTGGTCCTCCAGTACGCCCAACCCTGTTCCCCAACACTGGTCCTCCAGTACCCCCAACAGTGTTCCCCAACCCTGGTCCTCCAGTATCCCCAAACCCTGGTCCCCAACTCCGGTACCCCCAAACCCTGGTCCCCAACTCCGGTACCCCCAACCCTGGTCCTCCGGTACCCCCAACCGTGGTCCTCCGGTACCCCCAACCGTGGCCCTCCGGTACCCCCAACAGTGTTCCCCAACCCTGGACCTCCAGTACCCCCAACCCTGGTCCTCCAGTACCCCCAACAGTGTTCCCCAACCCTGGACCTCCAGTACCCCCAACCCTGGTCCTCCAGTACCCCCAACAGTGTTCCCCAACCCTGGACCTCCAGTACCCCCAAACCTGGTCCTCCAGTACCCCCAACCCTGGTCCTCCAGTACCCCAAACAGGGTTCCCCAACCCTGGACCCCCAGTACCCCCAACTCTGGTCCCCAACCCTGGTCCTCCAGTACCCCCAACCCTGGTCCTCCAGTACCCCCAACCCTGGTCCTCCAGTACCCCCAACCCTGGTCCTCCAGTACCCCAAACAGGGTTCCCCAACCCTGGACCCCCAGTACCCCCAACTCTGGTCCCCAACCCTGGTCCTCCAGTACCCCCCTAACTCTCGTCCTCCAGTACCCCCAACTCTCGTCCCCAACCCTGGTCCTCCAGTACCCCCAACAGTGTTCCCCAACCCTGGTCCCCCAACAGAACACACACAGTTCATGGATGCATTTACCATTACATCGATACATATACAATTACTGTCAAGTTGTCTAGGTGTTATAATTATTTCAGCTGTGCCCAAACTTGAAAACGGCTTGCTCAACACGTGAAGGATGAAAAGGGACAACTCAATTCCTTTTCAGTGTTTTATTATGGTTTTGATGCCATTTGTTGAATATGTTGAAACAGTTGATTTGTTGAATAGAGTAGTTGAATGACAGAGGAATAGGGAATAGGTTGATAACCTTAAACAGAGAATAAACCTGCATTATTTTACACAATAAACAATGCATGACACACCAACACAGCATGGCTTTGAATAAAGTAAACGTTGAAACAATTTCATCTAGCACTTCAAGCAATTACTTCTGCAGTCAGAAAATATCCACAAAAAAAGTCACCACTCTTAACAGAGTTAAACATGTCAATTGTGCTAAGCACTGGATGCAACATAATAAATGATTCCAAACATTACATACCAGTTGCGTCTTTAGGGTTGAACAATGAGCTGTTTGTATGTTGAGGAGCCAAGCAAAGCTAAGCCCAAACATTTTATACCCATGCTTATCTGCCAGGTGTGCATGTAAAAGTAGTCCCTCCAGAAATCCTGGCTCAATTTTTTAGTTCCACCCGTGTTTTTGTGTTATCTGCCCTCTTGAGGCCTGGAGTTCTTTAACTGAAGAGCTGCCATTGTGCTCATGTTTTGAGTGTTCTGTTTTTTGACGCAACACCTCCCACTTGACCTCCTGGTTCTTGAACCCAAGGAGGTCACACGAACCTCGGTGTTGGGGCAGGTTCGATTTCAGCTATCAGGTTTTTCCTTCTTCAACAGGAAGTAAAACAATGATGCGTCTGACATCCCTATGAAGAACTGTAGCAGGTATTTTAGTTGAGAGTTACTTTGACTTCTCTTGAGCTGCAAGGAACACGTCTCTTAGTGCATCTTCACACTCCCCGACAGTGAGTACAGCTTGTTTGGCTCTGGACCTCCAGGTTTGTTGAATGAGCGTCCTCCCACTTTGGTTTATCTGAGGCTGAATTCTTGGTCAACATTTCTTTCCATCTCGTTGCGGCTCTCCAAACCCAGGCAATGACTCGGATCAGCCTGGTCAGACTGCTGAATTTCCTGATGTCAATCAGTTTGGTTACCGCAGAGCCGGCTGGTGATCTTCGGATCCGAGTCTTGGGTTCATCTGGGTTATTTTGCTGTGCATCACTCTGGTTTCTCTTGACCTGCGCTCTGGTCAGTGCTGCCGAGAAAGCTTTCCTTCAAAGTTTGTTTATGCCTTCCTTGGCATACGCAGCGATTTCTTTGGCTGACTTATGTGGCCACTCTTTCACAGGTTGCCTCAGGAATGCTGGTCCATCCTGCCACATGGAATCTTCCTGGAGGTCTTCTGGGGCTGCCCCTCTTGTTGTGATGTCAGCACTGTTCAGGCCTCCTGGGATCCACCACCAGTCTTCTACGGATGTGGATTTCTGGATCTCTCCAACTCTATTCGCAAAGAAAGTTTGATATCCATAGCTGTCTCTCTGGATTGCTCCCAACACAGTTTGACTGTCCAGTAGATGGAGCCATCGTTCAATTTCTATTCGACTGTGCTTTTCAACGTACTTTCAAAGTCGTGCTGCATAGACAGCACCGCAGATTTCAGCTTTTACTGGTTCTCCCTTTTGGTCCAATGGTGTGAGCTTTGCTTTGGATTCAACCAGTCTGACTTTGATGCCTTGCTGGGTCTCCCATCTTAAGTACACTACGGCTCCATAGCTCTTGTCACTGAAATCAGAGAATGTTATTCCCCAAGGTTTTCCAATCCAGTTGACTGGTGTGAGGCTTCTGTGAAAGGTGATTTGGCCAAGACGTGTGTATTCCTCAAAGAATTGGATGGCTTCTTCCCTCAAATTTTCAAATTTTTGTCCCAAGTGTCTCGGGTCAGAGTTTTGCCTCCAGCTTCCTGAAACGCCTTTCTGACAAGAATGGCGCCCTTTTGTTTGGCAGGTGTGACGAGGCCTATTGGGTCATACAGGCTAGCTACCTGGCTCAGCAGTTCTCTTCTCGTCAGTGGGTTTGGATTTTTCCCTCTCACCTCTTCATCAAGGAGATCTTCTGCCTCCCACTTTGATCTGACCGGACCCAGGGCTTGAGGAAGAAGCCACCTGTCTTCAGGATCTCATCAACCCTTTTGGTGTTCTAGTCCAGCTTTGCAAGTCATTATGGGAAGTCAGGATGTCATCGACATAGGTATCCTCTTCAAGGATCCTACGTTCCTCCTCCAGGTGAGAAAACATGGGCAGTTTGGCTGTCTCTCTCATAGCCAATTGCGCAATGCACCCTGCTGGTTGATGGCCAATGTTGACTCTGGTGATCGCATACTCTTCAATCTCTTCCTCCTCAGTGTCTCTCCAGAGAAATCTGTGGAGGTGCCTCTCCAGGTCTTCCAACCACACAGAATTGTACATTTTCTTAATGTCGGCGAGGGCAGCGTGGACACCTCTCCTGAACCTGAGTAGTACTGCTCGGATGGGGTTGAGGAAATGTACAATTCTTTTTGGTTGGAAGATCTGGAGAGGTACCTCCACAGATTTCTCTGGAGAGACACTGCAGCAGCAGACTGAACTTGAGAAGACATTCCAAGAATGCGAAGTACGATTGGATGAGGTCAGGGGGATGATCCAGTCCAACCTATGGCCTAGAAACGGGGAGGACGAGGTGAAGTCTGCAATCAAAGAAGCCGAGACTGCCTGTGATGGAGTTGCTCAAATACCTGTTATTGCTGTAAATAGAGATGGTTTCGAGCTACGGTGGGATGGTGCGAAGGCACAAGTTCAAGATGCAATCACAAGCCTAGCAGAGTGAGAGATGTGGATTCCAGTAGCATGTTGCTTCAAAAAACAGAACACTCAAAACATGAGCACAATGGCAGCTCTTCCTTAAAATAAATCCTGGCTCATTTTTTTAGTTCCACCCGTGTTTTTGTGTTATTTGCCCTCTTGAGGCCTGGAGTTCTTTAACGGAAGAGCTGGCATTGTGCTCATGTTGTGAGTGTTCTGTTTTTTGAGGCAACAGTAGTATATACCTAGTCTGCTTTATGGCTCTAATCTGATAGTGGTAGTGAGGTGGTAGATGTCTAGTCTCACTTATGACTATAATCTGATAGTGGTAATGGTGTGGTAGATGCCTAGTCTCCTTTATGACTCCAATCTGATAGTGGTAGTGGGGTGGTAGATGTCTAGTCTCCCTTATGACTCTAATGTGATGGTGGGAATGAAGTGGTAGATACAGTGCCTTGCGAAAGTATTCGGCCCCCTTGGACTTTGCGACCTTTTGCCACATTTCAGGCTTCAAACATAAAGATATAAAACTGTATTTTTTTGTGAAGAATCAACAACAAGTGGGACACAATCATGAAGTGGAACGACATTTATTGGATATTTCAAACTCTTTTAACAAATCAAAAACTGAAAAATTGGGCGTGCAAAATTATTCAGCCCCTTTACTTTCAGTGCAGCAAACTCTCTCCAGAAGTTCAGTGAGGATCTCTGAATGATCCAATGTTGACCTAAATGACTAATGATGATAAATACAATCCACCTGTGTGTAATCAAGTCTCCGTATAAATGCACCTGCACTGTGATAGTCTCAGAGGTCCGTTAAAAGCGCAGAGAGCATCATGAAGAACAAGGAACACACCAGGCAGGTCCGAGATACTGTTGTGAAGAAGTTTAAAGCCGTATTTGGATACAAAAAGATTTCCCAAGCTTTAAACATCCCAAGGAGCACTGTGCAAGCGATAATATTGAAATGGAAGGAGTATCAGACCACTGCAAATCTACCAAGACCTGGCCGTCCCTCTAAACTTTCAGCTCATACAAGGAGAAGACTGATCAGAGATGCAGCCAAGAGGCCCATGATCACTCTGGATGAACTGCAGAGATCTACAGCTGAGGTGGGAGACTCTGTCCATAGGACAACAATCAGTCGTATACTGCACAAATCTGGCCTTTATGGAAGAGTGGCAAGAAGAAAGCCATTTCTTAAAGATATCCATAAAAAGTGTTGTTTAAAGTTTGCCACAAGCCACCTGGGAGACACACCAAACATGTGGAAGAAGGTGCTCTGGTCAGATGAAACCAACATTGAACTTTTTGGCAACAATGCAAAATGTTATGTTTGGCGTAAAAGCAACACAGCTGAACACACCATCCCCACTGTCAAACATGGTGGTGGCAACATCATGGTTTGGGCCTGCTTTTCTTCAGCAGGGACAGGGAAGATGGTTAAAATTGATGGGAAGATGGATGGAGCCAAATACAGGACCATTCTGGAAGAAAACCTGATGGAGTCTGCAAAAGACCTGAGACTGGGACGGAGATTTGTCTTCCAACAAGACAATGATCCAAAACATAAAGCAAAATCTACAATGGAATGGTTCAAAAATAAACATATCCAGGTGTTAGAATGGCCAAGTCAAAGTCCAGACCTGAATCCAATCGAGAATCTGTGGAAAGAACTGAAAACTGCTGTTCACAAATGCTCTCCATCCAACCTCACTGAGCTCGAGCTGTTTTGCAAGGAGGAATGGGAAAAAATTTCAGTCTCTCGATGTGCAAAACTGATAGAGACATACCCCAAGCGACTTACAGCTGTAATCGCAGCAAAAGGTGGCGCTACAAAGTATTAACTTAAGGGGGCTGAATAATTTTGCACGCCCAATTTTTCAGTTTTTGATTTGTTAAAAAAGTTTGAAATATCCAATAAATGTCGTTCCACTTCATGATTGTGTCCCACTTGTTGTTGATTCTTCACAAAAAAATACAGTTTTATATCTTTATGTTTGAAGCCTGAAATGTGGCAAAAGGTCGCAAAGTTCAAGGGGGCCGAATACTTTCGCAAGGCACTGTATCTATCAATCAATCAAATTTATTTTATATAGCCCTTCGTACATCAGCTGATATCTCAAAGTGCTGTACAGAAACCCAGCCTAAAACCCCAAACAGCAAGCAATGCAGCCTAAAACCCCAAACAGCAAGCAATGCAGGTGAAGAAGCACGGTGGCTAGGAAAAACTCCCTATCTAGTCTCCCTTATTGCTCTAATCTGATAGTGGCATATACCTAGTCTGCTTTATGGCTCTAATCTGATAGTGGATTTGGGGTGGTTGATGTCCAGTCTCCCTTACGGCTCTAATCTGATAGTGGTAAAGGGGCGGTAGATGTCTAGTCTCCCATATGACTCTACTGTGATAGTGGTAATGGGGTGGTAGACGTCTAGTCTCCCTTATGGCTCTAATGTGATAGTGGTAGTGGGGTGGTAGATGTCTAGTGTCCCTTATGGCTCTAATCTGATAGTGGTAATGGGGTGGTAGATGTCTAGTCTCCCTTATGGTTCTAATATGATAGTGGTAGTGGGATTGTAGATGTCTAGTCTCCCTTATGGATCTAATCTGATAATGGAAGTGAGGTTGTAGATGTCTAGGCTCCCTTATGATTCAAATCTGATAGTGGTAGTGGGGTGGTAGATGTCAATTCTCCCTTTTGGCTCTAATCTGAAAGTGGTAGATGTCGAGTCTGCTTTATGGCTATAATCTGATAGTGGTGGTGGGGTGGTAGATGTCTGGTCTCCCTTATGGCTCTAATGTGATAGTAGTAGATGTCTAGTCTGCTTTATGGCTATAATCTGATAGTGGGGTGGTAGATGTCTAGTCTCCCTTATGGCTCTAATCTGATAGTGGTATATATGCCTTGTCTGCTTTATGGCTCTAATGTGATGGTGGGAATGAAGTGGTAGATATCTAGTCTCCCTTATTGCTCTAATCTGATAGTGGCAAATACCTAGTCTGCTTTATGGCTCTAATCTGATAGTGGATTTGGGGTGGTTGATGTCCAGTCTCCCTTATGGCTCTAATCTGATAGTGGTAATGGGGTGGTAGATGTCTAGTCTCCCCTATGGCTCTACTGTGATAGTGGTAATGGGGTGGTAGACGTCTAGTCTCCCTTATGGCTCTAATGTGATAGTGGTAGTGGGGTGGTAGATGTCTAGTGTCCCTTATGGCTCTAATCTGATAGTGGTAATGGGGTGGTAGATGTCTAGTCTCCCTTATGGTTCTAATATGATAGTGGTAGTGGGATTGTAGATGTCTAGTCTCCCTTATGGATCTAATCTGATAATGGAAGTGGGGTTGTAGATGTCTAGGCTCCCTTATGATTCAAATCTGATAGTGGTAGTGGGGTGGTAGATGTCAATTCTCCCTTTTGGCTCTAATCTGAAAGTGGTAGATGTCGAGTCTGCTTTATGGCTATAATCTGATAGTGGTGGTGGGGTGGTAGATGTCTAGTCTCCCTTATGGCTCTAATGTGATAGTGGGGTGGTAGATGACTAGTCTCCCTTTTGGCTCTAATCTGATAGTGGTAAATGTCTAGTCTGCTTTATGGCTATAATCTGATAGTGGGGTGGTAGATGTCTAGTCTCCCTTATGGCTCTAATCTGATAGTGGTATATATGCCTTGTCTGCTTTATGGCTCTAATCTGATAGTGTTAGTGGGGTGGTAGATGTCTAATTCCCTTTATGGCTCTAATGTGATAGTGGAGTGGTAGATGTCTAGTCTCCCTTATGGCTCTAATCTGATAGTGATATATATGCCTTGTCTGCTTTATGGCTCTAATTTGATAGTGTTAGTGGGGTGGTAGATGTCTAATTCCCTTTATGGCTTTAATCTGATAGTGGTAGTGGAGTGGTAGATGTCTATTATCCATTATGGCTCTAATCTGATAGTGGATTTGGGGTGGTTGATGTCTAGTCTCCCTTATGGCTTTAATCTGATAGTGGTAATGGGGTAGAATCCTAATCTCCTTTATGGCTCTAATCTGATAGTGGATTTGGGGTGGTTGATGTCCAGTCTCCCTTATGACTCTAATGTGATGGTGGGAATGAAGTGGTAGATATCTAGTCTCCCTTATTGCTCTAATCTGATAGTGGCATATACCTAGTCTGCTTTATGGCTCTAATCTGATAGTGGATTTGGGGTGGTTGATGTCCAGTTTCCCTTACGGCTCTAATCTGAGAGTGGTAATGGGGTGGTAGATGTCTAGGCTCCCCTATGGTTCAAATCTTATAGTGGTAGCTGTGTGGTAGATGTCTAGTCTCCCTTATATGGTTCTAATCTGATAGTGTTAGTGGGGTGGTAGATGTCTATTATCCATTATGGCTCTAATCTGATAGTGGATTTGGGGTGGTTGATGTCTAGTCTCCCTTATGGCGTTAATCTGATAGTGGTAATGGGGTAGAATCCTAATCTCCTTTATGGCTCTAATCTGATAGTGGATTTGGGGTGGTTGATGTCCAGTCTCCCTTACGGCTCTAATCTGATGGTGGGAATGAAGTGGTAGATATCTAGTCTCCCTTATTGCTCTAATCTGATAGTGGCATATACCTAGTCTGCTTTATGGCTCTAATCTGATAGTGGTAATGGGGTGGTAGATGTCTAGTCTCCCTTATGGCTCTAATGTGATAGTGGTAGTTGGGTGGTAGATGTCTAGTGTCCCTTATGGCTCTAATGTGATCGTGGTAATGGGGTGGTAGATGTCTAGTCTCCCTTATGAATCTAATGTGATAGTGGGAATGAAGTGGTAGATGTCTAGTGTCCCTTATGGCTCTAATCTGATAGTGGTAATGGGGTGGTAGATGTCTAGTCTCCCTTATGGTTCTAATATGATAGTGGTAGTGGGATTGTATATGTCTAGTCTCCCTTATGAATCAAATGTGATAGTGGGAATGAAGTGGTAGATGTCAAGTCTCCCTTATGGCTCTAATCTGATTTGTATGTACCTAATCTGCTTTGTGGCTCTAATGTAATAGTGGTAGTGGGGTGGTAGATGTCTAGTCTCCCTTATGGCTCTATTCTGATAGTGATGGTGGGGTGGAAGAAGTCTAGGCTCCCTTATGGCTATAATCTGCTAGTGGATTTGGTGTGGTAGATGTCTATTCTCCCTTATGGCTCTAATCTGATAGTGGTAGTGGGGTGGTAGATGTCTAGTCTCCCTTATGGCTCTAATGTAATAGTGGTAATGGGGTGGTAGATGTCTCCCTTATGGCTCTAATGTAATAGTGGTAATGGGGTTGTAGATGTCTAGTCTCCTTTATAGCTCTAATCTGATAGTGGTAGTGGGGTGGTAGATGTCTAGTCTCCCTTATGGCTCTAATCTGATAGTGGTAGTGGGGTGGTAGATGTCTAGCCTACCTTATGGCTCTAATGTGATAGTGGGAATGAAGTGATAGATGTCAAGTCTCCCTTTTGGCTCTAATCTGATATTGGTAATGGGGTTTTAATTGTCTAGACTATTTATGGCTCTATTCTGATAGTGGTAATGGGGTGGTAGATGTCTAGTCTCCCTTATGGTTCTAATCTGATAGTGGTATGTACCTAGTCTGCTTTGTGGCTCTAATCTGATAGTGGTGGTGGATGTCTTGTCTCCTTTATGGTTCTAATCTGATAGTGGTAGTGGGGTGGTAGATGTATATTCTCCCTTTTGGCTATATTCTGATAGTGGTAGTGGGGTGTTAGATGTCTAGTCTCCCTTTTGGCTCTAATCTGATATTGGTAATGGGGTTTTAATTGTCTAGACTATTTATGGCTCTATTCTGATAGTGGTAATGGGGTGGTAGATGTCTAGTCTCCCTTATGGTTCTAATCTGATAGTGGTATGTACCTAGTCTGCTTTGTGGCTCTAATCTGATAGTGGTGGTGGGGTGGTAGATGTGTAGTCTCCCTTATGGCTCTAATGTAATAGTGGTAATGGGGTGGTAGATGTCTCCCTTATGGCTCTAATCTGATAGTGGTAATGGGGTTGTAGATGTCAAGTCTCCTTCATGGCTCTAATCTGATAGTGGTAGTGGGGTGGTAGATGTCTAGTCTCCCTTATGGCTCTAATGTGATAGTGGGAATGAAGTGGTAGATGTCTAGCCTCCCTTATAGCTCTAATATGATAGTGGTAGTGGGGTGGTAGATGTCTAGTCTCCTTTATGGCTCTAATCTGATAGTGGTAGTGGGTTGGTAGATGTCTAGTCTCCTTTATGGCTCTAATCTGATAGTGTTAGTGATTTGGTAGATGTCTAGTCTCCTTTATGGCTCTAATCTGATAGTGGCAGTGGGGTGGTAGATGTCTAGTCTCCTTTATGGTTCAAATCTGATAGTGGTAGTGGGGTGGTAGATGTATATTCTCCCTTTTGGCTCTAATCTGATAGTGGATTTGGGGTGTTAGATGTCTAGTCTCCCTTATGGCTCTAATGTAATAGTGGTAATGGGGTGGTAGATGTCTAGTGTCCCTTATGGCTCTAATCTGATAGTGGTAATGGTGTGGTAGATGTCTAGTCTCCCTTATGGCTCTAATGTAATTGTGGTAAAGTTGTGGTAGATGTCTAGTCTCCCTTATGGCTCTAATGTAATAGTGGTAGTGGGGTGGTAGATGTCTAGTCTCCTTTATGGCTCTAATCTGATAGTGGTAGTGGGGTGGTAGATGTCTAGTCTCCTTTATGGTTCAAATCTGATAGTGGTAGTGGGGTGGTAGATGTATATTATCCATTATGGCTCTAATCTGATAGTGGATTTGAGGTGTTAGATGTTTATTATCCATTATGGCTCTAATCTGATAGTGGATTTGGGGTGGTAGATGTCAAGTCTACCTTATGGCACTAATGTAATAGTGGTAATGGGGTGGTAGATGTCTAGTGTCCCTTATGGCTCTAATCTGATAGTGGTAATGGGGTGGTAGATGTCTAGGCTCACTTATGGCTCTATTCTGATAGTGGTAATGGGGTGGTAGATGTCTAGGCTCACTTATGGCTCTAATCTGATAGTGGTATGTACCTAGTCTGCTTTGTGGCTCTATTCTGATAGTGGCAATGGTGTGATAGATGTCTAGTCTCCCTTATGGCTCTAATCTGATAGTGGTAATGGTGTGATAGATGTCTAGTCTCCCTTATGGCTCTATTCTGATAGTGGTAATGGTGTGATAGATGTCTAGTCTCCCTTATGGCTCTAATCTGATAGTGGTATGTACCTAGTCTGCTTTGTGGCTCTAATCTGATAGTGGTGGTGGGGTGGTAGATGTCTAGTGTCCCTTATGGCTCTAATGTTATAGTGGGAATTAAGTGGTCGATTTCTAGTCTCCCTTGTGGCTCTAATGTGATAGTGGTAATGGGGTGGTAGATATCTAGTCTCCCTTATGGCTCTAATCTGATAGTGTTAGTGGGGTGGTAGATGTCTAGCCTACCTTATAGTTCAAATCTGATAGTGGTAGTGGGGTGGTAGATGTATATTCTCCCTTTTGGCTCTAATCTGATAGTGGATTTGGGGTGGTAGATGTCTATTATCCATTATGGCTCTAATCTGATAGTGGATTTGGGGCGGTAGATGTCTAGTCTACTTTATGGCTCTAATCTGATAGTGGTAGAGGGGTGGTAGATGTATAGTCTCCCTTATGAATCAAATGTGATAGTGGGAATGAAGTGGTAGATGTCAAGTCTCCCTTATGGCTCTAATGTGATAGTGGTATGTACCTAGTCTGCTTTGTGGCTCTAATCTGATAGTGGTAATGGGGTGGTAGATGTCAAGTCTCCCTTATGGCTTTAATGTAATAGTGGTAATGGGGTGGTAGATGTCTAGTATCCCTTATGGCTCTAATCTGATACTGGTAATGGGGTTGTAATTGTCTAGACTATTTATGGCTCTATTCTGATAGTGGTAATGGGGTGGTAGATGTCTAGTCTCCCTTATGGCTCTAATCTGATAGTGGTATGTACCTAGTCTGCTTTGTGGCTCTAATCTGATATTGGTGGTGGGGTGGTAGATGTGTCGTCTCCCCTATGGCTCTACTGTGATAGCGGTAATGGGGTGGTAGATGTCTAGTCTCCCTTATGGCTCTAATCTGATAGTGGTAATCGGGTGGTAGATGTCTAGTCTCCCTTATGGCTCTAATGTGATATTGGTAGTGGGGTGGTAGATGTCTGGTCTCCCTTACGACTCTAATGTGATAGTGGGAAGAAAGTGGTAAATGTCTAGTCTCCCTTATGGCTCTAATCTGATAGTGGTATTACCTAGTCTGCTTTGTGGCTCTAATGTAATAGTGGTAGTGGGGTGGTAGATGTCTATTCTCCCTTATGGCTCTAATCTGATAGTGGTAGTGGGGTGGTAGATGTCTAGTCTCCCTTATGGCTCTAAACTGATAGTGGTAGTGGGGTGGTAGATGTCTAGCCTATTTTATGGCTCTAATGTGATAGTGGTAATGGGGTAGATGTCTTGTCTCCTTTATGGTTCTAATCTGATAGTGGTAGTGGGGTGGTAGATGTATATTCTCCCTTTTGGCTCTAATCTGATAGTGGTAGTGGGGTGTTAGATGTCTAGTCTCCCTTTTGGCTCTAATCTGATATTGGTAATGGGGTTTTAATTGTCTAGACTATTTATGGCTCTATTCTGATAGTGTTAATGGGGTGGTAGATGTCTAGTCTCCCTTATGGTTCTAATCTGATAGTGGTATGTACCTAGTCTGCTTTGTGGCTCTAATCTGATAGTGGTGGTGGGGTGGTAGATGTGTAGTCTCCCTTATGGCTCTAATTTAATAGTGGTAATGGGGTGGTAGATGTCTCCCGTATGGCTCTAATCTGATAGTGGTAATGGGGTTGTAGATGTCAAGTCTCCTTCATGGCTCTAATCTGATAGTGGTAGTGGGGTGGTAGATGTCTAGTCTCCCTTATGGCTCTAATGTGATAGTGGGAATGAAGTGGTAGATGTCTAGCCTCCCTTATAGCTCTAATATGATAGTGGTAGTGGGGTGGTAGATGTCTAGTCTCCTTTATGGCTCTAATCTGATAGTGGTAGTGGGTTGGTAGATGTCTAATCTCCTTTATGGCTCTAATCTGATAGTGGTGGTGGGGTGGTAGATGTGTAGTCTCCCTTATGGCTCTAATCTGATAGTGGTAATGGGGTTGTAGATGTCTAGACTCACTTATGGCTTTAATGTGATAGTGGGAATGAAGTGGTAGATGTCTAGCCTCCCTTATAGCTCTAATATGATAGTGGTAATGGGTTGGTAGATGTCTAGTCTCCCTTATGGCTCTAATGTGATAGTGGGAATTAAGTGGTCGATGTCTAGTTTCCCTTATGGCTCTAATGTAATAGTGGTAATGGGGTGGTAGATGTCTAGTCTCCCTTATGGCTCTAATGTGATAGTGGGAATTAAGTGGTCGATTTCTAGTCTCCCTTATGGCTCTAATGTGGTAGTGGTAATGGGGTGGTAGATATCTAGTCTCCCTTATGGCTCTAATGTGATAGTGGGAATTAAGTGGTCGATTTCTAGTCTCCCTTATGGCTCTAATGTGATAGTGGTAATGGGGTGGTAGATATCTAGTCTCCCTTATGGCTCTAATCTGATAGTGTTAGTGGGGTGGTAGATGTATATTCTCCCTTTTGGCTCTAATCTGATAGTGGATTTGGGGTGGTAGATGTCTATTATCCATTATGGCTCTAATCTGATAGTGGATTTGGGGTGGTAGATGTCAAGTCTACCTTATGGCTCTAATGTGATAGTGGCAGTGGTGTGGTAGATGTCTATTATCCATTATGGCTCTAATCTGATAGTGGTAGAGGGGTGGTAGATGTATAGTCTCCCTTATGAATCAAATGTGATAGTGGGAATGAAGTGGTAGATGTCAAGTCTCCCTTATGGCTCTAATGTGATAGTGGTATGTACCTATTCTGCTTTGTGGCTCTAATCTGATAGTGGTAATGGGGTGGTAGATGTCTAGTCTCCCTTATGGCTCTATTGTAATAGTGGTAATGGGGTGGTAGATGTCTAGTCTACCTTATGGCTCTAATCTGATATTGGTAATGGGGTTGTAATTGTCTAGACTATTTATGGCTCTATTCTGATAGTGGTAATGGGGTGGTAGATGTCTAGTCTCCCTTATGGCTCTAATCTGATGGTGGTATGTACCTAGTCTGCTTTGTGGCTCTAATCTGATATTGGTGGTGGGGTGGTAGATGTGTCGTCTCCCCTATGGCTCTACTGTGATAGTGGTAATGGGGTGGTAGATGTCTAGTCTCCCTTATGGCTCTAATCTGATAGTGGTAATCGGGTGGTAGATGTCTAGTCTCCCTTATGGCTCTAATGTGATAGTGGTAGTGGGGTGGTAGATGTCTGGTCTCCCTTATGGCTCTAATCTGATAGTGGTATTACCTAGTCTGCTTTGTGGCTCTAATGTAATAGTGGTAGTGGGGTGGTAGATGTCTTTTTATCCCTTATGGCTATAATCTGATAGTGGATGTGGTGTGGTAGATGTCTATTCTCCCTTATGGCTCTAATCTGATAGTGGTAGTGGGGTGGTAGATGTCTCCCTTATGGCTCTAATGTGATAGTGGGAATGAAGTGGTAGATGTCTAGTCTCCCTTATGGCTCTAATCTGATAGTGGTAATGGGGTGTTAGATGTCTTGTCTCCCTTATGGCTCTAATCTGATAGTGGTAATGGAGTGGTAGATGTCTAGTTTCCCTTATGGCTCCTCCAATCTGATAGTGGTAATGGGGTGGTAGATGTCTAGTCTCCGTTATGGCTCTAATGTTATAGTGGATTTGGGTTTGTTGATGCCTAGTTTCCTTTATTAGCTCTAATCTGATAGTGGTAGTGGGGTGGTAGATGTCAAGTCTCCCTTATGGCTCTAATCTGATAGTGGTAATCGGGTGGTAGATGTCTAGTCTCCCTTATGGCTCTAATGTGATAGTGGTAGTGGGGTGGTAGATGTCTGGTCTCCCTTATGGCTCTAATCTGATAGTGGTATTACCTAGTCTGCTTTGTGGCTCTAATGTAATAGTGGTAGTGGGGTGGTAGATGTCTTTTTATCCCTTATGGCTATAATCTGATAGTGGATGTGGTGTGGTAGATGTCTATTCTCCCTTATGGCTCTAATCTGATAGTGGTAGTGGGGTGGTAGATGTCTCCCTTATGGCTCTAATGTGATAGTGGGAATGAAGTGGTAGATGTCTAGTCTCCCTTATGGCTCTAATCTGATAGTGGTAATGGGGTGTTAGATGTCTTGTCTCCCTTATGGCTCTAATCTGATAGTGGTAATGGAGTGGTAGATGTCTAGTTTCCCTTATGGCTCCTCCAATCTGATAGTGGTAATGGGGTGGTAGATGTCTAGTCTCCGTTATGGCTCTAATGTTATAGTGGATTTGGGTTTGTTGATGCCTAGTTTCCTTTATTAGCTCTAATCTGATAGTGGTAGTGGGGTGGTAGATGTCAAGTCTCCCTTATGGCTCTAATCTGATGGGGGTAGTGGGGTGGTGGATTTCTAGTCTCCTTTATGGATCTAATCTGAAAGTGGTAGTGGGGTGGTAGATGTCAAGTCTCCTTTATGGCTCTAATCTGATAGTGGTAATGGGGTTGTAGATGTCTAGACTATTTATGGCTCTAATGTGATAGTGGTAATGTTGTGGTAGATGTCTAGTCTCCCTTATGGCTCTAATGTGATAGTGAGAATGAAGTGGTAGATGTCTAGTCTCCATTATGGCTCCTCCAATCTGATAGTGGTAATGGGGTGGTAGATTTCTAGTCTCCTTTATGGATCTAATCTGAAAGTGGTAGTGGGGTGGTAGATGTCAAGTCTCCTTTATGGCTCTAATCTGATAGTGGTAATTAGGTTGTAGATGTCTAGTCTCCCTTATGGCTCTAATCTGATAGTGGTAGTGGGGTGGTAGATGTCTCTTGTCAATTATGGCTCTAATCTGATAGTGGATTTGGGGTGGTAGATGTCAAGTCTCCCTTATGGCTCTAATCTGATAGTGGTAATGGGGTGGTAGATGTCTAGCCTACCTTATGGCTCTAATGTGATTGTGGTAATGGGGTGGTATATGTCTAGTCTCCCTTATGGCTCTAATGTGATAGTGGGAATGAAGTGGTAGATGTCTAGTCTCCCCTATGGCTCCTCCAATCTGATGGTGGTAATGGGGTGGTAGATGTCTATTCTCCGTCATGGCTCTAATGGTATAGTGTATTTGGGTTTGTTGATGCCTAGTTTCCTTTATTAGCTCTAATCTGATAGTGGTAGTGGGGTGGTAGATGTCTAGTCTCCCTTATGGCTCTAATCTGATAGTGGTAATGGGGTGGTAGATGTCTGGTCTCCCTTATGGCTCTAATCTGATAGTGGTAATGGGGTGGTAGATGTCAAGTCTCCCTTATGGTTATAATCTGATAGTGGTAATGGGGTGGTAGATGTCTGGTCTCCCTTATGGCTCTAATCTGATAGTGGTAATGGGGTTGTAGATGTCTAGACTATTTATGGCTCTAATGTGATAGTGGTAATGTTGTGGTAGATGTCTAGTCTCCCTTATGGCTCTAATGTGATAGTGAGAATGAAGTGGTAGATGTCTAGTCTCCATTATGGCTCCTCCAATCTGATAGTGGTAATGGGGTGGTAGATTTCTAGTCTCCTTTATGGATCTAATCTGAAAGTGGTAGTGGGGTGGTAGATGTCTCTTGTCAATTATGGCTCTAATCTGATAGTGGATTTGGGGTGGTAGATGTCTAGCCTACCTTATGGCTCTAATGTGATTGTGGTAATGGGGTGGTAGATGTCTAGTCTCCCTTATGGCTCTAATCTGATAGTGGTAATGGAGTGGTAGATGTCAAGTCTCCCTTATGGCTCCTCCTATCTGATAGATGTAATGGGGTGGTAGATGTCTAGCCCACTTATGGCTCTAATGTTATAGTGGATTTTGGTTTGTTGATGCCTAGTCTCCTTTATAGCTCTAATCTGATAGTGGTAGTGGGGTGGTAAATGTCTCATCAATTATGGCTCTAATCTGATAGTGGATTTGGGGTGGTAGATGTCAAGTCTCCCTTATGGCTCTAATCTGATGGTGGTAGTGGGGTGGTAGATTTCTAGTCTCCCTTATGACAATAATCTGATAGTGGGAATGAAGTGGTTGATGTCTAGTTTCCCTTATGGCTCTAATCTGATAGTGGTGGTGGGGTGGTAGATGTCTAGTCTCCCTTATGGTTCAAATCTGATAGTGGTAGGGGGGTGGTAGATGTATATTCTCCCCTTTGGCTCTAATCTGATAGTGGTAGATGTCAAGTCTCCTTTATGGCTCTAATCTGATAGTAGTAATTGGGTGGTAGATGTCTCGTCTCCTTTATGGCTCTAATGTGATAGTGGGAATGAAGTGGTAGATGTCTAGTTTCCCTTATTGCTCTAATCTGATAGTGGTGGTGGGGTGGTAGATGTCTAGTCTCCCTTAGGGTTCTAATCTGATAGTGGTAGGGGGGTGGTAGATGTCTAGCCTACCCTATGGTTCAAATCTGATAGTGGTAGGGGGGTGGTAGATGTATATTCTCCCCTTTGGCTCTAATCTGATAGTGGTAGATGTCAAGTCTCCTTTATGGCTCTAATCTGATAGTAATAATTGGGTGGTAGATGTCTTGTCTCCTTTATGGCTCTAATGTGATAGTGGGAATGAAGTGGTAGATGTCTAGTCTCCTTTAAGGCTCTAATCTGATAGTGGTAGTGGGGTGGTAGATGTCTAGTCTCCTTTAAGGCTCTAATCTGATAGTGGTAGTGGGGTGGTAGATGTCTTACCTCCCTTCTGGTTCTAATCTGATAGTGGTAGTGGTGTGGTAGATGTCTAGTCTACTTTATGGCTCTAATGTGATAGTGGTAATGTTGTGGTAGATGTCTAGTCTCCCTTATGGCTATAATGAGATAGTGAGAATGAAGTGGTAGATGTCTAGTCTCCATTATGGCTCCTCCAATCTGATAGTGGTAATGGGATGGTAGATGTCTAGTCTCCGTTATGGCTCTAATGGTATAGTGGATTTGGGGTTGTTGATGCCTAGTTTCCTTTAGTAGCTCTAATCTGATAGTGGTAGTGGGGTGGTAGATGTCTTGTCTCCCTTATGGCTCTAATGTGATAGTGGAAATGATGTGGTAGATGTCTAGTCTCCTTTACGGCTCCAATCTGATAGTGGTAATGGGGTGGTAGATGTCAAGTCTCCCATATTGCTATAATCTGACAGTGGTAGTGGGCAGGTAGATGTCTAGTCTCCCTTATGGCTCTAATGTGATAGTGGTAATGTTGTGGTAGATGTCTAGTCTCCCGTATGGCTCTAATGTGATAGTGAGAATGAAGTGGTAGATGTCTAGTCTCCCTTATGGCTCCTCCAATCTGATGGTGGTAATGGGGTGGTAGATGTCTAGTCTCCGTCATGGCTCTAATGGTATAGTGGATTTGGGTTTGCTGATGCCTAGTTTCCTTTATTAGCTCTAATCTGATAGTGGTAGTGGGGTGGTAGATGTCTAGTCTCCCTTATGGCTCTAATCTGATAGTGGTAATGGGGTGGTAGATGTCTGGTCTCCCTTATGGCTCTAATCTGATAGTGGTAATGGGGTGGTAGATGTCAAGTCTCCCTTATGGCTATAATCTGACATTGGGAATGGGGTTGTAGATGTCTAGACTATTTATTGCTCTATTCTGATAGTGGTAGTGGGCTGGTAGATGTCTAGTCTCCTTTATGGCTCTAATATGATAGTGGTAGTGGGCTGGTAGATGTCTAGTCTCCCTTATGACTATAATATGATAGTGGGAATGAAGTGGATGATGTCTAGTCTCCCTTATGGCTCTAATCCAATAGTGGTAATGGGGTGGTAGATGTCTAGTCTCCGTTATGGCTCTAAAGTTATAGTGGGAATGAAGTGGTAGATGTCTAGTTTCCCTTATGGCTCTAATCTGATAGTGGTAGTGGGCTGGTAGATGTCTAGTCTCCCTTATGGTTCTAATCTGATAGTGGTAGATGCCTAGTCTGCTTTAAGGCTCTAATCTGATAGTGGTAGTGGGGTGGTAGATGTCTTGTCTCCCTTATGGCTCTATTGTGATAGTGGTAATGGGGTGGTAGATGTCTAGTCTCCCTTATGGCTCTAATCTGATAGTGACGGTGGGGTGGTATATGTCTAGTCTCCCTTATGGTTCTAATTTGATAGTGGTAGTTGGGTGGTAGATGTCTAGCCTACCTTATGGCTCTAATGTGATAGTGGTAATTGGGTGGTATATGTCTAGTCTCCCTTATGGCTCTAATGTGATAGTGGGAATGAAGTGGTAGATGTCTAGTCTCCCTTATGGCTCTAATCTGATAGTGGTAATGGAGTGGTAGATGTCTAGTCTCCCTTATGGCTCCTCCAATCTGATAGTGGTAATGGGGTGGTAGATGTCTAGTCTCCGTTATGGCTCTAATGTTATAGTGGATTTGGGTTTGTTGATGCCTAGTCTCCTTTATGGTTCTAATCTGATAGTGGTAGTGTGGTGGTAGATGTCTAGTCTCCCTTATGGTTCAAATCTGATAGTGGTAGGGGGGTGGTAGATGTATATTCTCCATTTTGGCTCTAATATGATAGTGGTAATGGGGTGGTAGATGTCTAGCCTACCTTATGGCTCTAATGTGATAGTGGGAATGAAGTGGTAGATGTCTAGTTTCCCTTATGGCTCTAATCTGATAGTGGTAAAGGGGTGGTAGATGTCTTGTCTCCCTTATGGCTCTAATGTGATAGTGGGAATGAAGTGGTAGATGTCTAGTTTCCCTTATGGCTCTAATCTGATAGTGACGGTGGGGTGGTAGATGTCTAGTATCTCTTATGGCTCTAATGTGATTGTGGTAATGGGGTGGTAGATGTCTAGCCTACCTTATGGCTCTAATGTGATAGTGGGAATGAAGTGGTAGATGTCTAGTCTCCCTTATGGCTCTAATCTGATAGTGGTAATGGAGTGGTAGATGTCTAGTCTCCCTTAAGGCTCTAATGTCATGTTGGATTTGGGTTTGTTGATGTCTAGTCTCCCTTATGGCTCTAATCTGATTGTGATAGTGGGGTGGTAGATGTCTCTTATCAATTATGGCTCTAATCTGATAGTGGATTTGGGGTGGTAGATGTCAAATCTCCCTTATGGCTCTAATCTGATGGTGGTAATGGAGTGGTAGATGTCCAGTCTCCCTTATGGCTCTAATCTGATAGTGGTAAAGGGGTGGTAGATGTCTAGTCTCCCTTAGGGCTCTAATGTGATAGTGGGAATGAAGTGGTAGATGTCTAGTTTCCCTTATGGCTCTAATGTGAATGTGGTAATGGGGTGGTAGATGTCTAGCCTACCTTATGGCTCTAATGTGATAGTGGGAATGAAGTGGTAGATGTCTAGTCTCCCTTATGGCTCTAATCTGATAGTGGTAATGGAGTGGTAGATGTCTAGTCTCCCTTAAGGCTCTAATGTCATAGTGGATTTGGGTTTGTTGATGCCTAGTCTCCTTTATGGCTCTAATCTGATTGTGATAGTGGGGTGGTAGATGTCTCTTATCAATTATGGCTCTAATCTGATAGTGGATTTGGGGTGGTAGATGTCAAGTCTCCTTTATGGCTCTAATCTGATAGTGGTAATTGGGTGGTAGATGTCTAGTCTCCTTTATGGTTCTAATCTGATAGTGGTAATGGGGTGTTAGATGTCTAGCCTACGTTATGGCTCTAATGTTATAGTGGGAATGAAGTGGTAGATGTCTAGTCTCCCATATGGCTCCAATCTGATAGTGGTAATGGGGTGGTAGATGTCTCTTATCAATTATGGCTCTGATCTGATAGTGGATTTGGGGTGGTAGATGTCAAGTCTCCCTTATGGCTCTAATCTGATGGTGGTAATGGGGTGGTAGATGTCCAGTCTCCCTTATGGATCTAATGTTATAGTGGATTTGGGTTTGTTGATGCCTAGTCTCCTTTATGGTTCTAATCTGATAGTGGTACGGGGGTGGTAGATGTATATTCTCCATTTTGGCTCTAATATGATAGTGGTAATGGGGTTGTAGATGTCTAGCCTACCTTATGGCTCTAATGTGATAGTGGGAATGAAGTGGTAGATGTATAGTTTCCCTTATGGCTCTAATCTGATAGTGGTAAAGGGGTGGTAGATGTCTAGTCTCCCTTATGGCTCTAATGTGATAGTGGGAATGAAGTGGTAGATGTCTAGTTTCCCTTATGGCTCTAATCTGATAGTGACGGTGGGGTGGTAGATGTCTAGTATCTCTTATGGCTCTAATGTGATTGTGGTAATGGGGTGGTAGATGTCTAGCCTACCTTATGGCTCTAATGTGATAGTGGGAATGAAGTGGTAGATGTCTAGTCTCCCTTAAGGCTCTAATGTCATAGTGGATTTGGGTTTGTTGATGCCTAGTCTCCTTTATGGCTCTAATCTGATTGTGATAGTGGGGTGGTAGATGTCTCTTATCAATTATGGCTCTAATCTGATAGTGGATTTGGGGTGGTAGATGTCAAGTCTCCCTTATGGCTCTAATCTGATGGTGGTAGTGGGGTGGTAGATTTCTAGTCTCCTTTATGGATCTAATCTGAAAGTGGTAGTGGGGTGGTAGATGTCAAGTCTCCTTTATGGCTCTAATCTGATAGTGGTAATTGGGTGGTAGATGTCTAGTCTCCTTTATGGTTCTAATCTGATAGTGGTAGTGGGGTGGTAGATGTCTAGCCTATCTTATGGCTCTAATGTGATAGTGGTAATGGGGTGGTAGATGTCTAGTCTCCCTTATGGCTCTAATCTGATAGTGGTAATGGGGTGGTAGATGTCTCTTATCAATTATGGCTCTAATCTGATGGTGGATTTGGGGTGGTAGATGTCAAGTCTCCCTTATGGCACTAATCTGAATGTGGTAATGGGGTGGTAGATGTCCAGTCTCCCTTATGGCTATAATCTGATAGTGGTAATGGAGTGGTAGATGTCTAGTCTCCCTTATGGCTCCTCCAATCTGATAGTGGTAATGGGGTGGTAGATGTCTAGTCTCCCTTATGGCTCCAATCTGATAGTGGTAATGGGGTGGTAGATGTCTAGTCTCCGTTATGGCTCTAATGTTATAGTGGATTTGGGTTTGTTGATGCCTAGTCTCCTTTATGGTTCTAATCTGATAGTGGTAGTGTGGTGGTAGATGTCAAGTCTCCCTTATGGTTCAAATCTGATAGTGGTAGGGGGGTGGTAAGATGTATATTCTCCATTTTGGCTCTAATATGATAGTGGTAATGGGGTGGTAGATGTCTAGCCTACCTTATGGCTCTAATGTGATAGTGGGAATGAAGTGGTAGATGTCTAGCCTACCTTATGGCTCTAATGTGATAGTGGGAATGAAGTGGTAGATGTCTAGTCTCCCTTATGGCTGCTCCAATCTGATAGTGGTAATGGGTTGGTAGATGTCTAGTCTCCGTTATGGCTCTAATGTCATAGTGGATTTGGGTTTGTTGATGCCTAGTCTCCTTTATGGCTCTAATCTGATTGTGATAGTGGGGTGGTAGATGTCTCTTATCAATTATGGCTCTAATGTCATAGTGGATTTGGGTTTGTTGATGCCTAGTCTCCTTTATGGTTCTAATCTGATAGTGGTAGTGTGGTGGTAGATGTCTAGTCTCCCTTATGGTTCAAATCTGATATTGGTAGGGGGGTGGTAGATGTATATTCTCCATTTTGGCTCTAATATGATAGTGGTAATGGGGTGGTAGATGTCTAGCCTACCTTATGGCTCTAATGTGATAGTGGGAATGAAGTTGTAGATGTCTAGTTTCCCTTATGGCTCTAATCTGATAGTGACGGTGGGGTGGTAGATGTCTAGTATCTCTTATGGCTCTAATGTGATTGTGGTAATGGGGTGGTAGATGTCTAGCCTACCTTATGGCTCTAATGTGATAGTGGGAATGAAGTGGTAGATGTCTAGTTTCCCTTATGGCTCTAATCTGATAGTGACGGTGGGGTGGTAGATGTCTAGTCTCCTTTATGGCTCTAATCTGATTGTGATAGTGGGGTGGTAGATGTCTCTTATCAATTATGGCTATAATCTGATAGTGGATTTGGGGTGGTAGATGTAAATTCTCCCTTATGGCTCTAATCTGATGGTGTTAGTGGGGTGGTAGATTTCTAGTCTCCTTTATGGATCTAATCTGAAAGTGGTAGTGGGGTGGTAGATGTCAAGTCTCCTTTATGGCTCTAATCTGATAGTGGTAATTGGGTGGTAGATGTCTAGTCTCCTTTATGGTTCTAATCTGATAGTGGTAGTGGGGTGGTAGATGTCTAGTCTCCCTTATGACTATAATCTGATAGTGGGAATGAAGTGGTTGATGTCTAGTGTCCCTTATGGTTCTAATCTGATAGTGGTAGTGGGGTGGTAGATGTCTAGCCTACCTTATGGCTCTAATGTGATAGTGGGAATGAAGTGGTAGATGTCTAGTTTCCCCTATGGCTCTAATCTGATAGTGGTAAAGGGGTGGTAGATGTCTAGTCTCCCTTATGGCTCTAATGTGATAGTGGGAATGAAGTGGTAGAAGTCTAGTTTCCCTTATGGCTCTAATGTGATTGTGGTAATGGGGTGGTAGATGTCTAGCCTACCTTATGGCTCTAATGTGATAGTGGGAATGAAGTGGTAGATGTCTAGTCTCCCTTATGGCTCTAATCTGATAGTGGTAATGGGTTGGTAGATGTCTAGTCTCCGTTATGGCTCTAATGTCATAGTGGATTTGGGTTTGTTGATGCCTAGTCTCCTTTATGGCTCTAATCTGATTGTGATAGTGGGGTGGTAGATGTCTCTTATCAATTATGGCTCTAATCTGATAGTGGATTTGGGGTGGTAGATGTCAATTCTCCCTTATGGCTCTAATCTGATGGTGGTAGTGGGGTGGTAGATTTCTAGTCTCCTTTATGGATCTAATCTGAAAGTGGTAGTGGGGTGGTAGATGTCAAGTCTCCTTTATGGCTCTAATCTGATAGTGGTAATTGGGTGGTAGATGTCTAGTCTCCTTTATGGTTCTAATCTGATAGTGGTAGTGGGGTGGTAGATGTCTAGTCTCCCTTATGACTATAATCTGATAGTGGGAATGAAGTGGTTGATGTCTAGTGTCCCTTATGGTTCTAATCTGATAGTGGTAGGGGTGGTAGATGTATATTCTCCCATATTGCTATAATCTGAAAGTGGTAGTGGGGTGGTAGATGTCTAGCCTATTTTATGGCTCTAATGTGATAGTGGTAATGGGGTGGTAGATGTCTAGTCTCCGTTATGGCTCTAATGTTATAGTGGGAATGAAGTGGTAGATGTCTAGTCTCCCTTATGGCTCCAATCTGATCGTGGTAATGGGGTGGTAGATGTCTCTTATCAATTATGGCTCTAATCTGAAAGTGGTAGTGGGGTGGTAGATTTCTAATCTCCTTTATGGATCTAATCTGAAAGTGGTAGTGGGGTGGTAGATGTCAAGTCTCCTTTATGGTTCTAATCTGACAATGGTAGTGGGGTGGTAGATGTCTAGTCTCCCTTATGGCTCTAATCCAATAGTGGTAATGGGGTGGTAGATGTCTAGTCTCCGTTATGGTTTTAATGTTATAGTGGGAATGAAGTGGTAGATGTCTAGTCTCAATTATGGCTCTAATCTGATAGTGGTAATGGGGTGGTAGATGTCTAGCCTACGTTATGGCTCTAATGTGATAGTGGTAATGTTGTGGTAGATGTCTAGTCTCCCTTATGGCTCTATTGTGATAGTGAGAATGAAGTGGTAGATGTCTAGTCTCCCTTATGGCTCTAATGGTATAGTGAATTTGGGTTTGTTGATGCCTAGTTTCCTTTATTAGCTCTAATCTGATAGTGGTAGTGGGGTGGTAGATGTCAAGTCTCCCTTATGGCTCTAATCTGATGGTGGTAGTGGGGTGGTAGATTTCTAGTCTCCTTTATGGATCTAATCTGAAAGTGGTAGTGGGGTGGTAGATGTCAAGTCTCCTTTATGGCTCTAATCTGATAGTGGTAATTGGGTGGTAGATGTATATTCTCCATTTTGGCTCTAATCTGATAGTGGTAGATGCCTAGTCTGCTTTAAGGCTCAAATCTGATAGTGGTAGGGGTGGTAGATGTCTAGTCTCCCTTATGGCTCCAATCTGATAGTGGTATATTACTAGTCTGCTTTATGGCTCTAATCTGATCGTGGTAGTGGGGTGCTAGATGTCTCGTCTCCCTTATGGCTCTAATCTGATAGTGGTAGTGGGGTGGTAGATGTCTCTTGTCAATTATGGCTCTAATCTGATAGTGAATTTGGGGTGGTAGATGTCAAGTCTCCCTTATGGCCCTAATCTGATGGTGGTAGTGGGGTGGTAGATTTCTAGTCTCCTTTATGGTTCTATTCTGATAGTGGTAGTAGGGTGGTAGATGTATATTCTCCCTTGTGGCTCTAATCTGATAGTGGTAGATGCCTAGTCTGCTTTAAGGCTCAAATCTGATAGTGGTAGGGGTGGTAGATGTCTAGTCACCCTTATGGCTCCAATCTGATAGTGGTAATGGGGTGGTAGATGTCTAGTCTCCGTTATGTCTCTATTGTTATAGTAGGAATGAAGTGGTAGATGTCTAGTCTCCCTTATGGCTCCAATCTGATAGTGGTGTATGCCTAGTCTGCTTTATGGCTCTAATCTGATAGTGGTAGTGGGGTGCTAGATGTCTCGTCTCCCTTATGGCTCTAATCTGATAGTAGTAGTGGGGTGGTAGATGTCTCTTGTCAATTACGGCTCTAATCTGATAGTGAATTTGGGGTGGTAGATGTCAAGTCTCCCTTATGGCCCTAATCTGATGGTGGTAGTGGGGTGGTAGATTTCTAGTCTCCCTTATGGCTCTAATCTGATAGTGGTAATGGGGTGGTAGATGTCTAGTCTCCCTTATGGCTCTAATCTGATAGTGGGAATGAAGTGGTAGATGTCTAGTCTCCCTTATGGCTCCAATCTGATAGTGGTAACGGGGTGGTAGATGTCAAGTCTCCCTTATGGCTCTAATCTGATAGTGGTAATGAGGTTGTAGATGACTAGACTATTTATGGCTCTATTCTGATAGTGGGAATGAAGTGGTAGATGGCTAGTCTTCCTTATGGTTCTAATCTGATAGTGGTAGTGTGGTGGTAGATGTCTAGTCTCCCTTATGGCTCTAATGTGATAGTGGTAATGAAGTGGTAGATGTCTAGTTTCCCTTATGGCTCTAATCTGATAGTGGTAATGGGGTGGTAGATGTCTAGTCTCCCTTATGGCTCTAATGTGATAGTGGGAATGAAGTGGTAGATGTCTTGTCTCCCTTATTGCTCTAATGTGATAGTGGTAATGGGGTGGTAGATGTCTAGTCTCCCTTATGGCTCTAATGTGATAGTGGGAATGAAGTGGTAGATGTCTAGTTTCCCTTATGGCTCTAATCTGATAGTGACGGTGGGGTGGTAGATGTCTAGTCTCTCTTATGGCTCTAATGTGATTGTGGTAATGGGGTGGTAGATGTCTAGCCTACCTTATGGCTCTAATGTGATAGTGGGAATGAAGTGGTAGATGTCTAGTCTCCCTTAAGGCTCCTCCAATCTGATAGTGGTAATGGGTTGGTAGATGTCTAGTCTCTGTTATGGCTCTAATGTTATAGTGGATTTGGGTTTGTTGATGCATAGTCTCCTTTATGGCTCTAATCTGATAGTGATAGTGGGGTGGTAGATGTCTCTTATCAATTATGGCTCTAATTTGATAGTGGATTTGGGGTGGTAGATGTCAAGTCTCCCTTATGGCTCTAATCTGATGGTGGTAGTGGGGTGGTAGATTTCTAGTCTCCCTTATGGCTCTAATGTGATAGAGGTTAATGAAGTGGTAGATGTCTAGTCTCCCTTATGGCTCTAATCTGATAGTGGTAATGGGGTGGTAGATGTCTAGTCTCTGTTATGGCTCTAATGTTATAGTGGGAATGAAGTGGTAGATGTCTAGTCTCCCTTATGGCTCTAATCTGATAGTGGTAATGGGGTGGTAGATGTCTAGCCTACCTTATGGCTCTAATGTGATAGTGGTAATGGGGTTGTAGATGTCTAGACTATTTATGGCTCTATTCTGATAGTGGTAACGAGGTGGTAGATGTCTAGTCATCCTTTATGGCTCTAATCTCATAGTGGTAGTGGGGTGGTACATGTCTAGTCTCCCTTATGGCTCTAATCTGATAGTGGATTTGGGTTTGTTTATGCCTAGTCTCCATTATGGCTCTAATCTGATAGTGGTAATGGGGTGGAAGATGTCTAGTCTCGTTTATGGATCTAATCTGAAAGTGGTAGTGGGGTGGTAGATGTCTCTTGTCAATTATGGCTCTAATCTGATAGTTAATTTGGGGTGGTAGATGTCAAGTCTCCCTTATGGCTCTAATCTGATAGTGGTAGTGGGGTGCTAGATGTCTCGTCTCCCTTATGGCTCTAATATGATGGTGGTAGTGGGGTGGTAGATTTCTAGTCTCCATTATGGATCTAATCTGAAAGTGGTAGTGGGGTGGTAGATGTCAAGTCTCCTTTATGGCTCTAATCTGATAGTGGTAATTGGGTGGTAGATGTCTAGTCTCCTTTATGGTTCTAATCTGATAGTGGTAGTGGGCTGGTAGATGTCTAGTCTCCCTTATGGCTCTAATCTGATAGTGGATTTGGGTTTGTTGATGCCTAGTCTCCTTTATGGCTCTAATCTGATAGTGGTAATGGGGTGGAAGATGTCTAGTCTCGTTTATCGTTCTAATCTGAAAGTGGTAGATGTCTAGTCACCCTTATGGCTCCAATCTGATAGTGGTATATGCCTAGTCTGGTTTATGGCTCTATTCTGATAGTGGTAGTGGGGTGGCAGATTTCTAGTCTCTTTTATGGATCTAATCTGAAAGTGGTGGTGGGTGGTAGATGTCAAGTCTCCTTTATAGCTCTAATCTGATAGTGGTAGATGCCTCACCTGCCTTATGGCTCTAATCTGATAGTGTTAGTGGGGTGGTAGAAGTCTAGTCTCCCTTATGGCTCTAATGTGATTGTGGTAATGGGGTGGTAGAAGTCTAGTCTCCCTTATGGCTCTAATGTGACAGTGGTAATGAGGTGGTAGATGTCTAGTCTCTGTTATGGCTCTAATGTTATAGTGGGAATGAAGTGGTAGATGTCTAGTCTCCCTTATGGCTCTAATCTGATAGTGGTAATGGGGTGGTAGATTTCTAGTCTCCCTTATGGCTCTAATGTGATAGAGGTTAATGAAGTGGTAGATGTCTAGTCTCCCTTATGGCTCTAATCTGATAGTGGTAATGGGGTGGTAGATGTCTAGTCTCTGTTATGGCTCTAATGTTATAGTGGGAATGAAGTGGTAGATGTCTAGTCTCCCTTATGGCTCTAATCTGATAGTGGTAATGGGGTGGTAGATGTCTAGCCTACCTTATGGCTCTAATGTGATAGTGGTAATGGGGTTGTAGATGTCTAGACTATTTATGGCTCTATTCTGATAGTGGTAACGAGGTGGTAGATGTCTAGTCATCCTTTATGGCTCTAATCTCATAGTGGTAGTGGGGTGGTACATGTCTAGTCTCCCTTATGGCTCTAATCTGATAGTGGTAGTGGGGTGGTAGATGTCTCTTGTCAATTATGGCTCTAATCTGCATTTGGGGTGGTAGATGCATTTGGGGTGCATTTGGGTGCATTTGGGGTGGTAGATGTCAAGTCTCCCTTATGGCCCTAATCTGATGGTGGTAGTGGGGTGGTAGATTTCTAGTCTCCTTTATGGATCTAATCTGAAAGTGATAGTGGGATGGTAGATGTCTAGTCTCCCTTATGGCTCTAATCTGATAGTGGTAATTGGGTGGTAGATGTCTAGTCTCCCTTATGGCACTAATCTGATAGTGGGAATGAAGTGGTAGATGTCTAGTCTCCCTTATGGCTCCAATCTGATAGTGGTAACGGGGTGGTAGATGTCTAGTCTCCCTTATGGCTCTAATCTGATAGTGTTAATGAGGTTGTAGATGACTAGACAATTTATGGCTCTATTTTGATTGTGGATTTGGGTTTGTTGATGGCTAGTCTCCTTTATGGCTCTAATCTGATAGTGGTAATGGGGTGGAAGATGTCTAGTCTCGTTTATCGTTCTAATCTGAAAGTGGTAGATGTCTAGTCACCCTTATGGCTCCAATCTGATAGTGGTATATGCCTAGTCTGGCTTATGGCTCTATTCTGATAGTGGTAGTGGGGTGGCAGATTTCTAGTCTCTTTTATGGATCTAATCTGAAAGTGGTGGTGGGTGGTAGATGTCAAGTCTCCTTTATAGCTCTAATCTGATAGTGGTAGATGCCTCACCTGCCTTATGGCTCTAATCTGATAGTGTTAGTGGGGTGGTAGAAGTCTAGTCTCCCTTATGGCTCTAATGTGATTGTGGTAATGGGGTGGTAGAAGTCTAGTCTCCCTTATGGCTCTAATGTGACAGTGGTAATGGGGTGGTAGATGTCTAGTCTCTGTTATGGCTCTAATGTTATAGTGGGAATGAAGTGGTAGATGTCTAGTCTCCCTTATGGCTCTAATCTGATAGTGGTAATGGGGTGGTAGATTTCTAGTCTCCCTTATGGCTCTAATGTGATAGAGGTTAATGAAGTGGTAGATGTCTAGTCTCCCTTATGGCTCTAATCTGATAGTGGTAATGGGGTGGTAGATGTCTAGTCTCTGTTATGGCTCTAATGTTATAGTGGGAATGAAGTGGTAGATGTCTAGTCTCCCTTATGGCTCTAATCTGATAGTGGTAATGGGGTGGTAGATGTCTAGCCTACCTTATGGCTCTAATGTGATAGTGGTAATGGGGTTGTAGATGTCTAGACTATTTATGGCTCTATTCTGATAGTGGTAACGAGGTGGTAGATGTCTAGTCATCCTTTATGGCTCTAATCTCATAGTGGTAGTGGGGTGGTACATGTCTAGTCTCCCTTATGGCTCTAATCTGATAGTGGATTTGGGTTTGTTTATGCCTAGTCTCCATTATGGCTCTAATCTGATAGTGGTAATGGGGTGGAAGATGTCTAGTCTCGTTTATGATTCTAATCTGATAGTGGTAGTGGGGTGGTAGATGTCTCTTGTCAATTATGGCTCTAATCTGATAGTTAATTTGGGGTGGTAGATGTCAAGTCTCCCTTATGGCTCTAATCTGATGGTGGTAGTGGGGTGGTAGATTTCTAGTCTCCTTTATTGATCTAATCTGAAAGTGGTAGTGGGGTGGTAGATGTCAAGTCTCCTTTATGGCTCTAATCTGATAGTGGTAATTGGGTGGTAGATGTCTAGTCTCCTTTATGGTTCTAATCTGATAGTGGTAATGGGGTGGTAGATGTCTAGCCTACCTTATGGCTCTAATGTGATAGTGGTAATGGAGTGGTAGATGTCTAGTCTCCGTTATGGCTCTAATGTTATAGTGGATTTGGGTTTGTTGATGCCTAGTCTCCTTTATGGCTCTAATCTGATAGTGATAGTGTGGTGGTAGATGTCTAGTCTCCCTTATGACTATAATCTGATAGTGGGATTGAAGTGGTTGATGTCTAGTTTCCCTTATGGCTCTAATCTGATAGTGGTAATGGGATGGTAGATGTATAGTCTCCTTTATGGTTCTAATCTGATAGTGGTAGTAGGGTGGTAGATGTATATTCTCCCTTTTGGCTCTAATCTGATAGTGGTAGATGCCTAGTCTGCTTTAAGTCTCAATTCTGATAGTGGTAGGGGTGGTAGATGTCTAGTCTCCCTTATGGCTCCAATCTGATAGTGGTAATGGGGTGGTAGATGTCTAGTCTCCCTTATGGCTCTAATGTGATAGTGGTAATGGGGTGGTAGATGTCTCGTCTCCCTTATGGCTCTAATCTGATAGTGGTAGTGGGGTGGTAGATGTCTCGTCTCCCTTATGGCTCTAATCTGATAGTGGTAGTGGGGTGGTAGATGTCTCTTGTCATTTATGGCTCTAATCTGCATTTGGGGTGGTAGATGCATTTGGGGTGCATTTGGGTGCATTTGGGGTGGTAGATGTCAAGTCTCCCTTATGGCCCTAATCTGATGGTGGTAGTGGGGTGGTAGATTTCTAGTCTCCTTTATGGATCTAATCTGAAAGTGGTAGTGGGATGGTAGATGTCTAGTCTCCCTTATGGCTCTAATCTGATAGTGGTAATTGGGTGGTAGATGTCTAGTCTCCCTTATGGCACTAATCTGATAGTGGGAATGAAGTGGTAGATGTCTAGTCTCCCTTATGGCTCCAATCTGATAGTGGTAACGGGGTGGTAGATGTCTAGTCTCCCTTATGGCTCTAATCTGATAGTGTTAATGAGGTTGTAGATGACTAGACAATTTATGGCTCTATTTTGATTGTGGATTTGGGTTTGTTGATGGCTAGTCTCCTTTATGGCTCTAATCTGATAGTGGTAATGGGGTGGAAGATGTCTAGTCTCGTTTATGGATCTAATCTGAAAGTGGTAGTGGGGTGGTATATGTCAAGTCTCCCTTATGGCTCTAATCTGATAGTGGTAGTGGGGTGCTAGATGTCTCGTCTCCCTTATGGCTCTAATATGATGGTGGTAGTGGGGTGGTAGATTTCTAGTCTCCATTATGGATCTAATCTGAAAGTGGTAGTGGGGTGGTAGATGTCAAGTCTCCTTTATGGCTCTAATCTGATAGTGGTAATTGGGTGGTAGATGTCTAGTCTCCTTTATGGTTCTAATCTGATAGTGGTAGTGGGCTGGTAGATGTCTAGTCTCCCTTATGGCTCTAATCTGATAGTGGATTTGGGTTTGTAGATGCCTAGTCTCCTTTATGGCTCTAATCTGATAGTGGTAATGGGGTGGAAGATGTCTAGTCTCGTTTATCGTTCTAATCTGAAAGTGGTAGATGTCTAGTCACCCTTATGGCTCCAATCTGATAGTGGTATATGCCTAGTCTGGTTTATGGCTCTATTCTGATAGTGGTAGTGGGGTGGCAGATTTCTAGTCTCTTTTATGGATCTAATCTGAAAGTGGTGGTGGGTGGTAGATGTCAAGTCTCCTTTATAGCTCTAATCTGATAGTGGTAGATGCCTCACCTGCCTTATGGCTCTAATCTGATAGTGTTAGTGGGGTGGTAGAAGTCTAGTCTCCCTTATGGCTCTAATGTGATTGTGGTAATGGGGTGGTAGAAGTCTAGTCTCCCTTATGGCTCTAATGTGACAGTGGTAATGGGGTGGTAGATGTCTAGTCTCCTTTATGGCGGTAATCTGATAGTGGTAATTGGGTGGTAGATGCCTAGTCTCCTTTATGGATCTAATCTGAAAGTGGTAGGGGGTTGGTAGATGTCTAGACTATTTATGGCTCTATTCTGATCGTGGTAACGGGGTGGTACATGTCTAGTCTCTCGTATTGCTATAATCTGACAGTGGTAGTGGGCTGGTAGATGTCTAGTCTCCCTTATGGCTCTAATCTGATAGTGGTAGATGCCTCGTCTGCCTTATGGCTCTAATCTGATAGTGTTAGTGGTGTGGTAGAAGTCTAGTCTCCCTTATGGCTCTAATGTGATTGTGGTAATGGGGTGGTAGAAGTATAGTCTCCCTTATGGCTCCAATCTGATAGTGGTATATACCTAGTCTGCTTTATGGCTCTAATCTGATAGTGGTAGTGGTGTGCTAGATGTCTCGTCTCCCTTATGGCTCTATTCTGATGGTGGTAGTGGGGTGGTAGATTTCTAGTCTCCTTTATGGATCTAATCTGAAAGTGGTAGTGGGGTGGTAGATGTCAAGTCTCCTTTATGGCTCTAATCTGATAGTGAATTTGGGGTGGTAGATGTCAAGTCTCCCTTATGGCTCTAATCTGATAGTGGGAATGAAGTGGTAGATGTCTAGTCTCCCTTATGGCTCCAATCTGATAGTGGTAATGGGGTGGTAGATGTCTAGTCTCCCTTATGGCTCTAATCTGATAGTGGTAATGAGGTTGTAGATGTCTAGACTATTTATGGCTCTAATCTGATAGTGAATTTGGGGTGGTAGATGTCAAGTCTCCCGTATGGCTCTAATGTGATAGTGGTAATAGGGTGGTAGATGTCTAGTCTCCCTTATGGCTCTAATCTTATAGTGGTAATGGGGTGGTAGATGTCTAGCCTGCCTTATGGCTCTAATGTGATAGTGGTAATGGGGTGGTAGATGTCTAGTCTCCCTTTTGGCTCTAATCTGATAGTGGTAGATGCCTAGTCTGCTTTAAGGCTCTAATCTGATAGTGGTAATGGGGTGGTAGATGTCTAGTCTCCCTTATGGCTCTAATCTGATAGTGAATTTGGGGTGGTAGATGTCAAGTCTCCCGTATGGCTCTAATGTGATAGTGGTAATGGGGTGGTAGAAGTCTAGCCTCCTTTATGAATCTAATCTTAAAGTGGTAGTGGGGTGGTAGATGTCCAGTCTCTCTTATGGCTCTAATGTGATAGTGGGAATGAAGTGGTAGATGTCTAGTCGCCATGATTGCTCTAATGTGATAGTGGTAATGGGGTGGTAGATGTCTAGTCTGCTTTATGGATCTAATCTGAAAGTGGTAGAGGGTTGGTAGATGTCTAGTATACATTATGGCTCTAATCTGATGGTGGTAATTGGGTGGTAGATGTCTAGTCTCCTTTATGGTTCTAATCTGATAGTGGTAGTGGGGTGGTAGATGTCTATTCTCCCTTATGGATCTAATCTGATAGTGATGGTGGGGTGGTAGATGTCTAGCCTACCTTATGGCTCTAATGTGATAGTGTTAATGGGGTGGTAGATGTCTAGTCTGCTTAATGGATCTAATCTTAAAGTGGTAGAGTCTTGGTAGATGTCTAGTTAGCTTTATGGATCTAATCTGAAAATGGTAGAGGGTTGGTAGATGTCTAGTCTCCTTTATGGCTCTAATCTGATAGTGGTAATGGGGTGGTAGATGTCTAGTCTCCCTTATGACTCTAATCTGATAGTGGGAATGAAGTGTTTTTTGTCTAGTCTCGCTTATGGCTCTAATGTTATAGTGGGAATGAAGCTGTAGCTGTCTTGTCTCCCTTATGGCTCTAATCTGATAGTGGTAGTGGGGTGGTAGATGTCTAGTCTCATTTATGGTTCTAATCTGAAAGTGGTAATGTTGTGGAAGATGTCTAGTTTCCCGTATGGCTCTAATCTGATAGTGGTATATACCTTGTCTGCTTTATGGCTCTAATCTGATAGTGGTAGTGGGGTGGTAATTTTCTCTTCTCCCTTATGGCTCTAATCTGATAGTGGTAGTTGGGTGGTAGATGTCTATTATCCATTATGGCTCTAATCCGATAGTGGATTTGGGGTGGTAGATGTCTATTCTCCCTTTTGGCTCTAATCTGATAGTGGTAATGGGGTGGTAGATGTCTAGTCTCCCTTATGGCTCTAATCTGATAGTGATGGTGGGGTGGTAGATGTCTAGTCTCCCTTATGGCTCTAAACTGATAGTGGTAGTAGGGTGGTAGATGTATATTCTCCCTTTTGGCTCTAATCTGATAGTGGTAATGGGGTGGTAGATGTCTAGTCTCCCTTATGGCTCTAATGTTATAGTGGGAATGAAGTGGTAGCTGTCTAGTCTCCCCTTTGGCTCCAATCTGATAGTGGTAATCGGGTGGTAGATGTCTAGTCTCCCTTATGGTTCTAATCTAATAGTGGTAGTGGGGTGGTAGATGTCTAGTCTCCCTTATGGCTCTAATCTGATAGTTGTAGTGGGGTGGTAGATGTCTAGTCTCCCTTATGGCTCTAATCCGATAGTGGTAATGAGGTTGTAGATGTCTAGACTATTTATGGCTCTATTCTGATAGTTATGGCTCCAATCTGATAGTGGTATATGCCTAGTCTGCTTTATGGCTCTAATCTGATAGTGGAAGTGGGGTGCTAGATGTCTCGTCTCCCTTATGGCTCTAATCTGATGGTGGTAGTGGGGTGGTAGATTTCTAGTCTCCTTTATGGATCTAATCTGAAAGTGGTAGTGGGTGGTAGATGTCAAGTCTCCTTTATGGCTCTAATCTGATAGTGTTAGATGCCTCATCTGCTTTATGGCTCTAATCTGATAGTGTTAGTGGGGTGGTAGAAGTCTAGTCTCCCTTATGGCTCTAATGTGATTGTGGTAATGGGGTGATAGAAGTCTAGTCTCCCTTATGGCTCTAATGTGACAGTGGTAATGGGGTGGTAGATGTCTAGTCTCCTTTATGGTGATAATCTGATAGTGGTAATTGGGTGGTAGATGCCTAGTCTCCTTTATGGATCTAATCTGAAAGTGGTAGGGGGGTGGTAGATGTCTAGACTATTTATGGCTCTATTCTGATCGTGGTAACGGGGTGGTACATGTCTAGTCTCTCGTATTGCTATAATCTGACAGTGGTAGTGGGCTGGTAGATGTCTAGTCTCCCTTATGGCTCTAATCTGATAGTGGTAGATGCCTCGTCTCCCTTATGGCTCTAATGTGATTGTGGTAATGGGGTGGTAGAAGTCTAGTCTCCCTTATGGCTCCAATCTGATAGTGGTATATACCTAGACTGCTTTATGGCTCTAATCTGATAGTGGTAGTGGTGTGCTAGATGTCTCGTCTCCCTTATGGCTCTATTCTGATGGTGCTAGTGGGGTGGTAGATCTCTAGTCTCCTTTATGGATCTAATCTGAAAGTGGTAGTGGGGTGGTAGATGTCAAGTCTCCTTTATGGCTCTAATCTGATAGTGAATTTGGGGTGGTAGATGTCAAGTCTCCCTTATGGCTCTAATCTGATAGTGGGAATGAAGTGGTAGATGTCTAGTCTCCCTTATGGCTCCAATCTGATAGTGGTAGATGCCTAGTCTGCTTTAAGGCTCTAATCTTATAGTGGTAATGGGGTGGTAGAAGTCTAGTCTCCCTTATGGCTCTAATCTGATAGTGGTAATGAGGTTGTAGATGTCTAGACTATTTATGGCTCTATTCTGATAGTGGTAGTGTGGTGGTAGATGTCTAGTCTCCTTTATGGCTCTAATCTGATAGTGAATTTGGGGTGGTAGATGTCTAGTCTCCCTTATGGCTCTAATGTGATAGTGGTAATGGGGTGGTAGATGTCTAGTCTCCCTTATGGCTCTAATGTTATAGTGGGAATGAAGTGGTAGCTGTCTAGTCTCCCTTTTGGCTCCAATCTGATAGTGGTAATCGGGTGGTAGATGTCTAGTCTCATTCATGGTTCTAACCTGATAGTGGTAGTGGGGTGGTAGATGTCTAGTCTCCCTTATGGCTCTAATCTGCTAGTGATGGTGGGGTGGTAGATGTCTAGTCACCTTTATGGCTCTAAACTGATAGTGGTAGTAGGGTGGTAGATGTATATTCTCCCTTTTGGCTCTAATCTGATAGTTGTAGATGCCTAGTCTGCTTTATGGCTTTAATCTGATAGTGGTAGTGGGGTGGTAGATGTCTAGTCTCTTTTATGGCTCTAATCTGATAGTGGTAATTGGGTGGTAGATGTCTAGTCTCCTTTATGGTTCTAATCTGATAGTGGTAGTGGGGTGGTAGATGTCTAGTCTCCTTTATGGCTCTAATGTGATAGTGGGAATGAAGTGGTAGATGTCTAGTCTCCCTTATGGCTCTAATCTGATAGTGGTAATGGGTTGGTAGATGTCTAGCCTACCTTATGGCTCTAATGTGATAGTGGTAACGGGGTGGTAGATGTCTAGTCTCCTTTATGGTTCTAATCTGATAGTGGTAGTGGGGTGTTTAGTTGTCTAGTCTCCCTTATGGTTCTAATCTGATAGTGGTAGTGGGGTGGTAGATGTGTATTCTCCCTTTCGGCTCTAATCTGATAGTGGATTTGGGGTGGTTGATGTCTAGTCTCCTTTATGGCCTTAATCTGAATGTGGTAGTGGGGTGGTAGATGTCTAGTCTCCCTTATGTCTCTAATCTGATAGTGGTAGTGGGTTGGTAGATGTCTAGTCTCCTTTATGGTTCTAATCTGATAGTGGTAGTGGGGTGTTTAGTTGTCTAGTCTCCTTTATGGTTCTAATCTGATAGTGGTAGTGGGGTGGTAGATGTATATTCTCCCTTATGGCTCTAATCTGATAGTGATGGTGGGGTGGTAGATGTCTAGCCTACCTTATGGCTCTAATGTGATAGTGGTAATGGGGTGGTAGATGTCTAGTCTGTTTTATGGATCTAATCTGAAAGTGGTAGAGGGTTGGTAGATGTCTATTATCCATTATGGCTCTAATCTGATAGTGGATTTGGGGTGGTAGATGTCTAGTCTCCTTTATGGCCTTAATCTGAATGTGGTTTTGGGGTGGTAGATGTCTAGTCTCCCTTATTGCTATAATCTGATAGTCGTAGATGTCTAGTCTCCCTAATGGCTCTAATCTGATAGTGGTATATACCTAGTCTGCTTTGTGGCTCTAATGTGATAGTGGTGGTGGGGTGTTAGATGTCTAGTCTCCCTTATGGCTCTAATCTGATAGTGTTAATGGGGTTGTAGATGTCTGTACTATTTATTCCTCTATTCTGATAGTGATAATGGGGTGGTAGATGTCTAGTCTCCTTTATGGCTCTAATCTGATAGTGGTAGTGGGGTGGTAGATGTCTCGTCTCCCTTATGTCTCTAATCTGATAGTGGTAGTGGGGTGGTAGATGTCTAGTCTCCATTATTGCTCTAATCTGATAGTGGATTTGGGGTGGAAGATGTCTAGTCTTGTTTATGGTTCTAATCTCATAGTGGTATATGCCTTGTCTGTGTTATGGCTCTAATCTGATAGTGGTAGTGGTGTATAGATGTAAAGTTTATTTTATGGCTCTAACCTGATAGTGTTAGTGGGGTGGTGGATGTCTAGTCTCCTTTATGGTTCTAATCTGATAGTGGTAGTGGGGTTGTAGATGTCTATTCTCACTTTAGGCTCTAATCTGATAGTGGTAATGGGTTGGTAGATGTCTAGTCTCCCTTATGACTGTAATCTGATAGTGGTAATGGGGTTGTAGATGTCTAGTCTCCCTTAGGGTTCTAATCTGATAGTGGTAGGTGGGTGGTCTGATAGTGGTAATGGGGTGGTAGATGTCTAGTCTCCCTTATGACTCGAATGTGATAGTGGCAGTGAAGTGGTAGATGTCTAGCCTCCCTTATGGCTCTAATCGGATTGTGGTATGTACCTAGTGTGCTTTGTGTCTCTAATCTGATAGTGGTGGTGGGGTGGTAGATGTCTTGTCTCCCTTATGGCTCTAATGTGATAGTGATAATGGGGTGGTAGATGTCTAGTCTCCATTATGGCTCTAATCTGACAGTGGTAGTGGGCTGGTAGATGTCTAGTATCCCTTTTTGCTCTAATCTGATAGTGGATTTGGGGTGGTTGATGCCTAGTCTTCTTTATGGCTTTAATCTGATAGTGGTAATGGGGTGGAAGATATTTAGTCTCGTTTATGGCTCTAACCTGATAGTGGTCATGGGGTGGTAGATGTCTCGTCTCCCTTATGGCTCTAATCTGATAGTGGTAGTGGGGTGGTAGATGTCTATTCTCCCTTTCGGCTCCAATCTGATAGTGGTATGGGGTGGTAGACGTCTGGTCTCCGTTATGGCTCTAATGTTATAGTGGGAATTAAGTGGTAGATGTCTAGCCTCCCTTATGGTTCCAATCTGATAGTGTTAATGGGGTGGTAGATGTCTAGTCTCCTTTTTGGATCTAATGTTAAAGTGGTAGTGGGGTGGTAGATGTCAAATCTCCTTTATGGCTCTAATCTGATAGTGGTAATTGGGTGGCAGATGTCCAGTCTCCTTTATGGTTCTAATCTGATAGTGGTAGTGGGGTGGTAGATGTCTAGTCTCCTCTATGGCTCTAATGTGATAGTGGGAATGAAGTGGTAGATGTCTAGTCTCCCTTATGGCTTTAATCTGATAGTGGTAATGGGGTGGCAGATGTCTAGCCTACCTTATGGCTCTAATGTGATAGTGGTAATGGGGTGGTAAATGTCTAGTCTGCTTTATGGATCTAATCTGAAAGTAGTAGAGGGTTGGTAGATGTCTAGTCTCCTTTATGGCTCTAATCTGATGGTGGTAATTGGGTGGTAGATGTCTAGTCTCCTTTATGGTTCTAATCTGATAGTGGTAGTGGGGTGGTAGATGTCTATTCTCCCTTATGGCTCTAATCTGATAGTGATGGTGGGGTGGTAGATGTCTAGCCTACCTTATGGCTCTAATGTGATAGTGGTAATGGGGTGGTAGATGTCTAGTCTGCTTTATGGATCTAATCTGAAAGTGGTAGAGGGTTGGTAGATGTCTATTATCCATTATGGCTCTAATCTGATAGTGGATTTGGGGTGGTAGATGTCAAGTCTCACTTATGGCTCTAATCTGATAGTGGTAGTGGGGTGGTAGATGTCTAGTCTCCTTTATGGCTCTAATGTGATAGTGGGAATGAAGTGGTAGATGTCTAGTCTCCCTTAGGTCTCTAATCTGATAGTGGTAGTGGGGTGTTAGATGTCTATTCTCCCTTTTCGGCTCTAATCTGATAGTGGATTTGGGGTGGTTGATGTCTAGTCTCCTTTATGGCCTTAATCTGAATGTGGTATTGGGGTGGTAGATGTCTAGTCTCCCTTATTGCTATAATCTGATAGTCGTAGATGTCTAGTCTCCCTAATGGCTCTAATGTGATAGTGATAATGGGGTTGTAGATGTCTGTACTATTTATTCCTCTTTTCTGATAGTGATAATGGAGTGGTAGATGTCTAGTCTCCTTTATGGCTCTAATCTGATAGTGGTAGTGGGGTGGTAGATGTCTTGTCTTGTTTATGGTTCTAATCTGATAGTGGTATATGCCTTGTCTGCGTTATGGCTCTAATCTGATAGTGGTAATGGGGTTGTAGACGTCTAGTCTCCCTTATGACTCGAATGTGATAGTGGCAGTGGGGTGGTAGATGTCTAGTCTCCTTTATGGCTCTAATGTGATAGTGGGAATGAAGTGGTAGATGTCTAGTCTCCCTTATGTCTCTAATCTGATAGTGGTAGTGGGGTGTTAGATGTCTATTCTCCCTTTTCGGCTCTAATCTGATATTGGATTTGGGGTGGTTGATGTCTAGTCTCCTTTATGGCCTTAATCTGAATGTGGTATTGGGGTGGTAGATGTCCGGTCTCCTTTATGGATCTAATCTGAATGTGGTAGTGGGGTGGTAGATGTCTAGTCTCCTTTATGGTTCTAATTTGATAGTAGTAGTGGGGTGGTAGATGTCTATTCTCCCTTTCGGCTCTAATCTGATTGTGGTAATGGGGTGGTAGATGTCTAGTCTCCCTTATTGCTATAATCTGATAGTGGTAGATGTCTAGTCTCCATTATGGCTCTAATCTGATAGTGGTAATGGGGTTGTAGATGTCTAGACTATTTATGGCTCTATTCTGATAGTGGTAACGTGGTGGAAGATGTCCAGTCTCGTTTATGGTTCTAATCTGATAGTGGTAGTGGGGTGGTAGATGTCTCGTCTCCCTATTGGCTCGATTCTGATAGTGGTAGTGGGGTGGTAGATGTCTATTATCCATTATGGCTCTAATCTGATAGTGGATTTTGGGTGGTAGATGTCAAGTCTCCCTTATGGATCTAATCTGAAAGTGGTAGTGGGGTGGTAGATGTCTAGTCTCCCTTATGACTCTAATCTGATAGTGGTATATACCTAGTCTGCGTTGTGGCTCTAATGTGATAGTTGTGGTGGGGTGGTAGATGTCTAGACTCCCTTATGGCTCTAATGTGGTAGTGGGGTGGTAGATGTCTCGTCTCCCTTATGGCTCTAATCTGATAGTGGATTTAGGGTGGAAGATGTCTAGTCTCGTTTATGGTTCTAATCTGATAGTGGTATATTCCTTGTCTGCGTTATGGCTCTAATCTGATAGTGGTAGTGGGGTGGTGGATGTCTATTCTCCCTTTCGGCTCTAATCTGATAGTGGGAATGAATTGGTTGATGTCTAGTCTCCTTTATTGCTCTATTCTGATTGTGGTAGTGAGGTGGTAGATGTCTAGTCTCCCTTATTGCTATAATCTGATAGTGGTAGTGGGGTGGTAGATGTTTATTATCCATTATGACTCTAATCTGATAGTGGATTTGGGGTGGTAGATGTCAAGTCTCCCTTATGGGTCTAATCTGATAGTGGTAGTGGGGTGGTAGATGTCTAGTCTCCTTTATGGTTCTAATCTGATAGTGGTAGTGGGGTGGTAGATGTCTATTCTCCCTTTTGGCTCTAATGTTATAGTGGGAATGAAGTGGTAGATGTCTAGTCTCCCTTATGGCTCCAAACTGATAGTTGTAATGGGGTGGTAGATGTCTAGTCTCCCTTATGGCTCTAATTTGATAGTGGGAATGAAGTCGTAGATGTCTAGTCTCCCTTATGGCTCTAATCTGATAGTGGTAATGGGGTTGTAGATGTCTAGACCGTTTATGGCTCTATTCAGATAGTGGTAATGGGGTGGTAGATGTCTCTTATCCATTATGGCTCTAATCTGATAGTGGATTTGGGGTGGTAGATGTCAAGTCTCCCTTATGGCTCTAATCTGATAGTGGTAGTTTTTGTGGTAGATGTCTATTCTCCCTTTCGGCAAAATCTGATAGTGGTAGTGGGGTGGTAGATGTCAAGTGTCCCTTATAGCTCCAATCTGATAGTGCTAATGGGGTGGTAGATGTCTAGTCTCCCTTATTGGTCTAATCTGATAGTGGTAGTGGAGTGGTAGATGTCTAGACTCCCTTATGGGTCTAATCTGATAGTGGTAGTGGGGTTGTAGATGTCTAGCCTACCTTATGGCTCTAATGTGATAGTGGTAATGGGGTGGTAGATGTCTAGTCTCCCTTATTTCTCTAATTTGAATGTGGGAATGAAGTGGTAGATGTCTAGTCTCCCTTATGGCTCTAATTTGATAGTGGGAATGAAGTGGTATATGTCTAGTCTCCCTTATGGCTCTAATCTGATAGTGGTATTGCGATGGTAGATGTCTAGACTCCCTTATGGTTCTAATCTGATAGTGGTAGATGTCTAGGCTCCCTTATGGTTCTAATCTGATAGTGGTAGTGGGGTGGTAGATGTCTAGGCTCCCTTATGGTTCTAATCTGATAGTGGTAGTGGGGTGGTAGATGTCTAGCCTACCTTATGGCTCTAATGTGATAGTGGTAATGGGGTGGTAGATGTCTAGTCTCCCTTATGGCTCTAATTTGATAGTGGGAATGAAGTGGTATATGTCTAGTCTCCCTTATGGCTCTAATCTGATAGTGGTATTGCGATGGTAGATGTCTAGACTCCCTTATGGTTCTAATCTGATAGTGGTAGATGTCTAGGCTCCCTTATGGTTCTAATCTGATAGTGGTAGTGGGGTGGTAGATGTCTAGCCTACCTTATGGCTCTAATGTGATAGTGGTAATGGGGTGGTAGATGTCTAGTCTCCCTTATGGCTCTAATCTGATAGTGGTAATGGGGTGGTAGATGTCTAGTCTCCCTTATGGCTCTAATTTGATAGTGGGAATGAAGTGGTAGATGTCTAGTCTCCTTTATGGCTCTAATCTGATAGTGGTAATGGGGTGGAAGATGTCTAGTCTTGTTTATGGTTCTAATCTGAAAGTGGTAAATGCCTTGTCTGCGTTATGGCTCTAATCTGATAGTGGTAGTGGGGTGGTAGATGTCTAGTCTCCCTTATGGGTCTTATGTGATAGTGGTATATACCTAGTCTGCTTTATGGCTCTAATCTGATAGTGGTAGTGGGGTGGTAGATGTCTCTTATCAATTATGGCTCTAATCTGATAGTGGATTTGGGGTGGTAGATGTCTAGTCTCCCTTATGGCTCTAATCAGATGGTGGTAGTGGGGTGGTAGATGTCAAGTCTCCTTTATGGCTCTAATCTGATAGTAGTAATTGGGTGGTAGATGTCTCGTCTCCTTTATGGTTCTAATCTGACAGTGGTAGTGGGGTGGTAGATGTCTAGTCTCCCTTATGGCTCTAATGTGATAGTGGGAATGAAGTGGTAGATGTCTAGTCTCCTTTATGGCTCTAATGTGATAGTGGTAATGGGTTGGCAGATGTCTAGTCTCCCTTATGGCTCTAATATGATAGTGGTAATGGAGTGGTAGATGTCTAGTCTCAATTATGGCTCCAATCTGATAGTGGTAATGAGGTGGTAGATGTCTATACTCCGTTATGGCTCTAATGTTATAGTGGGAATGAAGTGGTAGATGTCTAGTCTCCCTTATGGCTCCAATCTGATACTGGTAATGGGGTTGTAGATGTCTAGACTATTTATGGCTCTATTCTGATAGTGGTAATGGGGTGGTAGATGTCTAGTCTCCCTTATGGTTCAAATCTGATAGTAGTATATACCTAGTCTGCTTTATGGCTCTAATCTGATAGTGGTAGTGGAGTGCTAGATGTCTCGTCTCCCTTATGGCTCTAATCTGATAGTGGTAGTGGGGTGGTAGATGTCTCTTATCAATTATGGCTCTAATCTGATAGTGGTAGTGCAGTGGTAGATGTCTCGTCTCCCTTATGGCTCTAATCTGATGGTGCTAGTGGGGTGGTAGATTTGTAGTCTCCTTGTGGCTCTAATCTGATAGTGGTGGTGGGGTGGTAGATGTCTAGTCTCCCTTATGGTTCTAATCTGATAGTGGTAGTGGGGTGGTAGATGTATATTCTCCCTTATGGCTCTAATGTGATAGTGGTAATGGGGTGGTAGATGTCTAGTCTCCCTTATGGCTCTAATCTGATATTGGATTTGGGTTTGTTGATGCCTAGTCTCGTTTATGGTTCTAATCTGATAGTGGTAAATGCCTTGTCTGCGTTATGGTTCTAATCTGATAGTGTTAGTGGGGTGCTAGATGTCTCGTCTCCCTTATGGCTCTAATCTGATAGTGGATTTGGGGTGGTAGATGTCTAGTCTCCTTTATGGATCTAATCTGAAATTTGTAGTGGGGTGGTAGATGTCTAGTCTCCACAGTGTCTCCTGACCCTTCCTGTCTCAGCCTCCAGTATTTATGCTGCAGTAGTTTATGTGTCGGGGGGCTAGGGTCAGTTTGATATATCTGGAGTACTTCTCCTGTCCTATTCGGTGTCCTGTGTGAATTTAAGTGTGCTCTCTCTAATTCTCTTTTTCTCTCTTTCGGAGGACCTGAGCCCTAGGACCATGCCTCTGGACTACCTGACATGATGACTCCTTGCTGTCCCCAGGCCACCTGGCCGTGCTGCTGCTCCAGTTTCAACTGTTCTTCCTTATTATTATTCGACCATGCTGGTCATTTATGAACATTTGAACATCTTGGCCATGTTCTGTTATAATCTCCACCCGGCACAGCCAGAAGAGGACTGGCCACCCCACATAGCCTGGTTCCTCTCTAAGTTTCTTCCTAGGTTTTGGCCTTTCTAGGGAGTTTTTCCTAGCCACCGTGCTTCTACACCTGCATTGCTTGCTGTTTGGGGTTTTAGGCTGGGTTTCTGTACAGCACTTTGAGATATCAGCTGATGTACGAAGGGCTATATAAATAAATTTGATCTGATTTGGTAGATGTCTGTTCTCCCTTTCGGCTCTAATCTGATAGTGGTAATGGAGTGGTAGATGTCTAGTCTCCCTTATGGTTCTAATCTGATGGTGGTAGTGGGGTGGTAGATGTCTAGTCTCCCTTATGGCTCTAATGTGATAGTGGGAATGAAGTGGTAGATGTCTAGTCTCCCTTAAGGCTCTAATCTGATAGTTGTAATGGGGTGGTAGATGTCTAGTCTCCATTATTGCTCTAATCTGATAGTGGTAGTGGGGTGGTAGATGTCTAGTCTCCCTTATGGCTCTAATGTGATATTGGGAATGAAGTGGTAGATGTCTAGTCTCCCTTAAGGCTCTAATCTGATAGTGGTAATGGGGTGGTAGATGTCTAGACCATTTATGGCTCTATTCTGATAGTGGTAGTGGGGTGGTAGATGTCTAGTCTCCCTTATGGTTCTAATCTGACAATGGTAGTGGGGTGGTAGATGTCTAGCCTACCTTATGGCTCTAATGTGATAGTGGTAATGGGGTTGTAGATGTCTAGACCACTTATGGTTCTAATCTGATAGTGGTAGTGGGCTGGTAGATGTCTATTATCCATTTTGGCTCTATTCTGATAGTGGATTTTGGGTGGTAGATGTCAAGTCTCCCTATTGGCTCTAATCTGATAGTGGTAGTGGGGTGGTTGATGTCTAGTTACCCTTGTGGCTCTAATCTGATAGTGGTGGTGGGGTGGTAGATGTCTAGTCTCCTTTGTGGATCTAATCTGATATTGGTAGTGGGGTGGTAGATGTCTAGGACTAACTAATGGGGATATAGACCTGTCTGTCAGCTCCATTATCCTACCACCTCTCTGGTCTGGACTAACTAATGGGGATATTAACCTGTCTGTCAGCTTTTTGAGACAGGGAGGTGTGCATCCCAAATAGGGTTCTGTTATAAAGTAGTGCACTATATATAGGGAATAGGGCCTTGCTCTAAAGTAGTGCACTATATAGGGAATATGCCCTTGGTCTAAAGTAGTGCACTATATAGGGAATATGGCTCTGCTCTAAAGTAGTGCACTATATAGGGAATAGGGCCCTGCTCTAAAGTAGTGCACTATATAGGGAATATGCCCTTGGTCTAAAGTAGTGCACTATATAGGGAATAGGGCCCTGCTCTAAAGTAGTGCACTATATAGGGAATAGGGCCCTGCTCTAAAGTAGTGCACTATATAGGGAATATGCCCTTGGTCTAAAGTAGTGCACTATATAGGGAATAGGGCCCTGCTCTAAAGTAGTGCACTATATAGGGAATAAATCAAATCAAATCAAATGTATTTATATAGCCCTTCGTACATCAGCTGATATCTCAAAGTGCTGTACAGAAACCCAGCCTAAAACCCCAAACAGCAAGCAATGCAGGTGTAGAAGCACGGTGGCTAGGAAAAACTCCCTAGAAAGGCCAAAACCTAGGAAGAAACCTAGAGAGGAACCAGGCTATGTGGGGTGGCCAGTCCTCTTCTGGCTGTGCCGGGTGGAGATTATAACAGAACATGGCCAAGATGTTCAAATGTTCATAAATGACCAGCATGGTCGAATAATAATAAGGCAGAACAGTTGAAACTGGAGCAGCAGCACGGCCAGGTGGACTGGGGACAGCAAGGAGTCATCATGTCAGGTAGTCCTGGGGCATGGTCCTAGGGCTCAGGTCAGTTGAAACTGGAATAGGGTTCTGTTCTAAAGTAGTGCACTATACAGGGAATAGGGTTCTGTTATAAAGTAGTGCACTACACAGGGAATAGGGCTCCATTTGGGACACAGCCCAGAGAGATGAGGAGAGTTAGAGTGACATGTAGGAGATCAGCAGGTATCTCCCCTGGGGAAGTACTTAGCTCAGACCTCCAGAGCTGTGGCAGCCTGTCTAAGGGCAGACACCCTGCCGACCTTAACTGCAACGTCAATGGCACCCTACTCCCTATATAGTACACTTCGTTTGACCGCGACTCGTCGGGGCTCTGGACAAAAGTATTCTACCGTATAGGGAATAGGGTGCCATTTGGGATGCAGTCCCTGGCTCTGTTAGCTGGACCCCTGCTGAGCTTTATTGATTGTGGGCTAGCTGATTAGGAGAGGAGGCATTAGCAAGTCATGCCCTTTCTGGCAGAAGCTTGTTCATTAGTATGGAAACCAGACTAGACGACCTGCTTCTCGTTGCCTTCCCTTAGCCACAACCTCTGGCATAGTTCAATATCGGTGCTTTATTCATGGACACAACGCTCTGCAAATTGCTGTGTTCAGGTTATACACAATCTGATGTTGTTTTTCCCCATTTGAAATATTTTAGCTTTTTGGGGAGAAGTCAAAGATTTCCTTGATTAGGTAGTAGAATGTACACAGTGTGATATGAACGTCTGGTTGATTAGGTAGTAGAATGTACACAGTGTGATATGAATGTCTGGTTGATTAGGTAGTAGAATGTACACAGTGTGATATGAACGTCTGGTTGATTAGGTAGTAGAATGTACACAGTGTGATATGAACGTCTGGTTGATTAGGTAGTAGAATGTACACAGTGTGATATGAACGTCTGGTTGATTAGGTAGTAGAATGTACACAGTGTGATATGAACGTCTGGTTGATTAGGTAGTAGAATGTACACAGTGTGATATGAACGTCTGGTTGATTAGGTAGTAGAATGTACACAGTGTGATATGAACGTCTGGTTGATTAGGTAGTAGAATGTACACAGTGTGATATGAACGTCTGGTTGATTAGGTAGTAGAATGTACACAGTGTGATATGAATGTCCGGTTGATTAGGTAGTAGAATGTACACAGTGTGATATGAACGTCTGGTTGATTAGGAAGTACAATGTACACAGTGTGATATGAACGTCTGGTTGATTAGGAACTACAATGTACACAGTGTGATATGAACGTCTGGTTGATTAGGTAGTAGAATGTACACAGTGTGATATGAACGTCTGGTTGATTAGGTAGTAGAATGTACACAGTGTGATATGAACGTCTGGTTGATTAGGTAGTAGAATGTACACAGTGTGATATGAACGTCTGGTTGATTAGGAAGTACAATGTACACAGTGTGATATGAACGTCTGGTTGATTAGGTAGTAGAATGTACACAGTGTGATATGAACGTCTGGTTGATTAGGTAGTAGAATGTACACAGTGTGATATGAACGTCTGGTTGATTAGGTAGTAGAATGTACACAGTGTGATATGAACGTCTGGTTGATTAGGTAGTAGAATGTACACAGTGTGATATGAACGTCTGGTTGATTAGGTAGTAGAATGTACACAGTGTGATATGAACGTCTGGTTGACTAGGTAGTAGAATGTACACAGTGTGATATGAACGTCTGGTTGATTAGGTAGTAGAATGTACACAGTGTGATATGAACGTCTGGTTGATTAGGTAGTAGAACGTACACAGCATGATAGAAACGTCTGGTTGATTAGGTAGTACAATGTACACAGAGTGACAGCAGTCAGTCCAGCAGTATTCAACACATGTAGCAGTCAGTCCAGCACCATTCAACACATGTAGTAGTCAGTCCAGCACCATTCAACACATGTAGCAGTCAGTCCAGCACCATTCAACACATGTAGTAGTCAGTCCAGCACCATTCAACACATGTAGCAGTCAGTCCAGCACCATTCAACACATGTAGTAGTCAGTCCAGCACCATTCAACACATGTAGCAGTCAGTCCAGCACCATTCAACACATGTAGCAGTCAGTCCAGCACCATTCAATACATGTAGTAGTCAGTCCAGCACCATTCAACACATGTAGCAGTCAGTCCAGCACCATTCAACACATGTAGCAGTCAGTCCAGCAGTATTCAATACATGTAGTAGTCAGTCCAGCACCATTCAACACATGTAGCAGTCAGTCCAGCACCATTCAATACATGTAGTAGTCAGTCCAGCACCATTCAACACATGTAGTAGTCAGTCCAGCACCATTCAACACATGTAGCAGTCAGTCCAGCACCATTCAATACATGTAGTAGTCAGTCCAGCACCATTCAACACATGTAGTAGTCAGTCCAGCACCATTCAACACATGTAGTAGTCAGTCCCGCCCTGTGCAACTGGGTACTGGACTTCCTGACGGGCCGCCCCCAGTTGGTGAGGGTAGGCAACAACATCTCCTCCCCGCTGATCCTCAACACTGGGGCCCCACAAGGGTGCGTTCTGAGCCCTCTCCTGTACTCCCTGTTCACCCACGACTGCGTGGCCACGCACGCCTCCAACTCAATCATCAAGTTTGCGGATGACACAACAGTGGTAGGCTTGATTACCAACAACGACGAGACGGCCTAAAGGGAGGAGGTGAGGGCCCTCGGAGTGTGGTGTCAGGAAAATAACCTCACACTCAACGTCAACAAAACTAAGGAGATTATTGTGGACTTCAGGAAACAGCAGAGGGAACACCCCCCGATCCACATCGATGGAACAGTAGTGGAGAGGGTAGCAAGTTTTAAGTTCCTCGGCATACACATCACAGACAAACTGAATTGGTCCACTCACACAGACAGCATTGTGAAGAAGGCGCAGCAGCGCCTCTTCAACCTCAGGAGGCTGAAGAAATTCGGCTTGTCACCAAAAGCACTCACAAACTTCTACAGATGCACAATCGAGAGCATCCTGGCGGGCCTGGTACGGCAACTGCTCCGCCCTCAACCGTAAGGCTCTCCAGAGGGTAGTGAGGTCTGCACAACGCATCACCGGGGGCAAACTACCTGCCCTCCAGGACACCTACACCACCCGATGTCACAGGAAGGCCATAAAGATCATCAAGGACATCAACCACCCGAGCCACTGCCTGTTCACCCCGCTATCATCCAGAAGGCGAGGTCAGTACAGGTGCATCAAAGCTGGGACCGAGAGACTGAAAAACAGCTTCTATCTCAAGGCCATCAGACTGTTAAACAGCCACCACTAACATTGAGTGGCTGCTGCCAACACACTGACACTGACTCAACTCCAGCCACTTTAATAATGGGAATTGATGGGAAATGATGTAAATATACCACTAGCCACTTTAAACAATGCTACCTTATATAATGTTACTTACCCTACATTATTCATCTCATATGCATACGTATATACTGTACTCTATATCATCGACTGTATTCTTATGTAATACATGTATCACTAGCCACTTTAACTATGCCACTTTGTTTACATACTCATCTCATATGTATATACTGTACTCGATACCATCTACTGTATCTGCCTATGCTGCTCTGTACCATCACTCATTCATATATCCTTATGTACATATTCTTTATCCCCTCACACTGTGTACAAGACAGTAGTTTTGGAATTGTTAGTTAGATTACTTGTTATTACTGCATTGTCGGAACTAGAAGCACAAGCATTTCGCTACACTCGCATTAACATCTGCTAACCATGTGTATGTGACAAATAAAATTTGATTTGATTTGATGTAGCAGTCAGTCCAGCACCATTCAATACATGTAGTAGTCAGTCCAGCACCATTCAATACATGTAGTAGTCAGTCCAGCACCATTCAACACATGTAGTAGTCAGTCCAGCACCATTCAACACATGTAGCAGTCAGTCCAGCACCATTCAATACATGTAGTAGTCAGTCCAGCACCATTCAACACATGTAGCTGTCAGTCCAGCACCATTCAACACATGTAGCAGTCAGTCCAGCACCATTCAACACATGTAGCAGTCAGTCCAGCACCATTCAATACATGTAGTAGTCAGTCCAGCACCATTCAACACATGTAGCAGTCAGTCCAGCACCATTCAATACATGTAGTAGTCAGTCCAGCACCATTCAACACATGTAGCAGTCAGTCCAGCACCATTCAATACATGTAGTAGTCAGTCCAGCACCATTGCTTTCTTGCCCCTCCGGCTTGTCAGAGCACAACCTAGCTTGGGAAATGCCTGGTCCCGGCCATGCAGATTGTGGTATAGCAGGGACTGTCTGGTCCCGGACATGCAGATTGTGGTATAGCAGGGACTGTCTGGTCCTGGACAGGCAGATTGTGGTATAGCAGGGACTGTCTGGTCCTGGACAGGCAGATTGTGGTATAGCAGGGACTGTCTGGTCCTGGACAGGCAGATTGTGGTATAGCAGGGACTGTCTGGTCCTGGACAGGCAGATTGTGGTATAGCAGGGACTGTCTGGTCCTGGACAGGCAGATTGTGGTATAGCAGGGACTGTCTGGTCCCGGCCAGGCAGATTCTGGTATAGCAGGGACTGTCTGGTCCTGGACAGGCAGATTGTTGTATAGCAGGGACTGTCTGGTCCCGGCCAGTCAGATTGTGGTATAGCAGGGACTGTCTGGTCCTGGACAGGCAGATTGTGGTATAGCAGGGACTGTCTGGTCCCGGCCAGTCAGATTCTGGTATAGCAGGGACTGTCTGGTCCTGGACATGCAGATTGTGGTATAGCAGGGACTGTCTGGTCCCGGACATGCAGATTGTGGTATAGCAGGAACTGTCTGGTCCTGGACAGGCAGATTGTGGTATAGCAGGGACTGTCTGGTCCTGGACAGGCAGATTGTGGTATAGCAGGGACTGTCTGGTCCTGGACAGGCAGATTGTGGTATAGCAGGGACTGTCTGGTCCCGGCCAGGCAGATTCTGGTATAGCAGGGACTGTCTGGTCCTGGACAGGCAGATTGTTGTATAGCAGGGACTGTCTGGTCCCGGCCAGTCAGATTGTGGTATAGCAGGGACTGTCTGGTCCTGGACAGGCAGATTGTGGTATAGCAGGGACTGTCTGGTCCCGGCCAGTCAGATTCTGGTATAGCAGGGACTGTCTGGTCCTGGACAGGCAGTTTGTGGTATAGCAGGGACTGTCTGGTCCCGGCCAGTCAGATTGTGGTATAGCAGGGACTGTCTGGTCCTGGACAGGCAGATTGTGGTATAGCAGGGACTGTCTGGTCCTGGACAGGTAGATTGTGGTATAGCAGGGACTGTCTGGTCCTGGACAGGCAGATTGTGGTATAGCAGGGACTGTCTGGTCCCGGCCAGTCAGATTGTGGTATAGCAGGAACTGTCTGGTCCTGGACAGGCAGATTGTGGTATAGCAGGGACTGTCTGGTCCTGGACAGGTAGATTGTGGTATAGCAGGGACTGTCTGGTCCTGGCCAGGCAGATTGTGGTATAGCAGGGACTGTCTGGTCCTGGACAGGCAGATTGTGGTATAGCAGGAACTGTCTGGTCCCGGCCAGTCAGATTGTGGTATAGCAGGGACTGTCTGGTCCTGGACAGGTAGATTGTGGTATAGCAGGGACTGTCTGGTCCTGGACAGGCAGATTGTGGTATAGCAGGGACTGTCTGGTCCTGGCCAGGCAGATTGTGATATAGCAGGGACTGTCTGGTCCTGGCCAGGCAGAGCATAGCCACCTTGGTTCTCTTACACATTGGTCAGTGCTCTCCGGGATCCTTGGGACTTCCCTTACCCTAAACCCTAAACTTCATTGGGGACCCGGATAGCACAGACCCTTACACATCACCCAGACAGGCTGTTCCATAGTGTCCTATGCAACAAACACAAGTGTTTCCTAGATCGAAGTCTGACACGGTCCCCTGGTAACACTTTATCAGAAGCACTATGATTCCAAGAAGAGTCCGTTGAGAGATGAGAGATGAACACGAAAACGAACTTGAACATCAAGAGCAAATGAACATCTCCTGTGAGTATATTGTCATCATCATGGGAGCACAGGATGTTAAGACGGTTGGGACCAAATCATCCCTCCGAGTGCTCATATTGTTGTTTACACACACGCAGACACACACACACACACACACACACACACACACACGCACACGCACACGCACACACACGCACACACGCACGCACACACACAAACAGAGAGAGAGAGACAGTATACAATCCTCTGAAGGGACATAATATGAAGCCTAATTTCATAGTTGAGGAGTCAATTAACTGTTTGTCTTCAAGACTCAGGAGTCAATGAACTGTTTGTCTTCACTCATCAGGAGTCAATGAACTGTTTGTCTTCACTCATCAGGAGTCAATGATCTGTTTGTCTTCACTCATCCGGAGTCAATGAACTGTTTGTCTTCACTCCTCAGGAGTCAATGAACTGTTTGTCTTCACTCCTCAGCATTAACTGTTTGTGTTCACTTCCATTGTGTTAGTACAGATGATGACTCCAGCTAGACACAGGGGACATACTAACTCAGATGTACAGGCAGTAAACTCTCTGATACCTTTTATATAATTCATGTTTTAAATGTTTTTAGTGATTCATGATGTGTGAAGCAGTGAAGGCATTTACCCTTTTACAATGTTAATCATTTAGCCAACGCTCTTATCCAGAGAGACTTACAGTCAGTCAGTCGTCTTCAGATAGCTAGGTGAGACAACCACATATCACAGTAGTTAGTATATTCGTCTTCAGATAGCTAGGTGGGACAACCACATATCACAGTAGTTAGTATATTCAGGTAGCTAGGTGAGACAACCACATATTACAGTAGTTAGTATATTCAGATACCTAGGTGAGACAACCACATATCACAGTAGTTAGTATATTCAGATAGCTAGGTGAGACAACCACATATCACAGTAGTTAGTATATTCAGATAGCTAGGTGAGACAACCACATATCACAGTAGTTAGTATATTCGTCTTCAGATAGCTAGGTGGGACAACCACATATCACAGTAGTTAGTATATTCAGATAGCTAGGTGAGACAACCACATATCACAGTAGTTAGTATAGTCAGATAGCTAGGTGGGTCAACCCCAAATCACACTCGTAGTAAGTTCATTTTTTCATCAGTAAAGTAGCTATCAGCAAGGTCAGAGCTAGTAAGAGGGAAAATAGTCAAGCTCGAGTGTTAGGTCACGAAATGCTTTTCAATATCTAAAAATTCAAATAAAAATGGAAATTATGTTGATACATTTTCAGTATAACACAGTATATCCTACAGTGTATCCTACAAAATAACATAATATGCCAACAACCTTATCTATTGTTTATTGTAGAGTCAGTATTATTAGACTGTTACATTAATTTGTTATTTGAGATATATGGCAGGAAGGCTGGTTGTGTAGAGAGGGGAGGGAGGATGGAGGTCGATGCCTTTTAACCGTACAGTTGCCAAGGCGCTCGAGATTCCTGACACGTGATTGGCCAAGGAGTCGATGCGCGTCCACGTGCTAGTTGTGAGAGCGCTCCCGATAGCCCAGCGCCCGTCTGCAACAGAGAGGATGGTGAAGCGAGAGGGATATCTGGGCAACCAAAAATATATTTTCCAGCAGGTGTCATTTTTCCCCCGTTTTTTTCGCTTACCGGTGAGGATTTTTTTATATGAGAGAAAAAATGAGAGAAAAAAAAATCGTTTAAAAAACATGCATTTGCTCCGTGTGGCTTATTTAATCAAATATACGTTTCGTAATGATGAGGTTATTACGAGTGTACTGATATAAGTAGGAAACGAGACATCCGGGAAACTTTGAGAAAAAAACACTTTATATCGGAGTTGTGCCTGGACGTCACTAGTTATCACAGTCACAAAGTAGTAGAACCGCCCATGTATACAATTTATCTTCTTAAAATTGGATTTTAAACCACCTAACCCTAACCACACTGTTAACCTTATGGCTAACCTTAAATTAATACCAAAAAGCTAAATTAATTTGTGATAAGACATTTTGACTTTGTGACTTTGGTAACTATTGGAAACCGTTGTGCCTGTTGTTTCACAGGCGTATCTGCCCTTTCATTGGCTAGAATGGTCCCACCTGATCTTGCCGCCTTCCATTTTTGAAGACACTTATTTTCCGTTGTTAGAGCGGGCACTTGATTATCTGACCAATATAATAGATAATCTGTGTCTGACATCAAGCCCCGTTCGTGGTGTAGAGAGAAGAGAAGAGTAAAGAGGAGAGGACTGGTAGAGAGAGTGCCACAATCTGACTGCAAGCATCGATAGAAATAACGCCACATTTCCATAATTTCCAAATGAATTATCATCACATGCCTTCGACTGACAACTGACAACCTGATCTGAGGGTCTCTATCGGAACACAGAGTCTTCCTCACGGGCTGTGGTCGGGTAGGATACACCTCAAATATCTCTCGTGGTTTAGCTAGTAACACGTCTTTGTTTTCTCCTCCGGGGGAACGTACCGGGACAACATATAGATAGGATAGGACAGCTGTACCAGTTGCATTGCGCGCCTCACTTCAGCTATAGGAGCTGTCCCAGGTCCTGGAACCGATTATAGCTCCTAATACATGACCTGCTTTTCAGCCATTATTTATTTTGTAAAGCGAAAAACATTTGACTGAATACGTTAATGTGGGTTGTTTGCTACACTGCGCGTGTTGATACACTAAAAGTGTCCGTTTTTAAAACCGACTAGACTAGGATACGGCCATTTAACATCATATTTGAAAAAGAATGCGTCACCTTCTTCGTTGCCGGTTCTAGAACATCTATGTAAAATTAGTTGATTGCTCATTTTGAGAAAAAAGTAAGTATTGTGAGGGTTATCTACACTAAAGCTAAGTTTTGCTAAGATTTTACATGTTTTTATTCTAAAACTAGATATTTCTAAAACAGAATACCTAAATTGTAATCCTACAATGAAACAGCCACGCAATAACTATTCTATCTGCAGTAGTTAACAGAATTACAGTCCATGAACAGCATCCAATAAGAGTCAAGAATCGTTGTTAGCTGGACAACACACTAACAAGGCGATAACAGAGGTTCTCTAGTGCAGCCGATCAAAACACACTGAAGACCAGCAAACTGATATTTATCTCTTGTGATTCTCTGATCCACCTCTACGCAGACGACACCATTCTGTATACTTCTGGCCCTTCTTTGGACACGGTGTTAACAAACCTCCAGACGAGCTTCAGTGCCATACAACTCTCCTTCCGTGGCCTCCAACTGCTCTTAAATGCAAGTAAAACTAAATGCATGCTCTTCAACCGATCGCTGCCTGCACCTGCTTGCCCATCCAGCATCACTACCCTGGACGGTTCTGACTTAGAATATGTGGACAACTACAAATACCTAGGTGTCTGGTTAGACTGTAAACTCTCCTTCCAGACTCACACTAAGCATCTCCAATCCAAAATTAAATCTAGAATCGGCATCCTATTTTGCAACAAAGCATCCTTCACTCATGCTGCCAAACATACCCTTGTAAAACTGACCATCCTACCGATCCTCGACTTCGGCGATGTCATTTACAAAATAGCCTTCAACACTCTACTCAGCAAATTAGATGCAGTCTATCACAGTACTATCCGTTTTGTCACCAAAGCCCATTATACTACCCACCACTGCAACCTGTATGCTCTCGCTGGCTGGCCCTCGCTTCATACTCGCCAAACCCACTGGCTCCAGGTCATCTAATAGTCATTGCTAGGTAAAGCCCGCCTTGTCTCAGCTCACTGGTCACCATAGCAGCACCCACTCGTAGCACGCGCTCCAGCAGGTATATTTCACTGGTCACCCCCAAAGCCAATTCCTCCTTTGGCCGCTTTTCCTACCAGTTCTCTGAAGCCAATGACTGGAACGAATTGCAAAAATCACTGACGCTGGAGACTCACATCTCCCTCACTATCTTTAAGCACCAGCCATCAGAGCAGTTTACAGATCACTGCACCTGTACATAGCCCATCTGTAAACAGCCCATCTATCTATCTACCTCATCCCCATACTGTATTTATTTATTTATCTTGCTCCTTTGCACCCCAGTATCTCTACTTGCACATTCATCTTCTGCACATCTATCACTCCAGTGTTTAATTGCTACATTGTATTTACTTTGCCACTACGGCCTATTTATTCCTTTACCTCCCTATTCTTCTACATTTGCACACACTGTACATAGATGTTTCTATTGTGTTATTGACTGTACGTTTGTTTATGTGTAACTCTGCGTTGTTGTTTGTGTCTCACTGCTTTGCTTTATCTTGGCCAGGTCGCAGTTGTAAATTAGAACTTGTTCTCAACTAGCCTACCTGGTTAAATAAAGGTGTTCTCAACTAGCCTACCTGGTTAAATAAAGGTGTTCTCAACTAGCCTACCTGGTTAAATAAAGGTGTTCTCAACTGGCCTACCTGGTTAAATAAAGGTGTTCTCAACTAGCCTACCTGGTTAAATAAAGGTGTTCTCAACTTGCCTACCTGGTTAAATAAAGGTGTTCTCAACTAGCCTACCTGGTTAAATAAAGGTGAAATTAAATATAAAATAAAAAATCTGCTCTTTCCCATCTCTCTTTCAGGAGCCCTTCACACTGCCAGGAGATCACGTTAAGTCATGGCGCAGACAAACAGTTATAGTCAGAGCAGCAATGGAGTGGCTGATGAGTCCCCCAACATGCTGGTCTACAGAAAGGTAAGAAAGGCATCTAATGTAAATAACCTAATGGGTTCTGATACTTCTCCTCAGTCCCCGATCCAAATTGTTCAGGTGGTGGGTGTTGGTGCTCTCTCCATAATGGAATGATAACTCATAGATATGGGTCTATGGATGGTCATGTCCTGGGTTTTGGATACCATAGAATCAGGGGTTTGGGGTGCTCGACTCAGTAGTTTCATCTAAAGTCACTGGGGTGCAGGGTTCAAAAGGGGCTGAAAAAAAGGGTTTGGGTTTTGGATATCTTCATTTCATCTTTGTTTACTGTACCACAAATCCATAGCATGTTATTGCTGCTCTGTGTTCACATTCAATGCTTTTCTTTTTCAAAGAAACCCCTGAACGCTTTTTGACAATGTGTTGAAACAGAATCTAAATCATCATCTGACTCTTATTGCCCCTTGGTTTGGTGTTGAAGTAGACTCTGAATGCCCCTTGGTTTGGTGTTGAAGTAGACTCTGAATGCCCCTTGGTTTGGTGTTGAAGTAGACTCTGAATGCCCCTTGGTTTGGTGTTGAAGTAGACTCTGAATGCCCCTTGGTTTGGTGTTGAAGTAGACTCTGAATGCCCCTTGGTTTGGTGTTGAAGTAGACTCTGAATGCCCCTTGGTTTGGTGTTGAAGTAGACTCTGAATGCCCCTTGGTTTGGTGTTGAAGTAGACTGAATGCCCCTTGGTTTGGTGTTGAAGTAGACTCAGAATGCCCCTTGGTTTGGTGTTGAAGTAGACTCTGAATGCCCCTTGGTTTGGTGTTGAAGTAGACTCTGAATGCCCCTTGGTTTGGTGTTGAAGTAGACTCTGAATGCCCCTTGGTTTGGTGTTGAAGTAGACTCTGAATGCCCCTTGGTTTGGTGTTGAAGTAGACTCTGAATGCCCCTTGGTTTGGTGTTGAAGTAGACTCTGAATGCCCCTTGGTTTGGTGTTGAAGTAGACTCTGAATGCCCCTTGGTTTGGTGTTGAAGTAGACTCTGAATGCCCCTTGGTTTGGTGTTGAAGTAGACTGAATGCCCCTTGGTTTGGTGTTGAAGTAGACTCAGAATGCCCCTTGGTTTGGTATTGAAGTAGACTCTGAATGCCCCTTGGTTTGGTGTTGAAGTAGACTCTGAATGCCCCTTGGTTTGGTGTTGAAGTAGACTCAGAATGCCCCTTGGTTTGGTGTTGAAGTAGACTCTGAATGCCCCTTGGTTTGGTGTTGAAGTAGACTCTGAATGCCCCTTGGTTTGGTGTTGAAGTAGACTCTGAATACCCCTTGGTTTGGTGTTGAAGTAGACTCTGAATGCCCCTTGGTTTGGTGTTGAAGTAGACTGATTGCCCCTTGGTTTGGTGTTGAAGTAGACTCTGAATGCCCCTTGGTTTGGTGTTGAAGTAGACTCTGAATGCCCCTTGGTTTGGTGTTGAAGTAGACTGAATGCCCCTTGGTTTGGTGTTGAAGTAGACTCAGAATGCCCCTTGGTTTGGTGTTGAAGTAGACTGAATGCCCCTCGGTTTGGTGTTGAAGTAGACTGAATGCCCCTCGGTTTGGTGTTGAAGTAGACTCAGAATGCCCCTTGGTTTGGTGTTGAAGTAGACTCTGAATGCCCCTTGGTTTGGTGTTGAAGTAGACTCAGAATGCCCCTTGGTTTGGTGTTGAAGTAGACTCTGAATGCCCCTTGGTTTGGTGTTGAAGTAGACTCTGAATGCCTCTTGTCTCAGCGCGCACCAGCGACTCCTGTGGTGGGCAGTGTTTCCTCCGACACATTGGTGCGGCTGGCTTCCGGGTTGGATGCGCGCTGTGTTAAGAAGCAGTGGTTGGGTTGTGTTTCGGAGGAAGCATGGCTTTCGACCTTCGTCTCTCCCGAGCCCGTACGGGAGTTATAGCGATGAGACAAGATAGTAACTAATAATTGGATACTACGAAATTGGGGAGAAAAGGTTTATTTTTTATTTTTTTTAAGTGCTGTACAGAAACCCAGCCTAAAACCCCAAACAGCAAGCAATGCAGGTGTAGAAGCAATGACGCTGTTTATCTGTCTCTGTGACCACCGATAACTTGGGAACAAAGTTCACTCTGAACACAAAGTTGCCTTACGTCTTTACAATTGAACAAACCGAGGATAAACATATGCTTCAAATGAAATCTGAGATGACTGCATAAAAAAAACAATACAGATATATTTAAATCATATTGAAATAAATATAATGTTGAACAAATCATCTATTTGTAGTTGACACCTCGATATACAGTGTTGCATGATGACGTGCCAAATAAATCTGTGATTGAGTGCATTATTATACGGTAGGAATTAGAATAAGCCGCCTCAATATTTGAAGCCGTTTAGGTGATAATCTCTGTAGGAGCTGATCCGTCATCAGTATTGTGGAATAATTGTAATGTTAAGGTA